>NW_019154105.1:19967549-20100084 GCF_002288905.1 Enhydra lutris kenyoni | reverse complement strand
CTTCCTTCCTTCCTTCCTTCCTTCCTTCCTCCTTTCTTTTTTAAAGATTTTATTTATTTATTTGACAGAGAGAGATCACAAGCAGGCAGAGTGGTAGGCAGAGGCAGAGAGAGGGGGAAGCAGACTCCTTGCTGAACAGAGATCCCAATGAGGGGCTCTATCCCAGGACACTGAGATCATGACCTGAGCCCAAGACAGAGGCCCAACCCACTGAGCCACGCAGGTGCCCCAACACTCTTGTTTCTGTATTGATTTTCTGTTTGAATGATCTGTGCATTACTGAGAGCAGTGTGCTAATATCCCCTACTATTAATGTATTCATATCAATATGAATGTTTATCTTGATTAACAGTTGTCTAGTATAGTTGACTGCTCCTGTATTGGGGCATAAATATTTACAATGTTAGACTTTCTTGGTGGATAGACCCTTTAAGAATGATGTAGTGTCCTTCTTTATCTCTGACTACAGTCTTTAGTTTAAAATCTAATTTATCTCATATGAGAATTGCTACCCCAGCTTTCTTTTGAGCCCCACTGGCATGAAAGATGCTTTCATCTATCCCTTCATTTTCAGTTTGGATGTATCCTTAAGTTCAAAATGGGTCTCTTGTAGACAACATATGGATAGGTCAGGTCATTTTATTCAATCTGCAACACTGTGCCATTTTATGGGAGTGTTTAGGCTATTCACATTGAGAGTGATTATTGAAAGATACATTTTTATTGATATCATGTTGCCTGTGAAGTCTTTGATTCTATAGATAGTCTCTGTAAATTTTTGTTCTATGACACTTGGGTTCTTTCTTCTTTTACAGAACCCCCATTAGTATTTCTTGTAGTGCCGGCTTGGTGGTCACATACTCTTTTAAACCTTGCCAGTCTTGGAAGCTCTTTATCTTTTCATCCATTTTGAATGTCAGCCTTCTTGGATAAAGTATTCTTGGCTGCATGGTCTTCTCATTTAGTGCCCTGAATATGTCTTGCCAGCCCTTTCTGGCTGCCAGGTTTCTGTGGACAGGTCTGAAGTTATTCTGATGGATTTTCTTCTGTATGTAAGGAATCTCTTCCCCCTAGCTTCTCTCAACAGCTCCTCTTTAAAATTACAATTCATCAGTTTAACAATCAGGTGTCTTGAGGTATTTTTATGTTCTATGATCTTGCGGGGAGATCTTTCTGCCTCTAGTGCATGAACGCTAGTTCTATTCTCCAATTTGAGAAAATTTTCATGGAAAATTTGTTCAACTATATCTTCTAGTCTTATTTCTTTCTCCTCTCCCTCAGAGATCCCAATAATTTTGATGTTGGAATGTTTCATGGTGTCATTTATTTCCCTAATTCTGTTTTCATGGCTTCTAATCTGTTTCTTCCAGTCCTCCTCCTGATCCTTTTTCTCTATAATTTTATCCTCTAGATTACTAATCCTATCTTCTACCTCAGTTACCCTAGCTTTTAGAGAATTTAGATTAGATTGGATCTCATTGATAGCATTTTTAACTTCTTCCTGGGCAGATTTAACTTCTGCCCTAACAGATTCCATGTTGTCACTAGTGGTTTTCTCCAACCTAGACATTGCCTGGATAATCGTTACCCTGAATTCCCTTTCTGACATGCTGTTTATGTCCATATCCAGTAACTCTGATGGAGAGGGCACAGTCTCTGAATTTTTCCTCTGTTGGGCATTCCTCCTCCTAGTCATTTTGGTGAGAGGTGGTCGAGGGGATGTGTAACTGAATATATCAACTGTGATCCTGGCAAGGTACACCCTGGAATGCTTCTGAGCAATCGGAAGTCAGCACTAAAAAGAAAGAAAAAAGAAAAAAAAAGAGAGAGAGAGAGAGACAGGGGAAAAAAAAGAGAAGACCCAGCCAGAATGGGTCCCAAAGGTAAGATTTATAAGTTATATGAATAAAAATGAACACATGAAAAGACTGACAAAGTAAAGGACAAAAAAAAAAATAAATAAGAAGAAGAACTCAGCCAAATGAATCCCAAGGATAAGATTTATGTAATACCAAAACAAGAACAAATACACAGAAACACTGACAGAAGACACAGATGGGAGGGTGGTTATAAATCCTCAATGTGGATGAAAAAGTTTATTTTGATTCTTCCTGGGTGTATCTTGATATCTTTGTTAAAGGACTCAACTTTCCAGAGATAAAGGGAGATTAAAACTGGTTTATATATAGGGGTAGTATTGATTGGGAAAGAAGATTATCTTGAAGCTTATATCTATATGTATATTTAAAAAAAATAGAAAAAAAAAACACAGGTGTATGTATGAAAAAAGTTCAAGTTAAAAGTTTATTATGGAATTTGTTGTATTGAACCTCTTGTTGTAATGGTAAATAGGTTAAAAAAATTAAAAAGAATGAGAATAATGAGAATGAATTAAAAATAAAAGTTGTATCTATGAAATATACAGGTTTTAGGGCAATACCAGGAGTTTAATATCTTCTTTCCCCCTGTTATTGGGGTTTACAGTTTTATGGGGACCCTGTGGTGGTTGTCCTCTCTTTTGGAAGACAAACCTCCAAAGGAGGCTGGCTTTCTGTGGGACGGGCCTGCTGTGTTGTTTTTTTTTTCAGTCAGGCTTGCTTGGGTTGAGTCCTCCTGCTCCCTATCAAGAGGCGGGGCTCTGTTGAACCGGTTTTTCAGGCTTTTGTTATCTGGAGGTTTTTGTTCTGTGGTGGCTTTCCGTGGCCTTTTGGAGCAAACTGTGCCCAGACATCTGGCTCAGAGAGAATCCTCAGTCTGCTCCCGTCTGGGTGGTCCAGAACACACAGACTCCCCCTCTGCAAAATCTGCTGAGACTCCCACAGGCAGTGCATGCCCCTAGCCACCATGTCAGGGGTTGTGCAAAGTGGCCCTCTTGTCTCTACATCCTCATGCTACTAAAACCATGAGCGATATTGGTCCAGGGAGCCCACTTCCACTGGCTGTTTTTGCCAGGACTGTGGCAAACCAGACAAAGCACGGTAAGATTTTCAAGCCCAGGGGGGGAGTGTTCAGACTTTTGGCTGGTCCTAATGCCAACTGGCTAGCGCCCTCACAGGGTACTCTCAGGCATGGGTGGGGAGCGTGGTTCAGTCCCTGGTGATGCATGCAGTGTGCCTACAGAGTGCAAAAGTCTGTGGCTCTAGAGAGCACTGGCTGGTGCACACATCAGATTCCTTCACATGCAGAGGGTGCCTGGTCCAGCACTGGTACAAGCCACCAAAAGCTGGTGGCTCAGGGACCATGGCCTTGAGGCTTTGCTGCACTCTCTCTGGCAGGGCTGGTCTCTGGTGGTGGCAGTTCTGGGTCCCTGGGCTTCTATGCTGATGACTGCCCAATTCCATCAGTTTCCCCTTAAGATCTTCTGCTCCTTTTGAGTGCTTTTAACCAGATTCCAAGTTAATGCTGGGCCCCAATCACAAGGCAGTCTGTATTGGGGTAGTACTTTTCAATGGGTCACTTCTGGTGGCTCCCTCCCCCTTCTGTTTATACTCTGATATCAGTCCAATTCCCACTCACTTTACCTCTTGATTGTTTTCTTCTAACCCCCCCTCCGAGATCCAGCAGTGTATAATCCTACATCTCAGACTGATTTCATGGGTGTGCAGAGTGTTCTGGTAGATCATTAGCTCACTTTAGGGGACCAGTTGAAACAGGGTTTCTTACTTCTCCACCATCTTGCTCCCTTCTCCCTATAGTAGGATCTTAATAAGTTCCTGATAACTCTTAGTATTCCTAAACTCCCAGAAAACTGGAAATTCAAATTTGTACTCAGTTAAAATAATCATGTCTCCTATATCTGGAGGAATTTAATTTTTTTCTTCTCTTAAATTGTGTTTGTATTTCAATAATCTTATTTTATGTTTTTTTTTAAGTCACAAAAATATAAAAAAATTAAATCACACATGTCTTAAAATTTGAGGGGGATAAGCAGAGTTCAAAAAACTATATAAGTAAATTTATAACTTTACTCAGTGGTGTACATTTTGCAGAATATTTTATGAGCCATACATTTGGAAAATAAAAATCCTTCTAACTGATGCAGTTTCATCTAACAGTTCATTAAATTCTAACATCTACATGACAAACAATAGAAACACTGGTTTCCCATTTTCTTAAATGTTTCTGTTCAGCAGAAACTGAATCTATTTTCTCTTGCCAGACTTTTCATTTCAAAATTCCTAACACTTCTGACAGGTTCAACCCATTCAGATTGGCATGTCTATAAAGGTAGGACACAAATGAAAGGTTGAAAATGTCCTTTTATTTATTTTTTCTTTTTTAGCTGTTAAGACCACAGAACACCTAGGATTTAATCAATTTTGTACAATGTGAGAGAAATATTATTGAATTGTTTGAGATATACAGTGAAATTTTAACATTTGCATACAATCTTTGTATCTTTGCATTTGTTCAAAAATTATTCTTAATGTTAGTTTCTATGTAGTATTTCCAGTTGAGATAACCACCAAACTCCATGGCCTTCTCCTAGTCTTTTACTTCTGAGAAAGACTAAAATACCAGACAACTATTCTTATTTCTGAGTCATGTTAAAAATTATAATAATCAAAAAATATTACATACTGCATATGTCAAACATCATGCGTGTGTTCTTTACAGAGGAAGAGAGAATTCATGAGCCATCTTACCTTTCAACAATAACCACTGACATTCATGGAATTCCCTGAAGTAAGATGTATGAGTATATGTTACTTTTTTTCAAACTATGTGGTTCACCAACTATATTAGTTATCACTGCATACCAAACCGTGCCAAAACTTAAAATAAAGAGCATTTATTATTGCCATGGATCGGTTGGGCACACCTGATGATAGGGTTCAGGCTTGGCTGTTTTCAGCTGAGTTTCCTCTTGCATCTGCTATCCACAGGAGACGTGAGTGGAGGCTGGCTTATTTAGGATAGTCACATTCAAGTGGTTATTAGTTACCTGACAGACGGAACAGGTTAGCCTAGGCTTATTCATGAAGCACTGGTGAGATCCAAGAGAACAAGTAGAAGAGAATATGCTCCCTAAGACCAACTCTTGGACTGGCACACCATTATACTCTACATTTTCTTGAACAAAGCAAGGTATAAGGCCAGCCCATATTGAGGAGATCAGTAAATAGATTCTAATTTCTGATGGAAGTACGTGAAGAGCAGCATCGCAAAGGATGCAGATAGAGCAGTGGGTGAAGATTTGCAGTTACTTTTGCAAGTAGGATACCGCAATGGCTGTCCAAGAATTCGCTGCACATACTAGCTTTAGTTTTTAAAAACTCTTAGACCAGTTCATATCTGTGCCAGAATGAACTTAACATCTTGTCCCTATATACAGACTGAATGTTGGAGGACCAGAGAAAACTACTACCATACAATCAATTCCAGATGACTGCTATTTCTCTCCTTCCGCCATCCCCACTGCTCAAGTGTTCTTATTTGATCTGCTCCATTTCCAACTTCCCTGAGAATCCAGAGGCCACACAGTCATTGCTGACTATAGAAGCTCAAAAAGCATGAACTTTGTATTTACAGAAACCTGGATGTTGCAATCTAGCTGCTGCCCAACTGTGTGATCCTACACAGATAATTTATCCTCTCAATGTCTGTTTCCTTATCCTGAAAAAATGAGTGTAATGGTCCATATCTCATAGGGCTGTTGTAAGGATTTAGTGATTGTAAGTAGCCCAAGAGAGTGCTATTACGCAGCAGATGCTTAATACTTACTTATTCCCTCTATTCCCACAGCTTTCTTGGAATGTGTGTGTGTGTGTGTGTGTGTGTGTGTGTGTTTTCATTATAGGATATCTGGTCTCATAAGCAAAACAATCTCAGAATTTATTCACAAGGAATTAAACCTTACAATTTTTAAGTGTGGAAATATTAGGCTGCAACAGAGTAAAATTAGAGTAAATTGAAGTTAATATATTATCCAAACATTTATGATTTTCTTGAGGATATTTTTATGGCTTTTTCAAAAAAATATATATATAAATATATTTATATATATACCAAAAGTATATATTCCAAAGATGAATAGTTAGGTAATATGCATTCTTTGCATACTATATATTATTGCATATAACAATATTAAGAATCCAATCATAATCAATATACACTGGAATGACATTATTAATCTTTGATATATTTGGGGGTCACTTTAATAAGGGTATATTGAAGTTATTAATACAAATGAAAAAAGAAGACATAAAAAAAGTGGCATTGATTCATAGGACACAAGAATATATTACTTGGTGCAACATAATTATTTAAATGGTCTCCACTTAAATTGATGAGGTTAGAACCTCCTCATTTCCACAGGTATATTTCTTTAGCTGGGCTTTCCAAAACCCAGTAAGGGAGTAGAGAATTTACATTCCCTTAACACAAATAATCCAGGTAAAGCATTCAATCTTAATAATGAGGTTTAAAATCTAATTTCATTCCATGTGGGACTGAGAAGAATCAAACTGTTTTAAAGTCACATAGAAATTCTTCTAAGGTCTTTTTCAAATATATATCTTCTCTCACTTAAATAAACAGTGCCATATCCTGATTCCTCTAAAGATACCCCAAAGGGAATGTAACTGGTAAACACCAAGTTCAGAGAAGTTGTAGGGCTGGTTGTACATCATGACCACAACTCAACTCCCCATAGCCTCATGTAACAGTCCATAAATCCATGCTTGTTCACTTCCTGTCAGAAACTACTCTTTATAACACATCCCCCAATCCAACCTGGTTGCTGTAGTCCTACAGTAACTCATTGGCTTCCATGTTCAGACCACATTCAGGCTATTTCCTTGGACTACCTTTATTATCACACACGAAGTCTTTGCAAGTTTTCCATGTGAAGTAAGCATCATGGTCTTTTCAACTTCTCATTCTCACTGCTCTCTGTTTTCTTAACTGCTTGCCTTGTTTCTGATACTCGTCTTACCTGGATTTTTAGTATCACATGACCTGGTTCCATATATTCTTATAGGACTTGCTCCCTGTGGCCTTGTCATTTATTTTGTTACTTATATGAGTACTACATCTTTACTTCTCATTTAACTCTGCCTTGACCATGGGCTTCTGGGGAATGCCTGAGATCAAGGCTTTTCCTGATTTGACCTGATTTGACCACTTGACAAGAACTCTTCCCATCTGTCTCTCCAGCTGCTCTCTCCCGTGAACAATATTCTCTTCTCTCTCTGTCCTGACAAATTACATTCAATGGCTTGTAGATCAAATGGAAGTTTTTTGCTTAATCATATAAAATCATATAATTACACATGTATTATTTGGAAGGTTCTCAAATATCATTGTCTGATTTGTATGTCCAAAGGTAAACATCTATTCATAAAAATACTATTTTAATTTCAACACTTTATTTATATAATAAGGTCCAATATTGTGTTGTAAATGGGACATAAGACCCCTCTGTGGAATATTTAAGCATCACTTCAACATGGCTGTGGAATTACACTTGGAGAGACATTGAAATGGAAGGATTTATTTATTGTACTGGTAGGTTCAAAGGTAGGTATGCCCAGGGAACCACACAAAGTCATCCAAAGCTTGGAGTTTAGTCATGGCAGACAGGAAAGAAGCAGAGCTAGAATCTGTGGGCAAGTGCCTTTAGTGAGAGATGGGTAGGGATGCTGTGGTATGTGGGAAGCCTTCTTCTTTGATTGTAATTGAGTAACTATGGATAGGAGGGAATGTGTAAAATGGAGAAGTCATCATGAGGCTTATGCTTCGTGCACACATGTTGGAGACTGATACCCAGAGATATGCAATAACAAATTAAATATTCAAAACAAGCAAGGCACGTGTCAAAACTCAGGGGATATTGAGGTGACAAATAATAAATTAACAATTTCAAGTGCATAAACAGTAAGCCATTCAGTTTCCTCTTCCTCCTCTATCCTGATTATTATAGAGCAATTCATTCTTTTATTTTAGAATATTTTTATTATAAACATTATATACAACAAACTTAAAGATACAGATTCGAATATAGGAAGTATTCTGAGCAAATATCCCATTTTGTATACTGAAAATAGCATTGATAATGTTTTACTGTTTGCAAATGCCTCAGTAAAATGAAGTTGCTACTGTTTCTTATGCTGGTATTAAACAAGTAAATTTAAAACGTGAAAATAATTCAGAACCAAAAAAGACTGTCAAGGCTGCTGTCTCTCACTTCAAAGGCAAAGATGTTCCCTTGAAGACCTAAACACTCTTTGAAGATTTAACAGTGCTATAATATCTATAGGAGACTGGCAGTGACCATTCATTCCTCTAAGAAAATCAAAATGCCACATGGATCTTCAGCTGTTCCTTACAGCTGCTTCTTTCTCAATGGCTCTTTATTTACTGTTGCCCACATTTGAGCACTGTTGTCCAAAATCATCACATAGTTTGCTCTTTAATTTCATTCATTGATGTTTTCTGATTTTTTTTTTTAATGTTACCTCAGAGGAGCATTTGTTGGTTACCTGATTTCATGGTAATTTCCCCATTTACTCTCTCTGTTCTTAATCTAGTTAATGTTTCAAGGATTTTTCATTACTACATATTACTATACTCACACACACACAAACATGCATACATATATGTGTGTGTGGTGTTATTAACTGTACCTCAAACCTGAATGTAAGCTTCAATGGGAGAGAAAGAGAAGTTACCAGATTTACCATTAAATACACACGCACACAAAATAAATCATTTGTGAGTTTCAAGTCTTTGATACTTTATAATAGCAATAGCCATGCTAGTGGTCAGCTTCCTGAACTGGTAAATAGGATAACCAGCCAAACTTTGCTGCATAGGCAGCTAAGCTAAGCCGACAGCTATGACATAAGTTGGAGCTATGCTAAGTCTTCCGACTCGGCAGGAGAATAGGAATTGTTTCCTACTAAAAAGAAATCCCCAATGAGTAGAAAGTGATTCATATTTTGTAGTTAGAGAACTTGACAAAGTTATCAGTGATTTTTAAATGATTAATGAAAAAAAGTCAAAAGGAGAGTTAAATATGAAGGAGGTAACTAATTTTTAAATGAGACTAATTTACTACAGCAAATTGTAGACTTCACAATTATATCTGTACTTTATGACGCTATAATTATATTCCTTTTTTCTTAGGGTAGTGCCAATGGAAAATGTTTTTCTAACTTTTGAAAGTACACTTGTCTTCTCTGTACATGTGTCCCAAGTTCTAATTTGGAAAATACTCAGCGTTAATGTAAGAAATGTTAATGATGAAATGTGCTCCAATAGAAGCCTTACTAGAACATATTTTCAGATTTTTCTAATTGCTTTCAGTTTGTCAAATAAAATCATAGAAAATCAAAAGTAAGAATTCTCCCTAAAATCTATCATCCTAAAACATTTTTAAATTTTGTAGTTCAGCTTGTAGCACAAAATGTATATTAATATTATTCCACCCATATTTGCATAGTACAAAGGAACAGAACTATTTAAATCAGTAAGATCCTTTGTGAATCTCCTGTAAACACCTGTGGAATATCAGTTTGCTTATGAGCCTCTCGTGTTCTTCATAGTGACCCTAAGCTAAATTTGGACAAATTCTGTTTGAGAATAAATATATTAAGACTTTGTGAGAAAATAGATTTCCTTTGTTCTAGGTGAATTGTACATATTATTTTTACTGTATGCTTAATAGTTTGTTAGTGAGCTGTAATTATATAAATCTGAGTTCTGTATGTGAAGAGGGGTAGGTAGAGGTATCCATGATAGTGAGAAATAATGGAAGTAACTATTGTTGGTGACCTAATATATGTGGTTTGAATCATCTGTAGAATCAGAGTGTGGCCTTCATCTCTCTTCTGCAAATGAACTCAGAATTGGAGGCCCTCAGAAACTTGGGGATGTGGTAAAAAGTGGAGACGGTTTTGATATAGCTTGTAAGTTTTGAATGAACTTTTCACCAAAGCATGTACAGTACATGAATCTTTGTGAAGCATTCTTCATTATTACCTGAGAGCACGGTAAAAATTGTGCAGCAATGTTTTCATTGAAATGGAATATTGGGTTTGTGGGGAAAAAGTTGTCTTTGGTCAAATATAGACAAGGAACAAGTTTAAACATAGTTAAACAGTCTCTTTTATTGCAGGTCTTTTCAGAACCATAATTATGGTAGTGTTGTTCATGACCAGGCCACAAAATCTCTTTTCATAAAACATCATTTGCATTTACTATTCTAAAGAACACAGTTTGTAGAAGCTTTATTTGGACTAATAGGAGGAAAAATAATGCATTGCCTCACAGTAGAAGTAGATGTTAAAATAATGGTCAGCTAAAACCTTTTAAGAAAGCAAAATATTACAAAGATAAATGGAGAAATAATAAAATTATAGCAATTTATATTTGGTATGGGCCTGAAATAAAATTTTATATATATTAGATGTGGTTCAGTATGCTGATTCCCGAAGGAGAAAAAATCTGGATGTATAGAAAGGAAAGCAAGGCACAGAGTTGTGAGAAGATAAGTCATTATGTAGGTCTTCATTTTGCTATTACACAATTATTTACTGAACACACGTGATGTGTAAGATGTTGCTTCCAGTGCTATAAATACACAAGAGAGCCTAACAGTGCCTCTAATACCTAAATTCATTTTAAAAATCGAAGTAAAAATCGGGAATGACCAACTAGTTATTTTTCCATATTCTTAAGACTAAATAATTCTTCAACTGATTCTTGCTTTATCCATTATTTTTTTTTTATCTACTAGTTTTCATCATCTTTTAGTTACCAGCATTAAATCCTCTTAAAAACACAAAAGGGTGAGTTTTCATTTTTTAGAGATAGCCATTAAGGGAGAAATAGATATCCTGCTTCCTATTCTTTAGCAACATGTGAACCTCTAGGTAGGAGTCAGATACTCAGGTACAAAAGAGCAAAGTAGCAATCGGGAAAGGAAGGTAAAATGAGGAGAATATCTAAGGCCCATATTCTTTTTTTCTTTTAAAGAAAAGAAAGCTACAAAATGAGGTTGATCCAGACCTGGTCCTGGGGAGGGTAATTGGGAGCAAGAATCCAGCCTTCTTTCATGGGCATAAGCTGCATCTGTAACAATGTCTAGGGTATGATGATTCCAATTATTATAGTTACCATTTTTCAGTGTGCAAAGAAGTCCTTCTTCAGGTATTAGATTAACACTGTAGGATACCGAAATTATCTGGGCTCTAAATCTAGGAATTCTGAATCAAAATGGTAATTGTATCATCACTAACCCTTTGCTGGGGTTTGAATGATTTTCAGTCCCTTAGTGGTTTGTAAATCAGACATTATAGTGTCTAGTCTTCATAATATGAGCTGACAGTATAAGAGAGAACACTTGAAGATATATGTATTTTTTTGTTTAATATGCCAAATATCATCTGTCAGCAAATCACATCCCTGTAATCAGTTCAATAAGAAATTAGTGAAGGATTTTTGGATAAGGAGAACTATATAGTTTTCTGCTTTCTCAAAATACAGTTGTAAGGTGTTCCTGCATGACTAGAATCATAAGGAAACACAAACTGTCATTTAAACCCACTCACTTAAAGCACAAATACACTTACTGGCAAAACATGGGCAGAAATCAGAAATTTAGAATGTACTTATGTAATCATGCAGGCAGAGTTTAATTAAAAAAAAAAAAAAAGGAAAACATGGTTCTTGTGCACAATCTTCCAGTGAGCCTGTAAAATTGCTTAAGGCTGTTCACATTTTTGGCAAAGGCCATGACCTATATCGTCAGGCCAGAGATCCAAAAAGTGTGAAGATTTATGTACTAGTGAGTACAGAGCACTTAATATCATGAAACTCTAGCTGTAAGGTGAGAAGAAAGCATTTTCTGCACATGTTTATCTTTTTCCTTTTATTTATAAGTTGATCTTACTCATTTTTCTTAGTTATCAAGCATGCATACATACATTTAGAATAAGACTTAAAAATAAGCTGAATATGCAAAACATGTGTATGAGCCATGTATAGGCTGACATTGACATTTCTTTTGTCTGCCAATATTTGCTACTGTTTTGTGCTGATTAAAAAGTAAATAAATGAATAAACACCCAAAATAAACCCAGGTATATATGGTCAATCATATATAACAAAGGCTATGCAATGGGGTACAGACAACCTCTTCAATAAATAATGCTAAAAAAAGACTGGACAGCCAAATGCAAAAGAATGAGACTGGACTCCTATTTAAACCAGGCAAAAGAAACATTAACTCAAAATGGATTAAAGAGTTGAATGTAAGAAATTCATTCCTAAAAGAAAATATAGATAGCCAGCCCCTTGATATCAGTCAAAATATAGATGGCCAGCCCCTTGATAACAGTCAGTCTCGGTGATGATTTTTTTTTGAATTTGACACTATAAGCTAGGGTGCATACAAAACCCAAAATAAAATGAGTGGGACTTCATGAAACTAAAAACTTTTACAAAGTGAAAGAAACCATCAACAAAATGAAAAAGCAACTTATGGAATGGGAAAAAATATTTGCAAATTGTATATACAATAAAGGATCAATATCCAAAATACATAAAGAATAAAGAACTCATACAACACAATAGCAAAAAACCAAATAACCCAAGTAAAACAAATAAACAAACAGACAGACAGACAGAGAAGCCAAAGGAGACATACAAAAAGCCAAAAGGTATGTGATAAAATGGTCAACATCATTCATCATTAGGGAAATGAAAATCAAAGCCACAATGATATATTACCTCACACCTCCTGGAATGGCTATTATCAGAAAAACAAAAAGTGATGTGTTGATAAGCATGTGGAGAAAAGGGAGCCCTCATGCAATGTTGGAGGGAATGTAAATTGGTACAGCCACTCTGGAAAACAGTATAAAGCTTCCTTAAAAAATTAGATACAAAACTATCATATGATCCCACAGTTCTATCTCTGGGTATCTACCAAAGGAAAATGAAACACTAATTCAAAAAAATATGCACCCCCATGTTCATTGCAACATTATTTACAATAGTGAAAATATGAAAATAAGCATCTGTCAAGAGATGGATAAAGAAAATGTAATATATACATACAATGAAACATTATTTGGTCATAAAAAATGAAATTTTGTCATTTGTAACACCATGGATGGAAGTTGGGCGTATCATTCTAAATAAAATAAATTGGATGGAGAAAGATAAATGACATATGACCTCACTTAAATGAATCTAAAACCAAAACCAAAATAACCCATGCCTATAGAGAACAGCTTAGTGGTTACCAGGGGTGGGGTGGGAAGTGGTCAAAATGGGTGAAGGGGGTCAAAAGGTACAAATTTCCAGTAATGAAATAAATAGGTCATGGGGATGTAATGTACTACATGACAACTATTGTTAATAAGTTTGTATTGTAAACTTGAGAAGTGCTAAGTCAGTAAATCTTTAAAGTTCTCATTGCACACAAAAAAATTCTGTAACTACATATGGTGATAGATATTAACTTATTGTGGTGATCATTTTGCAATATATACAAATACCGAATCATTATGGTATATACCTGAAATGAATATAATGCTATATGCCAACTATATTTAAACAAAAATGAACAGACAAAATAACTGTAATTCACACATTATTCATGTGTGGTCATGTATTTGCTCATCTGTCCTAGTTTAGATGATACAAGGTGACTATACATTTATTTTAAATAATTATTTGCATTTTCTAAAACTATAGAACATTAAAATTGCAAAATACTAATACAGGAAGCAAAATGAAGTTTTTTGAATGCCACAAAGGTTTGTTTTTCTCCCCTACAGTCTGTCATCTATTTTCTCCCCAAAAGGTGTTATAATAAGAAAAAAATAATAGAAGAAAAGTTGTACACTGAGATTCAAACTTCTTTGCAGAGGCATTCTAATTGACTGTATCACTGATGTTGGAAGAAGTCTGTAGGTAGTCTAATCAAACCAATTATATTTTGCCACAGATATTTCCAGTAATTAAAAGACATAATAGATGAAGTTCACATGTTAACAGCTTCTCCTATCATCATTTATTTCTGAATGCTCGTGAGACAGGAGATGCATTTAGACTTAGTAGCTATGCATTACAACTGTGTAGTTTCCCCTTAATAGAGTCAGTGATTTGAATACCGCCTAATGCCACAAAGCAGAAGTTGGCAACATCTATCCCCTCATTCATTCCCTTTATGTTGAATAGAGTCCACCATGCCATGTGTCTTAGCAACATGCTAATCATAGCTGGAAATATGTGGTGGTGGTGAAATTAGATATTGAGGTAAGTAGTTGGGGGAAATAATGTGAAATAAAGACAGGCAAATTCAAGCAAATAGAGAAAAGAAAAACAGCAGTATTTCTGGACTATGAGTGTATGAATAGAAGCACATGGTCCAATTTTTTTAAGCTCGTTTGTTAAAATAGTTTTTACCTGGAAGTATGCATGATATGATTCCAAAATCTGATGTTTACCTTTGTACTTATTAAATGCTTTTACTTTTAAGCATTTAACTAAAAGACATTTTTCTAATAATCTCAGAAATATAATTTCTTTTAGGAGATATAGAGCATTACATATTATTAATTATACTTTGTGATGATATTAGACATTTAAGACTCATTCCAACTATTTGCCTAGCCACAAAATTACCTATCAAATTCAAATACTTAAAAATTATTTGTATAATTCTTAGGTTTAATTTTCGACTGTATCCACTTCTCACTTACCTTGAATGATCACTTTATATAGTTCTTTTCTCTTAATGTGTTGCTCTTTGGGATGAAGGGCCAAGTAGTCACACGTATTAGAACTGTGTATAAAGTAAAACAGAACTCAAGCAATATCCAGAATGTACCCCCTTGTTAAAAGGAATAGGCAATCCCTTGCACTGACTGTGTGACATCAATTTTTCTTACCTAGCTATATTTTCTTTATTGATTAGTGCTTAACTGTACTCATAAGGGAGATTTGCAGATTCATAAATTTCAGGTAGGTGAGATACTGTAAGAACTTTTACTGAAATGAGGGTGCCGAGTTTATTTATAAATGAACATGATCATTACAGAAGTAGCTATAAAGTATTTAAATAATAGTGATCTTAACAGATATCTGTGTCTCTGAAAATATGTAAGTCTGTGTTTTAAACGAGCCTGGTGGTTTGAGTAAGAAAAGTGTTACACATGATCACAATAAGTACCTGTAACTATTTTAATAAAACCCTGTTCTAAGAAAGATTTAAAAAATATACAAATGGGGGCGCCTGGGTGGCTCAGTGGGTTAAAGCCTCTGCCTTCAGCTCAGATCATGATCCCAGGATCCTGGGATCGAGCCCTGCATCGGGCTCTCTGCTCAGCAGGGAGCCTGCTTCTCCCTCTCTCTCTCTCTCTCTGCCTGCCTCTTTGCCTACTTGTGATCTCTTTCTGTCAAATGAATAAATAAAATCTTTAAAAAATAAAAAATAAAAAAATATACAAATGGACTCTTCAGAGTTGTTTGCATACCATTTATAGATACCCTGATCCCATCTCAAATATATTTTTAAAATATATATATATTTATTTATTTATTTGACAGACAGGTCACAAGTAGGCAGAGAGGCAGGCAGAGAGAGAGGGAGGAAGCAGACTCCTTGCTGAGCAGAGACCCGATGGGGATCTCTGGGATCATGACCTGAGCTGAAGGCAGAGGCTTTAACACACTGAGCCATCCAAGTGCCCCCCCCAATACATTTTTTTTGCCATGCATGTCATTGTATCATCCACCACTCCTCCCACTTTGTAACAGTCATGCCATTTAACCCCGCTGTCCCTACTGTTTGCTTTCTTTAATTTGCTGCCTTCTTGCACACATTCATATTGTTCTCATTATTCAAAGTATTTCTTGTCCTTAACAGGTGTCATTTTTATCAGTTTAAATTGTATCTATCCTTCAAGATACAGCTCCAAGGTCAGCTTCCCAATAAATCATTCTGAAACGTCTTTATCAGCATTAATCTCATTCCCCTGTGTGTCACAAAGCATTTCATTTGTATTTTTAGCAAGAAAGTATATCACGATTTGCCTAATATCTTGAATTTGTGTCCATGCTTGTTTAATCTGATGGATAATAAAAATTTTAAGGTCAATGACCATAGATTGTTTATTTCTATGTACACAAAACTGGGCATAGTCCTTTGCCAGAAGTAGATACTCCATAAATATTTGTGGGATTACACTGAGTTGAGATAAACTGAATTAGTTCAAGGTTGCTATGCAGTGAGTTTCTCTGTGTTCAGTATGCATTGCTCTTGAATTGCAACATTTGTCTCAGTCTTTGCTGTAGTTGAAAGCTGATATACTCTTAACCTAGCTGCATGTAAGTGAATTGAGGAGTGACATTTGTTAATATTTGCGTAGCTCTAAAGCAGTTCATACTGTGCAAAACACTCTACAAATTGGAAGTGCTATTTAAAAATAAAAGGATGCATAGTGTAGTAAAGTGTAGCAACTTGGCACAATCAATACATATCTTGAATTTTTCAATATTAAAATTAAAAGAAAGAAGCACCTGTTATACATCTCTTGAAACAATGGGACACAACTTCATTTGCAAATGGTGGCATTGTCTTGTTAAAAGAAAAAAAAAACCTGAGAACAGTTGCTAGGGATATTGTATGCACTCATGGTGTCTATGGAAACTGAGCCTGCACAAAACGTGTAATGAGGAATAAAGAGATACCTGGAAAAGTGCCCAGTGTCAGAAAGACAATGATAATATAACTTTTCAATATTTAGAAAGAGCAAAAATAGAATAAAAAATACATGCACCTTGTGCCTTTATACTGGTACCCTTGGAAAGTTTTAATTCTGGGGAAAAATACATGAAGAACAGAAAAACAAACACCAAAACAAAATTTTAGAACTTGCTTTAATTTACTAACACATTTAAAATAACAGTGGTCAGTACTTCTAAGCCACTCATAGAATTGCCCCGTGCCTTTATATTACTATAAACCACAGAAGAATCTCCTCATGCCCTGAAATTGCCTTTAAGTTTCAAAGACAAAGGAACACAATTTATTTTCTTTTTGAAGTGTTGAAACCTGGCACATCTAATGATTTTGGACTTCATTAATCAGAAGAGATTGCCATACCCTTGACCAGGCTTCTACTAGCTTGCTCTAGCTGATATAAAAGAATCTTTGTCTGAAAGAAATAGATTTATCTCTTGTTCTTATTTAACTAATGACTTCAGATATAGTGTTCTCCTAGAATTTCATCTGTCTCCAAATGCTGAAATGATTGCAATTGGTTCTTTAAATTAATGGGGAAAAAGTGGTTCATATTTGGTAGATTTTGAAATAATACATTATAATACATTATCCATTGGTTAATTTAATTTTTTAAAATGAATGCTTTCTATGTATCAGAAAAAAATACTAGAAATAAATACCTGAAAGTAGTCCCATATAGCCAGTGGTAAGTATAAACAGACACAATCTTGCCTCCCGGACCATACTGATTAGTGAGGAAGAAATTTTAATCAAACTATAAATGTGAAATATGTCAAAGATAGTTCTTTTAAAAATGGCAAGTCATTTATAAATGTGGGAAAATATGCTCTGTGCTAATGTTTCAAAAACAATAATAATTACTTTGGTCAATTAGCAAATATTTTAAATGTCATCTATGTGGAGTTTTTTTGTTTTATATGATACTCCAAAAAAGAACCAAACTCCTGATCACAAACAGATATTAATAGATTTATATTTTGAGTAGCAATTCTGTTGTCCTCCATTCATTGAGTACTGTGTACAGTGTAGCCCATATAATACTTTTTTTTCCTAATTTTCCGAATGCTAAACAAATTCTTTCTTTCTTTCTTTCTTTCTTTCTTTTTAACTAATATACAATGTATTATCTGTTTCGGGGGAACAGATCTGTAACTCATCAGTCTTACACAATTCACAGCACTCACTATAGCACGTATCCTCCCCAATGTCCTCCCCAATATCCATAACCAAGGTCCATAACCATCCTATCCCTAGCCCCCAAATGCCCAGCAACCCTCGGTTTGTTTCCTGAGATGAAGAGCCTCTTACTGTTTGTCTTCCTCCGCAGTCTCGTCTTGTTTCATTTTTTCCCTCCCTACCTCTTAAATTCCTCATATCAGAGAGATCATATGATAATTATCTTTCTCTGATTGACATCTGCTAGGCAAATTCTTTACACTTAATACTTACTTAAGAGTAGATGGGTCTTTAATAAACAGCCAACTCAATTGACCAGAAGTTTGAGGAACTGAGAACAAGAGAGAGGGGAAGAAATGTTGGACAGTGTGGCAGAGACTGGAAAAAATAGGAACCCAAACCTCTAGGGGCTAGTTTGGACCCTATCGAAGTCCATTAGTGCAGGGAGAACTACTGGCGTTCAAACCCATCAATCATTTCTCACTCAACCTCCTGGGGTCAAATCCTGCCCTCCATTACACGCACCTAACTTTCGTTCAAGTTGCAGGGAGTTATACACACATTCAAGAGGCAGGTTCTGGCCTTGCGAGTTGAATGGGGAGTAATTGATGACTTTCTCCTTGATATGTCTGGCCAGCAAGCACGGCTTGCTGCTGAGCTCCCCCCTCCTCACCCCGCCAAGCAGAGTGGGAGGCTGCTGTAAAAATACTCAGCCTCTAGTGCTGTGTCAGCCTTGGCGGCTCGTCTTCATTTCAAGATCTGAGAATGCCAACTTCACTAAGCCTTAAGATGTGTGTATTTTCTCACATTTTCTTCCTAGTTTATTCTACTTTTCCTTCCCCTCTGTTAGATTTTCCTCTTCTCTAATAAATGTTTCTTTTCCTTCTTTCCTCCATTTTTCCCTTATGATTTTTTTTTTTTTTTTTCTGTCTTTTAATAATATGAAGCGAGATGAAGTGCTTAGAATAAGCTGGCGGGGCGCATGGGTGGCTCAGTGGGTTAAAGCCTCTGCCTTCCGCTCAGGTCATGATCTCAGGGTCCTGGGATCTAGCCCCACATCGGGCTTTCTGCTCAGTAGGGAGCCTGCTTCCCCCTCTCTCTCTGCCTGTCTCTCTGCCTACTTGTGATCTCTGTCAAGTTAAAAAAAAAAAAATCTTAAAAAAAAAGAATAATCTGGCACATGTAAGAGCTTAATAATTGCTGATTTTGTGTCAGTTATTATTTTGTATTATCATTACTATTATTATATAAGATCACCTCCTCCTTAATTTAAGGAAATTGTGTGTGTATATATATATACATACATATATATATATACACACACACACATATATATATGCACACACACACACACATATATATATTCTTTTTGTATTTTGTATATTTTGTAAATTTCCTATATAAATTTTGTAAATTTTGTGTGTGTTTGTTGTCCTCTAATGTTGATAGGGTTTAGGTAGGACATTTTCCTTTAGAAGTTTATTTACAATTACTTATTTCACACCAAACTTATACACTTGATCTTAGCCAAAAGGCCGAGAAGCGATCACACACACCAAACTTATAATCACATACTGGATTTACCTTTAAAGAAAAAATTAATGATGATATTCTTAGGCATTATCCTTTCATGAGACATGTGATAGAAAAGCATTTTGGAATACTCAAAATATTCCAAAGACTGTCACTAGCAGAGCCAATAATACCTGACCTAATACAATTTTAGCTTCCTGAGGTAAATAAATATTGAGTTGTTTTAAATAGTTTAAAATGTTTTTTTAATAACTATACTCTTTCATTACAATATTTGTTAAGATAAAGCATAGTATAGCTTATTTTGGATCATATAACACTTCAAAATATATAGGAAAAATATTATAATTTTAAACAATATATAAGATTTTGAATAACATGTGAGAAGGTTCAGAGCAAATCTCCCCAACAATGAGCCACTGTGGCCTGTATGATATTTTGCACCTGAAAGCAACTGAGACCCTGTGAGCTCAAGAGAAGATTATTGCCCCTCTCTTATCTACCTAGAAGAATGTAAATTAGGGTTCTCTCCCATAACTGGTTATTACCATAGATAAATTTTATCGGAGTGACCCATCTGTATGGCAGGGCAAACATCTAATTACCAAACATCTGTTTATCTTATTGTCCTGTGAATCGCATTCCTTTTCTTTGAAGTCCCAGACCCCCTCCTACTTTTTCTTAGTTTTTGACTGTCTTTGGAATTTCCATGTCTATGTGGATTCCCCATAAGTACAACATTAAATTCGATTTTCTCCTGTTAATCTGTATTATGTCAATTTGATTCTTAGCCCAATTAGAAGGACTTTGGCAGGGATGGGAAATTCTTCTTCCTTAACATGGATCTTACTAGATTTTTATTCAACAGTGCTGGCTTAGGTTTGGCCAAGGTACAACAGCCCCAAGAACCACATTTTGTTACCCCATATGTCTCCTCAACACTACTGACCCATTAGATTCAGAACATACCAGAGAACAATTTAAACAAGGTGAATGTTAAAATTTATTGTAAATTCCTAAAAATAAGATTCATCCCTGGTGTCATTTTTAAGAAATTAACTACAAACTCTTGCCTTTCAAACCAGGCCTGAATATCTTGTAGTGAACAAGAGATAAACTGAAAGGTTTCTTCTAGCCAAAGAAGAAAAATGTACTTCAGTCCCAGGAGCTGCACAGAAGATATACAACCTGGGCCTGAAATAGCTAAGCGAAGGACTGTGCCAAGCATAGAAAGAAGAAGTCTCCAAGTTTTTATTTTGGTCTAGGGTTTCTCAGGGCAAGCCACAAAATTCACTTCACTGGAGTGAAACAGAAGAGATCTGTAGGGTCAAATTTGGAATGCAAGAGACACTGGGATAAAATTTCAGTTCAATTGAATAGCTAATATCATAGGCAATGTAGAGAAGGAATTTCATCTTGCTTATTAAAGAAAATATAATGGATGGATGAGAGGAGAGCAAAGAGACAGAAAGATCAAAAGATAGTAAGAGAGAAGATATACGATAGTGAATTATGATTCCAATTTAGTGGGATTGCATTTTGGAGATTTAGTTATTTATATTTATATGTTCAAAGAAGTAGAGAGTTATAATTACATATATAATTCTCAGTGTAAGAATATTCTATGACAGAACTAACTGTGTTTGCCCATTAGTGAAGCATACTCCACAGATTGTTTTATTGATTCTCTTTCAGCTAATGAATCCAATAAACGAGATGTTCAGAGCCACAAGTTCATTGATGCGTGAAAGGGAAGTCTGATAAGAGCTGACTACTTACTACTCAGAACATAAATGGAGGTTATAGGAAAATAGCTGATACTCTGCCATTTAAATCAGATGTAAGAGGGATTTACTGCAGCTCTACAGTAAATCTTGGGAGTTACTTACTATTCTGAATGTGGTTAATGTGGTAAACTAATTAGTGGCCCCAAAGATGTCCATATTCTGATCTCTAGAGCCTGTGAATATTTTATCACATAGGGCAGAACGGGACTTTGTAGACGTTGATAAATGAAAATTCTGGAGATTGGGAGATTATCCTGATTTATATGGATGGGCTTAATGTATTCACAGCTGTCCTTTGAATAGGAAGAAAGGAGGGTCAAAACACAGGGTAGACCATCTGACAACAAAAGCAGAGATAGAAAAGGCCATGCAGTATGAGGTTTAAAGCCAGGGAATGAGAATAGCACCCACCCTAGGAAAGTTCGGGAAACAGACTCGGTCTTTTTGTTTGTTTGTTTTAAAGATTTTATTTTTTTATTTGAGAGAGAGAGAGAGCTCATGTGAGGGCGTGCCTGTGTGTGCACTAGTGAGCAAGAGTGGGGGGAGGGGCAAAGGACCAAGCAGACTCCCTGCTGAGCATGGAGCCCATGGGGGCTCAATCCCAGGACTTTGAGATCATGACCCGAAACAAAGTCAGATGCTTAATAGACTGAGCTACCCAGGCACCTTTGTGTTAGGTATTAATTGCAATTATAGGAAATTAATACAGTAATTATGCTTACCTTATAATACTTCTCTACAGGTAACTAAGAGTCCAACATTTCATTAAAAAGGATCTGCTTTTTACGCCAAATGAACTAATAATCTAATAGTGATTATTAAACTTTGCAAAACAATAAAGAGTGGCTACCCCAACCGTTTCGGTATAAACTCAGTATAAACAGCATCTGAAACCGTGATTCCCAATTCTTAATAGTCCCTTTATCGAAGCTTATAGGAGAGAATCCATAAGTAGTTAGTAAGGCCTAAAACCAGCTTAGCTGTAAGTAAGGCGTTGAGTCTAGAACTTATATTAAAAAAGTAAATCCTGACCATACAATCCCTGAATCTTTGATGAAAAATTTGTTCTCAAATAATATGAAAATATGGTGTGGTTTATCATTTGAAATTTATATATAGGGTTTAGTATAGCACTGCTTAGCCACTAGAGTTAAATGAATATACCTCCTAAAACTATTTTAAAATCAGAAGCAAGCAAGCAAGGAACAAAAACAAAAACAAGGAATAATAACATGGTCAATCCTTCTCCCCCCACTCGCCACCTCGCCACCCCCCGCCCCACCACATGCACACACACACTGTGCTCTCCATCTTCCCTTCTGCTATGAAGAGCCAGTCTGAATAAGGGTAAATTTGTACCTGCAGATCTTTGAGCAGCAATTCTAAGACAGACTAATTAAGATTTGGAGTAGAGCCCATGACTTATTCATCTTTATATCACTTCCATGATCCAATGAACACAGTAGAAAGTCCAAAGTAGCTTGTTAAATGAATAAATTAAAACTGACCCAAGTATATTCATGGTAAAAAGTATTTACTGACTATTAAAATTTACTCAGATTAAAGATAAAAATGTTACTTCGCCTACAAAGAAAAATGGCCAAGGTACAGTGTATTCCCCCTCCCTAAACAATGAGTCTTGGGCTAAGGTAAACTTGAAGTTTCATAACTGATTTATTCACCTTCCCAGATTTGCTCTTAGCTCTGTGGGACTCTCTTTCCTCTGCACCTGGACCCAAATAAAGCACCATGTTTTGAGACATGTTAAGTGTCTTCTCAAAAGAGAGTATAACTATAAGGAAATGTGTAGGATTTCATGTATCTTGGGGGTAAAATTTGCTCAGTGAGAGAGGGGATGGCATGTATTAAATCCCTTGTCCCTCCTCTTTGGAGATAACCCCAGTGAATAAGCAATCAGTTTAGTGTTCCAGGTGAAGCTTTAGAGATGTTAGTAACATACCACTTTGTATTTTATTTCTCTCCTTCCCAGCTTCTTTCTTTCTTTTTTTCTTTTTCTTTTTCTCTTTCTTTCTTTCTTTCTTTCTTTCTTTCTTTCTCTTTCTTTCTTTCTTTCCTTTTTTTCTTTTCTCACTCAAATTTTTCTGGGATTCTAGTCTCTGGTAGAGAGTTACCAATTGAGTTTTGTGTTAGGCTGCTTTCCAGGTATCTCTAAGATAATTTTCATTCTTAAGGGCCAAGGCATGGAAAATGACAATTTAATTCTGCAGAACCAATAAAGATTGCAAATTACAAAATGCTCTCCTCAAAGAAATTGCCATCAAACAATATACATTAATATTCCACTTGAACCTAGGAAATCAAATACACGGGGCCTATGACTCACATAGATCTGGAAGGTATCCTTAGCAGAAATAAAGTTTTATCTAAGAGTGGGACTTAGCAAATTATAGGATAATTTATTCACAAATATTTAATGCACATATAAGTGATTTTAGACTGAACTTTGAAGACCAAGAGTAATGAACTAATAAGTGTATTTTCAAAATTAGAGGAATATGGATATCTGAGGAATAGATACTATATACACCTGAGGGAAATTCCCATTTTTTTCTTCAAAAGCAATAACAAAAATTTACTTTGATCATGTTCTCTCTTGAGTTCATCTCAGGCTCTTATTCGGTTGAATTTAAGAGAGCTTTATGAAACCTGATGAACAGAATTTTGAACTTGTTAATAAGAATATCCTGGACATTACTCTAACTATATTGTGTTTCTTCTTGAGTTAGATACTTGATAAGAAAGAAAGAAAAAAAAAATAAGGATTCCTAGACCTAAAGTCACTTCATAATTACAATAAAGATATTGGATTAAGAAGCCATAATTACAATAAAGATATTGGGCATACATAAGTGATATCCTGGTAAAGTCATTAATCCAGGTTAACCGATATGAATACCCTTCTCCTTCAAGGCCAACTGCTTAAATGTTGTGCAATTGCACAGGAACCTGAATAAGAAGGGCTGTACTTTTGGTTCAGTGGGCTTCTCTTGCCCTTTGAAATTCCTAATACTTTTGTGAAAATGGGCCCTGCATTTTCATTTTCAGTTGAACCCCCACAAATTATGCAGCCAGTCCTGCGCAACTTAAAAACTTGATGGTGGATTCAGCCTTGTTCTTCAGCAGATTTTTAATTCCCAGAGTTTGGAGGGCAGAGGCCTAAGTAAATAAATAATTAAAATGATTCTGAGATTTATATCGAAATAATCCTTCCTTTTTTTCCATTCTAAACTTTGATTTGTCTTTGGCTTGGAGGCGCCATAAGTAGGTCATTGCCTAAAAGTTTAGGGACTGGATATCTCTGCCTCTTTGTGTATTTAGCTTCTGTTTTTGTTATGTTCCCAAGAACCTCATCATCTATATTACTTTTTGCCCCTTCCCCATATTTCTGGGTCATGTTCTCTTGCTCTATTTAAGACTTTTATAAAAAAGGAACAGATTTTTCACATTGCCTTAAGATGAGAGGGGGGTTAATTTTAAGATACATAAGGCTTCAATTTATATACTCTAGGTATGGTCTAGTTCCTCTGAGAGTCTCTCACTCTTTTGAAAGCCACGCAGCCTTCTTTATTGCGTCTCTCGTTATGTAAAAATGTATGTCTTTCATGATGACTTCCTAATGTTATCTCATGGTTGTTCTTCTTACCACTTTCTAGTTATAGCAACTTCTGTAAATTGTTATTTTGATATCTCTTAATTTAGGTATCACAGAAAGAATTTGGTTGGCTTATCTATCTAAGGCAGGACACATCAGGTTAACTTTGCACTCTGTGGAACACAGGCACATGCCAGGTAGCACCAAGCCTAGTTACTAAGGCCCAGAAATAGAATTATGTAGTATGCAGCATGACTTGCTACTAAGAGCTATGATTTCTATCAGAACTAGGTGACAGCAAACGTATCTGACACATAAGTTAAAAATCCTGCCCCAGAATATGGATCCCAAAGTCTCCATGGCAGTAGTTAGAATGCTATTTTTTTAAAGATTTTATTTATTTATTTGAGAGAGAAAGAGAGAGAGAAAGAGCATGAAAAAGGGTAGGGTCAGAGGAAGAAGCAGACTTCCCACCAAGCAGGGAGCCTAATGCATGACTCAATACCAGGACTCTAGGATCATGACCTGAGCCAAAGGCAGTCGCTTAACCAACTGAACCACCCAGGTTCCCAGGTAAAATGTTATTAAGCTAGAATGACTAACAGGATCTTCCTTGTCAGTTAGGAGATATATAGATTTCTCGCTATACTTTTCAATGATCACTATAATTTTTCGTGCTGAGCACCTATTGCTTGAATTCATATTATTTACTTATTGCCCATCTTCAAAACAGACATCATCTCTTTCTGAAATAGTCTGTTTCTGAATATTGTCCAGGAACGATCTGATCTTCTTTTCTGCTAATCAGGTTCCACATACGATGCATTTCTTTTTAGCTTACTAAAAAATGTTCATTTACGATTTAAAAAAAAAAGGTATTTCCGAATATCTTCTCCATTCAGTATTTTTTTTAAAGATTATTTATTTATTTATTTGTCAGAGAGAGAGAGAGCAGAAACACAAAGAGCTACAGGCAGAACAGGCAGAGCAGGCAGAGAGAGAAGCAGGCTCCCTGCTAAGCAAGGAGCCTGATATGGGACTCGATCCCACAACCCTGGGATCATAACCTGAGCCGAAGGGAAATGCTCAACCAACTGAACCACCCAGGTGTCCCCATTCAGTATATTTTGATTTGAGAATAAAATAACTATGTTTTGTACTGACTTCCCGTTATTTTATTTATAATCAAAACATTCCAGCAAGTAAGCTAACAAAAATCATACTGACATTTTCTTTTTCTTTAATTTTTAAAAATATTTTAATTATTTGATTTTTCTAGCTATTTTAATAAAATGTTATATCCTGATTTTGGCCTTAAAACTCCAAATTCTCTCCTTTTTGCTGTATTTCATAAAGTATCAAATTTGAAGTTCAAGGTACAAAAAATGTTTATCATTATATATTCCTGTGCTCTATTGTAGAACATAACTTAATGTCTGCCATTTGTAGGTTCTAGATCCTCTACACTTTTCTATTATTTAGATATAAACTCAGTTTATGAAGTAATTTCAGTTTAACATAATTTATCTACAAAAAGATGGAAAAAAAAGTACCAGATTTGGATATCACTGATAATTAGTCTTTTTTTTTTTCATTTTTTTGATGTGAGAACATTTTCTGAGAAAATAATGAAATTATTATTAATTAAAGTAGCATGTGCTGCTGTACAATATACAGGTATACCTTTTAGAAATGAAAGTCAAGAAGCATGTGTACAAAGATTTTATAAAGGAAAGGAGCTTCATTTTATAGAAAAAAAAGATTAAACAAAGTTTCTTGCATAATACTGGAAAATTGTTTTAAGATAAAAATAACTTTGCAACATCAAATTATTTCAGAAGCCAAAGACAGAGCTACAGACTAGGTTGTGGGAAAAAAGAAAAAAAAAAACAAACCAACTTTCAAGGAATATGAAAGCTACAAACCAGTTTTTTTGTGTATCTTAATACTGTGGTGTTTTTGTCTGTTTTGCCTTTTTTAAGAAAAGCCATCTTGGCTTCTCTTCTCAATTTCTAGCATTTGGTCATTTAGATAAAGGTGTCAATGTTCACTTGCTTAAGTAATTGTATTCAAATGGTTTTTACTGCCTAAATATGATCTCACTGCTGGATATTGCTTATGGTTTAGAGTGTACAGCACAAGGCGTTTAAATGACAAGGTATTTGCTTCCAACTTGAATCTTGCCTGAAGAGAGTAACAGGCAATGTCTAGCTTCATTACCTTTTAGGGGTTTAATGTACAATATTTATTGGCGTTGCTACTTTCACAGTGTCCATAACAATTCTTCTGTCTCATTTAGTAGCTGTTTGTGGTAAATGCCCTTGCATCCTCTGGTTTGATAGTATTTCTACATTTATCAGCATGTAGAATAGTAAAATAAGAAGGGCTTTGCCTAGTTCCCAGAAATTTCACTTTACCGTATCATAGGATCTATGTGCTGGAACGTATGTGTATGTGTGTATGCATATGTATGTGCACATACACACAAGTATATATGTATATACACATATATATCCATGTATAAAACACACATATAAATATATGATGTATAGTGTACATAGATAGGCACACTTTTTTTCTCCTGTTGATTTTAAGAGAAATTTTAGAAGCTTTAGTAAAACAATATTTTTCTTTTATACTCAGGAGTTAACACAGTATAATCAATAAACAGTATTAGGTCATGTCAACATCACAGAATGAAGCACTGGGGTTACCTTAAATCTCCATTTGCAAAGCAGATTATTCTATCAATTGCACGGCAGTAGCAACTAAGTTCTAGTCTCTACTATTATTTGTAGCCTCTCAGACTTAGTCCAGTTATTTAATTTATACGAACCTGTTTCCTTACCTATGAAACAGATAACAAACTATATTTGGAGCTAAAGTCTGCTCTGTATTCCTGTAGTATACAGGGTGCTCTGAACTTTCTAGAGGCTAATAAATATTTGTTTACCAGACAGACTAAAGCAAGTGATTATATCAGATGATCTTTTAAGGATTGTTCTAGCTCAAGGAACAGTCAATTATTTACGATGTCAATTTTCTTTTTTCGAAGGAAATAGCAGAGGAATGTAAACATACATGACAAAAGGAAGATAGTTGTACATTATTTTACATTTAATGTCTTAACCACTAAGGACTGAGGTTTCTGGATTCAATTTGAAGTAGCTTGTGGTAATGATATTTCTTTTTGGATATCTATGTTCACAAGTTACAGACATTTGAATGAAGTGAAATTGTGTGTATACACATACACACACGTCACACACACACACAAATATACACATATCAGAAATAAGTCCTTGAGTTTCCTATCTTAAGTAAGATGTAAAAAGGATTGTTTAACTTAGGTCGCATTAAGAAGCAACAGTTACTTAAAGCATTAATCATGTCCTAGACGCTGTGTAAAATGATTTCTATGCATTATCTCCTGTATGGTCATAAAAATTTATGTACTAATTTTATTATCCACATTTTACAGATGAGAACACTGAGGCTTAATGTGATTAGTTATGAACAAATTCTCAGAGCTGTGGTTGGCAGCTCAATATTCTTTCCAAAATTTTTCTGACTCTAGAATAAATGCTCATAACCTATATACCACTTTGCAGTCGGTCCTATGCTTCATTAATTTTTATTGCATTTCATCCTCAAAAGGAAAAAAAAAAGTTTCTGTTTGTGTTTAAACTGAAGAAGCTATTTTCTTCACTTTCATTTTTTAAAATACCACCTATACCATGTAAAGTAACATAATTACTTATTGGGAAATGTCTTCTTTTCTATTAACTTGAAAAAGTAGACTAATGAAAGTATTTGAGTTGTGAAGTCATCTTTCCAAGGACAAAATGAGTAAGAGGAGACCATAGATCCACTACCATTTCTGCAATTAATTAACCGCAATTTTGGACATGGACTATACCATTGAAATTATTCAGTACTCAGATTCTATATGACTAAATATTTCAAATGAAGATATTGTGTTAGATTATGTCCCATTGTCCTATCAACCCCCAAATGTGTGTTTTTATATGTTTTCGTGAAGAGTCTCAGATAGATGACCTATTTGCTTAATTAAGAACCACCATCTTCACCAAACTGATTCAGTTCATTTTCTACCAAATACTTATTTACTATTGTGTTGATACAGGCTAGGAATCAGAAACTTGATTTGATTGTATATTTTCTTTGATCTATAACGTTTTGTATTATGTTCCAAGCTTTCAATTGTCCCTACTTTATCTAGGAAACAACCATGCAAACTAAAACTCTAAAATAATTGCAAGTGTTCAGTATATGGTTAAATATTAAGATTTAGGATTTGCTTGCACAAAACTAGGGAATAACTAATGTTTTATTATTATTACTATTATTATTATTATTATTAATTTTGAGAGAGAGAGTGAGCAGTAGGGAAGGCCAGAGAGAGAGAAAAAATCTTGGGCAGACTTCACTTGCAGCACGGAGCCCAACACAGAGCTCGATCTCATGACCCTGAGCTCATGATCTGAGCCAAAAGCAAGAGTCAGATGCTTAACTGATGGAGCCACCCAGGCACCCCTTAATTTTTATAATTATTAGAAAATGTTTAGAAATATCTTTTTAGAAGTTCATAAGTTTGGTGTGTTTTTTAAATTATTTTATCACCATGATACTATGAATTTGAATATAAAACATCTATTCCAACATACCATTTGCTGGAAACCATATGTTTATAGAGGAAACCATTGCATATATTATGATACTTATAACATAGAATGACAAAACCACAGGTATAATAGAAAAAGATAAACAAACATGTTCCCATGTGATGTTACATCTTGTTTTTAATTGTACCATGTTTAAGCTCAAAATAGGGGGCACCTGTGTTGCTCAGTTGTTAGGCATCTGACTTTGGCTGGGGTAATGATCCCAGGGTCCTGGGATTGTGCCCCGCATCAGACTCCCTGCACAGTGAGAAACCTGCTTCTCCCTCTCCCACTTCCCCTGCTTGTATTCCCTTTCTCGCCATGTCTGTCTCTGTCAAGGAAATAAATAAAAAATCTAAAAAAAAAAGAGCTTAAAATAGTTGATGTAAATGTAGAGTGTATAAGAAGGTTATGACAGGGTGCCTGGGTGGCTCAGTCGTTAATCATCTGATTTCAGCTTAGGTCATGATCCCAGGGTCCTGGGATCAAGCCCTGCATTAGGCTACCTGCTCACTGGGAAGCCTGCTTCTCCCTCTCCCACTCCCCCTGCTTGTGTTCCCTCTCTCACTGAGTCTCTCTTAGTCAAATAAATAAATAAAAGTCTTAAAAACAAAAACAAAAACAAAGAATGTTATGACCAAACAACTAAGCCTGAATTCCACCTATTTCAGAAAAGTTCATTAAATTATTTGACCCATTCTTTTGATCTCTTCCCTATGGTAGTTTTTAGGTAGGTAAAATGAGAACAAAGTCCTTGCCAGCCAAAGAGATTTATCTGGGACTTAGTATGTGCAGTTACTCTATTAAATCTTTATATGCATTTTCTCAACAATTTTATTGATGAGATTATAATTATTATACAAGTTTTAGGAATAATAAAATCAGAGAACATATCCAACATATATAAGGACTCCTCAGATTAAACAATGAGAAAAAAAGAAAATTATTTTAATGGTCAGAAGAGCTGAACATATAAATGACAATGAACACATAAAAATGGCAAATAAGTATATCAAAAAAGTATTCAATAATATTTGTGATTAGGAAAATGCAAACCAAACACAATGAAATACTACTACTTACATATTAGAAAGGCTAAAATACAAATAATCAGAACAACAACAACAACAAATCTAATGATACCAGTTACTGGTGAAGATACGAAGCGATAGGAGCTCTCACTGAAGGTGGGAATTAAGTCTAGTACAACCACTTCAGTGAACAAGAAAGTTAAACATTATCTTACTATAAAATCAAGTAGTCATGCTCCTAAATATTTACCAAACTTATTTAAAGCTTATTTCTGCAGAAAAACCTGCATATAAGTAATTATAGCAATTTTATTCAAAATCATCAAAAACTGGAAGGAGCCAAGATATCTGTCCAGGTGAAGAGATACACAAAGTGTGGGGAATCCATACAATTAAATAATATTCAATGATAAAAGCAAATGAACTATTAAACTACAGAAAGACCTGGATGCAGTTTAAATGCATATTGTTAAATGCTACATGAAAAGAAGCCAGTCTGAAAATGCAACATACTGTTTGTTTGAAATTTTGGAAAAGGCATAGCTATTGAAAGGATAAACATATTAGTGGTAACTAGGTGTTCTGGGCTGAGGAGAGTGAGTGAAGAGGTTAAACAAGTGAGGAGAAAGGAATTTGTGAGGACAATGAAACTATTCTAGGGGGTACATAATACTTTGTATTCATCAAAACTCAGAAATGTACAGTACAAAGAGTAAATCTTAATATATACAGATTTTTAAAAGATTAGTGAGATAGATGACTTAGTGGTGAATTCCACCAAACACTTAATGAAGAAATATCTTAATCCTTATACACTTCCAAAAAAAATAGGAGAACAGGGAATGTGTTCCCTAACACCTTCTGAAAGTCACTATTACCATTATACCAAAACTAGATAAGGGCATTACATGAAAATAAACTATAGGCCAATATCCCTTATTTTTTAAAAAAAGATTTATTTTTCCATTGGAGAGAGAGAGAGTGAGAGAGAGAGAGGGGAGAAGGTCAGAGGGAGAAGCAGACTCCCTGTGGAGCTGGGAGCCCGATGAGGGACTCAATCCTGGGATTCTGGGATTATGACCTGAGCCGAAGGCTGTTGGCCAACCGAAAGCCACCCAGGTGCCCCCAATATCCCTTAATAATATAAATGCAAAAATTCTCAACAAAAAACCAGCATTATAAATCTAGAAGGATATAAAATAGTGTACATATCTTGACTAAGTTAGGTCTAATTAAGGAATGTAAGATTTGTGCACTATAAATAAATGAATCACAGAAATAACATATTAACAAAATCAAGACAGAAAAAAAAAGTTCATCTCAATAGACACGGATTAAAACACACACGCGCACGCGCACACACACACACACACACACACACACACGACAAAATCCAGCACCCTTTCATGATAAAAACACTAGAAAAATCCATGGAAGACAGGGCCTCCTGGGTCACTCAGTTGGTTGGGAGTCTGCCTTCCACTCAGGTCATGATCTCAGGGTCCCAGGATTGAGTCCCACATTGGGCTCCCTGCTCAGTGGTAAATTTACCTCTGCCTCTCCTTCTGCATCCTCTCCCCCACTCATTCTCTCTCTCTCTCTCTGTTTCTCTCTGTGTCAAATAAAATAATAAACAAATAATCTTAAAAAAAAAAAAAAACCTGAAAGAATTTCCTTAAAATCTAAGTGTTGGAGGCCACAGCACAGTTGGAGTCGTGGATCAAACTAGGCCCTGACTTGTGTCTCCTTTAAAGTCCAGATGCCTTGATAAGGGGTTAAGGACAGGAAAGTTGAGTAACACTGAGAAAGGGTCTGTGCTATGTGTCATGCGCTCGCCTACGTGACTTCCCACACATTCTCCCTACAGAAGGGAACAATGTGGTCAGGTCATAAATTCTTAGTCGGTCCTTGTTGTTCCTGTACTGCCCATAATCCACTCCCTGGTTGACTGTAACTTCTTGTATCAATAGTAGCTAATGGCATTAGCCGTGACTACCTGGCATCACGAGATTTGTGTGTAGTTAATGTAAACTTGTTATAGGAACTTGCGGTTATCTGACTAGATACTGATGTATTACTCCTTCTATTGTGGTCTGCCTTATAAATGCTTGTAAGATGTGGAATAAAATCAGCACTGTTGGACATCCTCCTCAGTGCTCCTCTTGCCCCCATCTCTCTGCTTCTCGAGTTCTTTTCTTCATCCTCTTACCCTCACATTCCTGGTCGATTTGTCGCGCCGGTTGCAACATCTAAGTCATACTTTCTTGTGAAATAATGAAGGTTTTCCCCTGATGATCAGGAACAAGGCAAAACAGAGCACCCTTGCCAACATTTATGTTATTTTTTTTCCTTTCCTTTTCCTTCTCTTTTCTCTTCTTTTCTTTTCTTTTTCCTTTCTTTTTCTTTTTTCCTCTTTCTTTCTTTCTGTCTGGGAGAACAAGGAGTCTTCAGCAGAATCTGCACTGAGCATGGAGCCCAACCCAGGGCTTGATTTCCTGACATCACGACCTGAGCCAAAACCAAGAACCAGATATTCAACGGACTCTGCTACCCAAGCATCCCTATGTTATTTTTCAATGAACTGTAGGGTCTAAGTAGGACTGTTAGGCAAGAAAAGGAAGAAAGGGAAGAAGTAAAATTATTTCTATTTGTAGATGGCATTATGTGTGTGTGTGTGTGTGTGTGTGTATGAAATGTCCTCAGATCCACAAAAATCTATTAGAACTAATAAAAATGTGTAGCAAAATTACAGAATACAAGCTGAATATTTTAAAAAGTTGTACTTTGATACACTAGCAATAAACAATTTGAAAATGAAATTAAGAAAATTCCATTTGCATTAGCATCAAAAGGAATAAGATACTTGGGAATAAGTTTAACACAAGCACAATACTCATACAGTAGAAACTAAAATGAAACATTGTTCAAATAAATTAAATACCCCCTAAACAATGGAAATGCAATCTTGGTTACAAATCAGAAGACATAATATAAAGACAACAATAATTCAAAAATTGATTTATAAACTTAATGTACTCATCATAAAAATTCCAATAACTATTTTTTTCAGAAGTGCAAAAGCTGATCCTGAAATTCATATGGATGTTCAAGGAATCTGGGCTAACAAAAACAGCCTTGCAATAGAACAAAGTTAGAGGACTTGTACTTTCTAACTGCAAACCTAAGTAGTAATTAGAGTAATCAAGATAACAGAGAACTGGCATAAAGATAGAGATAAAGAACAATGGAATAGAATTGAGATTTCAGAGGTAAACCCCTGGCCAATTGATTTTGATGGAGGTGTCAAAGGCATTCAATGCAGATGGCACTGTTTTCAACAAATGGTTCCAAGACGCCTGGATATCAACATGCAATAGAATGGATTTGAATCCCTATTTCACAACATATATAAAAACTAACACAAAATTGCTAAAAAACAAAAATAATAAAAAACTGCAAATGATTGCTAAAATTATATAACTCTTAGAGGAAAAAAAATCTATAAATCTTTTGACCTTGGGTTAGTCGATGGATTCTGAGGTATGACACAAAAGCATAACCAAGAACAACTTAAATAAATAAACAGGACTTCATTGAAAGCAAAAGCTTTTATGCTTCAAAGCACACTATCAAAAAAATGAAAAGACAAATGTATATCTGATGAGTCTAGTACCCAGAATGTATAAATATCTTTCACATCTCAACAATAAAAAGACAGATAACTCACTTAAAAGTAAGCAAAGGATTTAGGTAGATATTTCTATAAGGATGATATACCAATGGTCAATAAACACATAAAAAGATAACCAACACCATTAGTTGTTAAAAAATGAAAATGAAAGTTATAAGGTACTATTTTATACCCACCAGGGTGGTGGCTATAATAAAATAAATGGAAAATAACAAGTGTTGATGAGCATGTGGATAAATTGAAACTCTGACCTACTGCTGATAGAAATGTAAAATGGTACAGCGCCTATGGAAAACTTGTTTGTCAGTTTCTCAAAAAGTTAAACATCAAGTTGTCAGATAACCCAGAAATTTTATTCTGAGATATATACCAAAGAGAATTAAAAACACATGCTTCCACAAGAACTTACATATGGATGTTTATAGCAGTATTATTTAAAATAGCCAAAAAGTGAAAACAATGCAAATCCTCATCAGCTGATGAATAGAAAAATAAATTGTGGTATAATACAATGGAATGAATATACTTAATGCAATAAAAAGAAATGCAGTATTGATATATACCACAATTGGGATGAATCTAGAAAACATTATGCTAAATGAAAGAAGCCAGTCACAAAGACCTACATATTTTGTGATTCAATTTGTAATGAATATCCAGAGTAGACAAGTCTATTGGGACAGAAAATAGATTAGTGGTTGCTGGGGATGAGCATAGGGCAGAATGGGAAGTGACTACTACTTGGTCCAGAGTTTCTTTTTGTAGTAGTGATAAAATATCCCAGAGTTAGACAAAGGTGATAGTTGTATAACCTGTCAAACACACTAAAAATTAGTGAAACATGGGGCACCTGGGTGGCTCAGTCGTTAAGCGTCTACCTTCAGGGTCCTGGGATTGAGCCCCACATTGGGCTCCCTGCTCGGTGGGTGGGAAGCCTGCTTCTCCCCCTCTCACTCCCCCTGCTTGTCTTCCCCCTTTCACTGTGTCTCTCTCTGTCAAATAAATAAATACAATCTTAAAAAAAATAATTGTTGAATCATACACTTTAAAATAAATAGTTTCATGGTATATAAAATACATCTCAATTAAAAGAAGTAATTTGTCATTTCTATACATTATATGTAAGACTCTTGATAAAGCATCACTAACTAACATCATTTCTATGGTGAAAATAAAATTCAATCTCATATTGAGTTTTTTTTTGAGAATTGAGAATCTCAATTCGCAATAATGAGAATTATTTTTCAGAAAATGCTTCCACATTATGAAATTATGCTAATCTAAATATGATATATGAAGAAGTTACTATGCTTTAAAACATCTTAATGTAATACATAATACCTTTTGGTTTGGGGGATTCTGAAGAGCTGATTCTGTGACTTTTCACTTTTAATACAAATAAATTTTTTATATATTTTTTGAAAAAGCTAAAGAAGTTTTTGAATATTGGAAGAATGCACTCTACTTTCTATGTTGTGCATTGTGTTTCTTGAATGTGTTTAATAAATGATCACATCAGTATCATAAAATAATGTATAACAGAAATGTCTAATTCATACAGGTTTTTAGTACAATAGTGTCTATAATCAGGACTAGATATAATCCTCAGTACACAAACTCAGGTATTCAATGAGTTGTAATCTGATTACTTGATTATTTGATAACTTGATTTTCTAGAACAATTTAATTGTCATACATCTGCTTGGGTGGTGTCATTTTTATCATAATCCATTCTCTGTGTTCACATACATAGACTCTTGTTTCCCTGAAGGCTCAGTTCAAGTTCTATAAGGTTTACATTACCCTGAGGAGTGAGGGAGGAATATCTCATTCTAAATCCCACCCAGCTACCACTAGAATGTAATTTCTGCAAAGGCAAGATTTGAGTGCATTGATCACTGCTGTGCCTCACTATCTATAAAAAATAAAAAAAAAAATTGGCACATAAGAGAGATTCAACAGATAATTGTCCAATTAATAGTGTCTATGTTAGTATCTCCTGAGATGAGCACTGGTCTTTTTTTTTTTTTTTTAATTTATTTATTCATTTGAGAGAGAGACAGAGAACGAGCACACAAGCAAGGGGGAGGCAGAGGGAGAGGAAGAAGCTGACTCGCTGCTGAGCTGGAAGCCTGACTTGAGTCTCAATCCCAGGGCTTGGAGATTATGACGTGAGCCTAGGGCAAATGCCCAACTGTCTGAGGGACCTAGGGGCCCCTGGCCACTGGTCTTACTGGTTTTCATTACTGGCATACAAATTACTATTTTATTTTTTTTTAAGATTTTTGTTTATTTATTTGACAGAGATCACAAGTAGGCAGAGAGGCTGGCAGAGAGAGAGGGGGAAGCAGGTTCCCCGCTGAGCAGGGAGCCCGATGTGGGGCTCCATCCCAGGACCCTGGGATCATGACCTGAGCCAAAGGCAGAGCCACCCAGGTGCTCCCAAATTACTATTTTAAAGCTACCCTCTGGCAAAGTTTTGGGACAGTCTGATTTTTTTTAGGTCTTATATGGCTAGAGACATCACATATATACTTTTCTGATAGTTGCATTCCTACTATCTCCCAAGGGTTCTTCACAGGAAATGAGAAACAGGTCTCCTTTATTCTTGAAAATCAAAAATTTACCTGGGGTTTGGCCAAAGAAAAGGGCATAGAGCCCCTTTCTCTAACAATACCACTTGCTTCACTCTACTTTTTTTTCTGCTCAGGGAATCTTATTCTCCTCAGGGTATGTGGGAGGAGAATGTGAGGAGCTGGTTGCCAGGAGTAACAGAATCCTTGCTCTTAATTTTTTTCTCAAAAGTTTGTATCTTTTTTATTCCCTTCTGGATACAGAGTTTTGAAAATTAAAGTCTTAAAAGTGATTCATCTTTTAGCTTCTTTTTCCTTTATATTCTTTTCCAAAGTACAGAGTAAAAATACCTGACTCTTTAAATATGGGAAAGGCCAAGAAAGCAATTCCATAAGTGAGAAATATTAAATAAGTATAATTTCATAAATATGAGGAAATAACTATATTCTTATTTGTACTTACGTGTGCAGCTATATCACAGCTTGAGCCAGGGGCAGAAATAAAATGTCATAATTTTTAAAATTGACATTATATAAGATCACCTGTCAAAATCATGAAATCCTATTATTTCCTTTGTTCTTCAGTATGAATAAAGGAAATATAATTAGAATATATGCAATAAAAAGAAGATAATTGCTGTGCATTTTATCATGGAAATATTTACGCCTAGCACAGGAATTAACTCCCTTTTAATTGAAGTTGGGGGAGGGATATAAAAAATAAAGTGACAGATAGGTTCCCTTGTGCTCTTCTACAATGGAAAACCAGAAAGATTGGTGTTATAGAGGACCTTGTATTCCAAATGAAGGAGATTTAACTGTGTCCTATATCAGGTAGTAAATAAAAAATCATTTTGCTTAGTCAACATTGACTTTCTTTTCATTAAAACTACCAACAAAGACCTCATTCTGCTTTTTATTTGTCCTTGGTATTCCACCTCAGTACCTATCCTTTCTTATTTTCAAGCAATTTTAAATTAACATCAAAATGTCCCTCTCCCATAACTTAGGAAGATTATTAGCTCGAGAGTCTGATCCCTTATTTTTGCTTATTCAAGAATGGAGACTAGTAAGTTAATATATAGCCCTGTTTAATTATATCTTTGTATTTCAAAGCTATTTTCAATAGATTGAACTTTAAACCAGATCGATAACTCAAGTTGTGATTTCTGGCACCCTGCTCATCAGGGAGGATGATACTCTAACATATTTGGCAAATTCCCTATTTACTTTATCATCTTTGCATTGAGCTCTACATCTCAATTCCGTGTAAAACCAGCCTTGCTTTCACAAGCAAGGCTGTCACAAAACTGGTAGCCTACAAAATACAGGACAAAGTAAGTTTGAAAGGAGTTTGATGAAAACAAAGAATTATTACAATTGCTAAAATAGTATTTTAAATATGGCTGAAACAACAACAAATACGCATGAATTCATATTCATATCTTTCCGGAGAGAGTGTAAAATATTGCTAGGTCCATAGAACTGTTGCTTCAGTGTTATTCCTCTCTTAATTTTCAAAAAGAAAAAATATGTTCAGCTTGATAAGAAGTAGATGCAAAATTCAGTACAAATTAGACATAAACAGTTAGAATGGAGTCTTGCTCATTGAAATTTAAAAAGTAAAATCCCCTTTTTATTTATTTAGACAGTACTGTACCTATATATCTAGATTTATAGAGAGAATCTACTTTTTGAGAAAGCCAAGGACTCTGACATTTTAATTGCTATAATTTCACAGACTTTTCTGTTAAATCTATCAATAATACAGTATGTATCATGTATACATTATATATAAATGTTAAAATTCTTTATTAATCTTCTCATCAGTGAATACCTTGCCACATTATATATTCCATGTGGGTATATTAACAGAAAGCTCCTGGATATAATAGTATAGCAACTTCAATCACCTCTAAAAGGACATTATAACGGCCCCAGATCTCAGTAAGGATATTATTAGAATGTCAAAACTGGGAGTAGGCGTCACCTTTCCTCTAAGCAAATATTTTGAAAAGAAGCCCCAGGGAAAAGAGCATTTGGCTGTCAATTTAGAGCAGGTGGATAAGACAATGGGGCGCCCCATCAGACAGGAGCCAGCATGCAGGCAAAGAAGGACAGGGATCTATTAGTGTATACAGTGCCCATCAATTAACTCCTCAAAGAACTAAAATCACAATACTGATATCTACCACACATTTGTTTGAAAAGAAGCAGTTCCAGCATATGTTGGTGCTCAAATATCAGAAAATTACAAAGTAAAAGGCTTACTGCACCTTTATCTTAAAGCTGAGGCTCTTTGAAACCAGACTGTAATTTTAGTAACTTCTCTTTCCACCTGTTTTCCCCATCCCTTCAAGAGGTTTGAGAAAATTTAAGAAGGATGATGGTAGTGTCAGTCTTCATATTGTCACTCCTCAATTCTAGTCATCTTTTAAATTACCAACTTTCTTAATCTAATTACATAAATGGTAATTACCTATAAAATAGCAATTAATTCTGAGAACACCTGTAAAGATGGGAGTGCACTTATGACACTTAGGAAGCCTGAAACCTGATACTTGGTAGGGATTAAATTCTTTGAAATCAATAGAATGCAATGCCTGTAAGAAGCTTTGCACTGAGGCCTAAGATTATGAACTTTCTAAACATGGTAGAATAATTTTCTCCACTTTTCTTGAGTTTCTTAGCTATAATAATGAAAGATGTAACTAATTACTGACTTGGCTTTTATCCCAACGGAAGCTTACATGATTAGGCTTTGTAATATAATGTCTTTATTCAAAACATGCAAAATGAATTTAATGGTAAGAACAAAGGCCTGTCCACAAAAAGTGGTTGTCCTCCCTTTCAGTTGGTCCTGTCACTTCAGAATCAAGGATTTTGTGTGCATAGATTATGTGACCAATTGAGGTACTTGTTCCGTGAAGGTAGGGAAAAGAAGGAAATTATCTGAATCAGGGCAAACTTGAAAATCTGTATGTAACCAGTAGTTCTCAGCAAGGGACATTTTGGCCCTTCCCCAGCAGAAGATACTTGCAATGTCTAGAGAGACAAGTTCCTTTGTCACTACTGATGGGGTTGTTACTGGCTTCTCATGGGTAGAAAGCAGAGATTTTGTGAATCATTCTATAGTGCACAAGAAGTTCCCCACAACACGAATTATCTGTCCATAATCTTGATAGTACGATCATGTGTGTTACCTGATACATAGAAAAACAAGGGACATCACAGAAGAAAAGCACAAAATGTGGCAGAAAGATATTTAATATAGTGTTGACCTAAAAATATAGTATGAAATACATCAAAGTCTATATTATTAGTAGAAACTAGGAAATAATAATCTTAGTGATAATTAGATATACACTGAAATACTGTGTGGGATGGATATAGTAGACTACTATATCTCTCAAAAAGTATATTTGCTAGAACTTCAATTAAATTGTTTGTAGTATGTCTTCTTCTTTCTATAATTCAAGGGGTTCCCAATAAGGTAAGTTCTACAGTGGACAGTAGTGTTTAGCAACACTCTTGGGAGTAATGTTGAGGGGGAATTCATGAACCTGAACAGACCACTGAGAAGTCAGATCATCAATTCATCAATTAACAAGGCTTTATTCTATTGGCTATTAGTTTGAAACCTAAAATCCCAACTAAAAGCTCTCACCTGCCACCCTGGAAATCTTGTTTTATATCTGCCTTTAGATTTAGGAATAGTTTTTTATCCTAAGAAAAAAGACCATACCTCCATTATTTTTTTTTTCTGTGAGATATTTTATGGATCATGTGAAGATGTTTATTCTTTTTAAATCTATCCCTGTTATGCCACAACCACCCCCAAATAAATTCTCTCCATTGTTAATAGTTTTAACGTGTAGATATGTGTCCAGTACTTGATAAGATCTCCCACAGGGTGTGGAAAATCATTCACCTCCTGACAAAGACAACTGCATACCACTTCACATCACTTTCCTTCTACATCTCAGTTAGGACTTTCTTGTTATAACTCTGGGCCATTTAAAATTCCTAGTGGGACAAAGGTAGAGAAAAGAAAAGGCAAGATATCACTGATATCTTGTTTAATCATACAAAAAATATTAAAAAATTTGGGAAAGATGAATAAAATAAACAAATATTTATAATGCTTAATCTTGTGAAAAATACAAGATAATTTAATTATAGTGTCTGATATATCAATGTTTTTTATTAAGGGAATTCTCAGATCTATGAAGTATTAAGAGAAGTTGCTTAATGAATTTAGTGGGAACATGACTGTGAATAAACAGATCTTTTCTATTTTTCATAAAAATTCTATCAAGGAATATTGACAAAAATTGTTTAATATTTATCCATCTAAAAATCTTATATTTAATTGTCATTGTTTTTAAAAATTTCTATATGGCACAAACTTTAGGATAGAATTTGAAAACAAATTATAATTATTTCATTACATACTATGCACAATGAATCTAATTGGCTTATGTGGGATAATCCACTAATTATATTCCATCATATAGTTTTTTGTATCTAAAGAGCCAGATGTTAAAAATGGAATTATTCAGCAAGCTTTATCGAGAAATTTATCACAAAATTCACCAACATTTCATCTATTTGCAAATGAAACTACACATATTATATTTTCCTGTTGATTTTTTTTTTTTTAAGAAAAATTGGAAAAAATAGTTGCTCTGCAATTATTCTTCTAGAATTTCAGGTGAAATCATGTGCAAATTAGTAGGCTACAATAATTTCTTTTATGTATTTTTCCCCTGACCATTCTTACTTAATCAGTTTGGTCCAAGACTATAGCAAAAAGCATCTTTATCTATACTACCACTAAAAAACCAAACAAACAAAACAAAACAAAACAAAACAACCACTGAGCATGAATTACCAGTAACATAGAAATGTTAATATATCTTCTGTTGATTTCTTCTGCCTCGAGTACACAGTACTTATTTTTTATCATGCTAGAAGCTGTGACAGATGTTTCCTGAGAAAATGAACCTCTTGGTAATGTGCTTCAGAGTTCCTGGATATTGCTCATTGTGAGGTTTAACTGAGGGATAACTTCACCTAATACCCCTATGCTTGCATAAGAAGGGGACCCTGGGCTCTCATTTGCCACGAGAGTGCCAGCGTGGTGACATGCCAGTACATGTGGAAAGGATGGAAGAGCCTTAAAAAAAGATGAAATCCTCTGACTTTGCTCAGTCACAACAAATGATGGAAGCGAGCTCCAGATACAAAGCAGTAAAGGGGGGCACCTGGGTGGCTCAGTGGGTTGAAGCCTCTGCCTTCAGCTCAGGTCATGGTCTCAGGGTCCTGGGATCGAGCCTCACATCGGGCTCTCCGCTCAGCAAGGAGCCTGCTTCCCCCCCTCTCTCTGCCTGCCTCTCTGACTACTTGTGATCTCTGTCTATCAAATAAATAAATAAAATATTTAAAAAAAAAGAGCAGTAAAGGAGGAGAAAAAGCCACCAAGATAATGGAACTGAGCAGCCACACTAACTTTTCTAACCAGAGAATTCTTTATGTAAGAAGAATCGACTGGACTCAAAACTACACTTAAGTGGCATAATTGTGAGTTACTGAAATCAGATAATTACATGTATATAATACGTAATTGGTTTGCTGTGGTGGTTATTGTTCAAATTCAACAGCAAAGGAAGGGAGAAAAGGGGATGTGTAAGGGCCCACTTGTCTTACTTTTTATGACTGGTAATTAATATGTACTACATCAGATTTCTAAATTGACTAGATAGTTGCATAAATGTGATAGGTTAAGTAACTATGAACAAAATTCAGTGTTTCCTTCAGAAAAATAGGGATGTGGGTATCATTTTATACCCTTTGAAGATTTTTTTCATGTTTTTTGTCCAGACATAAGTTATTCAATGTGCTAATTATAAGAAACTAGAATAATTAAAATGTGAGTCATTAGTTTTTAGACACAGTAGCTAATATGTAAAATATGCTGGTATGTAGGGTAGATTACATTATTGCTCTGCAAATACTCACTCTTCCCTTAACCCCTGCCACCACCATAAAGGTAGTACAGGCCCCTGGTCCATTGTTAGCTTCCATGTGATTCACTTTGGCCAACTGCGTACACCAGTGTACCTTTTCTCACCAGAGGGTTTAAGAGGCATGAAGATTTCCTTGCAGGCCTGTGCTTCTGCCACCTGCCTGAAAAGCATGAATGCCCGAGATTGGAATCGGGCCCAAAAGTGAGGTAGGTAGAGAACATTTGAATCCAATTTGCAGCTGAGAAGAGAGCTGCCTCAGCCAATCTACACTTCTAAATTTAAAGAAAAAAAAAAAAAAACTGGTGTTGAAAGGATAAAGAAGATATGGTCCATATATACAACAGAATATTATGCCTCCATCAGAAAGGATGAATACCCCACTTTTGCGTCAACGTGGACAGAACTGGAGATTATGCTGAGTGAAATAGGTCAAGCAGAGAGAGTCAATTATCATAAGGTTTCACTTACTTGTGTAGCATAAGGAATAACATGGAGGAAATTAGGAGAAGGAAAGGAAAAGTGAATTGGGGGAAATCTGAGGGGGAGACCAACCATGAAAGACTGCAGACTCTGAGAAACAAACTGAGGGTTTGGAAGGGAGAGGGTGAGGGATTAGGTGAGCCTGGTGGTGGGTAGTATGGAGGGCACGTATTGCATGGAGCACTGGGTGCGATGCATAAACAATGAATCTTGGAACACTGAAAAAATAAAATAAAATTTAAAAAATACTAAAAGTTATTAAAAAAAAGCTAGTGTAAGCATGAAATAAATGATATAAGCCACTGAAATGTTGAAACTTATTAGTTTCTTGACCTGATTGCAAAAAAATATGGATAATATCATTCTATCATTTTTGCTACACTTCGTGAGTGCACTTCACTTCCTCAAATGAGTAGCAGAAAGTTTTTCTGGAGTGCCTGCATGGCTCAGTTGTTAAGTGTCTGCCTTTGGCTCAGGTCATGATCCCGGGGTCCTGGGAAAGAGTCCCACATTGGTCTCCCTGCTCAGCGGGAAGCCTGCTTCTCCCTCTCCCACTCCCCAATGGTGTCCCCTCTCTCACTGTGTCAACCAAATATGTTGCCGCCGGCGCGACAAATCGACCAGGAACGTGAGGGTAAGAGGATGGTGAAAAGAAATTAAGAGACAAAGAGATGGGGGCAGGAGGAGCACTGAGGAGGATGTCCAACAGTGCCAATTTTATTCCACATCTTACAAGCATTTATAAGGCAGACCACAATAAACGAGTAATACATCAGTATCTAGTCAGATAACCGCAAGTTCTTACTACAAACAAATCTCGTGATGCCAGGTAGTCATGGCTAATGCCATTAGCTACTATTGATATGAGAAGTTACAATCAACCAGGGAGTGGGTTATGGGAAGTACAAGAACAGCAAGGACCAACTAAGAATTCGTGACCCTGACCACACTGTTCCCTTCTGTTTGGAGAACGTGTGGGAAATCACATAGGCGAGCGCACGAACACATAGCACAGACCCTTTCTCAGTGCTACTCAACCTTTCCTGTCCTTAACCCTTTATTAAGGTATTTGGACTTAAAGGGAGACACACAAGTCAGGGCCTGGTTTGATCCACGACTCCAACCGTGCCGTGACCTCCAACACAAATAAAAATAAAATTAAAAAAAAAAAAAAAGAAAATTTTTCTTGCCTCCAAAACAATAATTGGAATTCCAGATGACAACTAACTTGAGCTGTCCTCTGTTTTACTAAAGTCTGACATTGAGGAAATTCTAAAGGCTTCAGAGTGACAGATATTGTGTTCAAACCCCAATTCTTCCATTTAATACTCTAGTTAACTTTGAACCAGTTTCTTAAACTCTATGGATTTGGGCATCTTCATCTGCATAAAGGAAATAACACCAATCTTATGAGGTTGTGAGAGTCAAATAAAAATCACACGTGAAAACTACCTAGCACATTTTGTATCACATTATAAGATTGATAATCAGTCATTATAATTACTATTGAGCGGTATTTCACTATTTTTCAAAGAGAAAAATAGTTCTGGATAGCATTGGATTCTAAGATTCCTGATTTGAATTTTGATTCTTTAAATAATGTGTAATGCCACCAAAACACCACTGATTTTGGAAGTGAACGCATGAGCCCTGGAAGATATGAAAGAGAAAGAAGAGCAATACAAGAAATGGTAGTACAGAACATGTGGTTATTTCACATGTACAGCTCGTTTAGCTATAAACTACCTTCTTTTATAAAAAATACATCGCCTCACACGCCTTGAAGAGATGGCAGACTTAATTTGATTAAGGTTGATTGTCTTTTCCATATCTTCCGTCTGTCATCCTAGGTATTGACAGTCTTTGAGATTGTTCCAAAATAGCAAAAGTTCCTCTGGATTTCACCATTTAGGGTCAGGTGGGGTGGGAGACCATCTCTTCCTACAGTTTCTCTAGAGACAAGAAAACTATACCCAGAAGCTCTGAGCAGAAGTTACCTTGGGGGACTCCTGTATAGCTCAGTTGGTTGAACATCTGCCTTCAGCTCAGGTCATGATCCCAGAGTCCTGGGATGGAGTCCCCCATCGGGCTCCCTGCTCAGCAGAAGTCTGCTTCTCCCTCTGCCTGCTACTCATCCTGCTTGTGCTCTCTCTCTCTAACAAACAAATAAATAAATACAAATCCTTAAAGATAAATAAATAAATAAATAAATAGAAGAAGTTATCCTGGAAGACGAATGAACTTTGAAATTACTGGGCCCTTAAATAAATAAAAAATAAAAAATTTTAAAAAATAAAAATAAAATATTGGGCCCTCTTCTATTGCTGGTAGTCACTTAACTTCCTCCACTGCCCAAGGTTCTGTGATGGAGAGATGGTTACCTGAACAATATAAGATTCTGTTAGAAAAGAGGAAGAGGAGTGTGAAACAACCAACCATGTCTCCAACATGGTAAACATTTACTCACCTGATAAACTGGTGCTCCTATTTTATAAGTTTTTGTTTATAATAGATATTTTTAAAATATCAATTAATCTAAAGAACAAAGGGAAATTTCTGAAAACAGTATATGACATATTTTAGCCCTGTTGACCATTAAACCCACAATTAATTTGGAGTACAGCCACCACAAGCTGTTCCAAGAAAAAAAAAAAAAGAGCTTTTATGAAACATTCATCTAAGAATAGAAGTAAGCATTTTTCCTCTATGTAGGCAAAGCACATTATAGTACATTCTTTAAGAACTCTGCAAGAAGTCAAAATGCAGTCGTAAAAGTACAGCCCGACACAATGGTCCTCTGTTAGTCATTTGCACTGGTTCTTGCATATAAAAATAGTTGGCTTTTAGGTCACCTACAGATAAGGAATTTCTGGGTCTTCAGAAGAAAAGGCTGATCATTTTTACACTCTATTGTAGGGCAACTCCTTACAAAGACATTTTCAAATGCATGTTCAACTTTCTTATATATTTAAATTCAACAAATGGAAAAATATTTTCCATCTTCAAAAATGGTACTTAACTCTTGAATTCATAGATTTTGTATTTTCACTTCAACGGCAGTTAAAAATAATGCCTGCAAGTAAGAATCTCATTATTCCTCAGTAACATAAAATAAGCATATAAAGCCATTTAAATTTTTATTTTACTCTACAAAGTTGCGAGGGCTTATTAACAATTAAATGACTTCCACATGTATAACTAAAAAATGTAATAATAATCAAAACTTGGGCATGTAATGATGGGGACCTTCATGTTACCTACTTCAAGTCTTCAATTGAGGCTCAGATGTCTGCCAATTTCCTTAAGATGTGCAGCTTCCAATTCCTCTCTTGGCCAAGGTCTTGTTTTGGGAGTTTCCACCCGTACTTTTCTACAATATAGATCTTGAATATGGTGCACAGCAAGTTTCATGGTTCTGAAAGCTATTATAGTACATTTAACCCTATTTCACCCTTCAGGATCAGGTAAAGGAACACAGAGTGCGTACTTGGATCCCTTTGAACCACTCTGAGACAGATCTCAGCCAGGACTTTACTTTTGGACCCTATGTGTTCCCACTCTAGCTGCGTGGGGAAAACATGACAGTATTTTGTGTCCTCTATAAGAGATCTGCTACTGTGTACACATGCTTTGGCTTTGCAAAATCCTTCCTCAGGGGTCCCAAACTTCCTTTCTAGCCATGAGTTAAATCTGAGAAGTGACCCAGATAAGAAAACTACTGCCATCACCATAGAGCTATGGAGGTCAGTAGCCCAAGCCACTATTGTGTTTTTGCTGTGGATTTTCTTAATTACATCTACCCTGCCTCTGGAGATGAAGCGATACCAACCCTTGCATACAGAGGTCAGCCACCACCGACCTTCTCAGTAATGACAGTGACCACGTTACCAACATTTTCTTTTTGGTTTAGTGAAGGGAGATTTTTCTGGAACCTCTTGGAGAACATAGTTGGTGGGTTCTCTACTCTTCTGAAACAAATCCATCCCAGTGAGCCCACCTTTCTGAGTCCTTCGAATGCTTTCTCATTCTGCCAAGGCAATTATTTAATTAATAATTTAATTATAATTGAATTTAATTTGCTCTAGGTCGTCATTTTTTTTTTTTTTTAACTTCACATAGACATCCCAGTAACACCTTAAGATTGGGTCCAGACATCCTTGCCAGGACATAAATCCTGACACACTTGTGAATAACAACATATCAAAGAAATCTCCCTTATCTGGCCTGATATTCTATCACACCACCCCAAGTTCAGCAACTTCAAAATCCACTCCAGGATATTTTCTTAAAGTTCCTGCCATACTTATGGGTTAGGTTCCTCAGTTATGTCCATAAGTAATTTTTTTCTTCTTCCAAAGGAGGGAGAGTACTTCTATGATTTTCCTTCTTAGACTCTTTACTGCTTATTCACTTAGAAGCCAGGAGAGCAAGTATGGATATCCTTGAGGAAGTCTCCTTCCTCAGGCAAGACTCTACATAGTCAACAGGATAGAAATAGTTGTTATTTCTTCTAGCAAAAATGAGGGGGCCACTTCCAATAGCCCAATAGACTGAAGAGAATCTGAGTATTTAAAGTCTTCAAGTGCATGTACTCAAATATTCCCACCCCAGGTCCCAGGACCCCACATTTTCCCTGACAGTGTCTAGACTTTAGTCTCAGACACGCTGCGACTGTGAATAAAGCCTTTTCTTGATAACCATTACAATCAGATCTTGGGTTTGACTTTCTGCCCAAACTGAGCTCCAGTTTTGGAAGTAAATTTCTTTTTAAATGTTGTCATGGGGGCCTCTGACTTTCTCATCATGTTTCTGAGTTGAAGACTGGCTAGCTTAATCCTGCCATCCTCTTTCTTCAGCACATTTATGGTGTTGAACAGTATATAACAAACCACTTTTTCAGGCCTTATCATTACTATTGCTACCATATCTCTCAAGTTCTAGACACATTATGTTAGCCAGGCATTTTGTATATGTGTCACATCCCAAATCTCCATAGTTGAGAGTCCTAGTAATTGTGATGTTACAATATTCCATGGCTGATACAGTCTCACCATCCCATTTACCAGCAGCATAATTATCCTTGCCATCTGGCCAGCCCAGGATCCAATTCAAAATCCTATCCTGAGAATTTGGTATCAGGCTGAGAATCAGGACCAGATCTGGTACCAAATACTTTCTGGATTTCCAGATTCAGACCTAGATACAGTGACTCAAATGCAATCCTGCAGGGGAATGGAGATTAATATATGAAAAAAGGAAGACAGACAAAAGTGTATTATTTAGCCAGTTACTGAAAACTCAATCCTACAGGAAACTTTTGGGAATTGATAGAAAACCCACAACACTATTTGTCTTGTGGGTCAAGGAAGCTGTGCTATTAATGTATTAATTTTTATTATTGACATTTTGAAAGCAACTTATAGAAGTTATTAATTCCGTAGCACTTCTGGTCTGTAAAAAGAGAGACCCTCTCCTTTAAAAAAAAAATCCGCAAAGATACAAATAGTCACAGAAGTTGTCTAGAGCACACTAAAACTGTGAGGTCATAGTATAAATGGGGGTGCTGACAATCTCTGATATTTTTTTATGTGACTGAGAAAGCCCATTACAAATCCAGAAGTTTCTTTTCTAGATGTTGATTTTTTTCTCTTACTTTTTGTGATAATTTCCTTAGTTTTTGATCAATGATTTTAAGGAGATGGTTTTATGTTTTAAAGTATATTCCATGAATTCACATAATATCATTACTGATAAAGAAATTAGCTATAATAGTCCCAGAAAATATTCATATTTGGTCAATTGTCCTCAAAATGTGTTTTATAATTTTTTGTTTAAGTCAGTATGTATTCAAGAACAATGGATTGTATTTGCTTATTATGTCTCTTCAGTATCTTTTAATCATGAACTTTTCTCTCTCTCTTTTATTTTTTGTCATGACATCAATATTAACCTGTTCATCCTTTGACCTTTAATTTGCTTCTGTAACCTCTATATTTTCTCCAAATTAGACATTAGGTGTGGACTTTATTGAATTTAGATTAACCATTTTGGCAAAAAGAGTGCATAGATGATGCTGTTTGTTTCATACTATATAATGACAGAGGCCTGTGAATATAAATGATATCTCAATTCTTTATAAAAAATGAAATAAAATCATGTAGAAAGTGTTTCAATATTCAGCAAAAATCAATTATCAAGTCATCTCATCACAGAATGATATCCATCATTTGCCTTTTTAATATATATTTACCAAATTTTCATTTCATTATCTTCAAGAGTTTTTGTGCTTGGAAAATTCTGTTCCCCTCATGAGCAAATCTTCATCTTTATTTCTTTCTAGAATTTTTTAAGAAAAAAATTACTTTTTCAATGCCGTTTTACCCCAAGATTCCTTTCTATTTTTCCATTATTAAAATTATTTCAAATTAAACAACTTGTAATCCCAGGCTTTGTCCAATATCACTATACCTGAATTTCTTTCAAAGTAAAAAAAAAAAAAAAAAAAAAAAAAAAAAAAAACTTATTCTTTTACAATTAGATAACTCTAGCTTAAGTTTTTAAGAATTTTATTTTCTAAGGTATTTAGCCATAGCTAACTTCAGGTTCCTTTCCCATCTAGTACTACAAGAAGCAATTCTCTGGCACTGATTTTGGCTTTTCACAATAGGCCTTGGACTTACCTGATTTTCTTCTTATCACCATCAGTCATTTGTCTCTTCCTGTTATCTGACCTACTTAACTGGGACAATCCTCAAAGTACAGTAAGGCCTTTAGCTGAGCTATGTTAACATGTACTCTAAGCATTATTAATCCTTTGTTTTTCTTCCTTCCTCCACAGAAAATAAACAAGAAAAAAACAACTAAAGCTAACTCTTCTTGGTCTGATCTGTGTGCTGTTTGGAAGAATCCTTCCAAAGACCATAATTAAACTCTTTCTAATGGTCTCGCTCTTTTTCTTCTGATCTCACCTCTCTTCTTTACCTCTCACCCTCCACATTCATGGCTTTAAACTCTAAATCATAAAATATTCTATCCCAAGTATTCATAATTTAAAACTCTTCACTTAAAAATTAAAAAAAAAAATCCAACTTATTCCTAGAATAAAATATCCTATAAATGTATCATTGCACTGTTTTCCAAATTATCTCCAAATTATTTTTACATTAAGTACATTTTTGTATGATTTGCTTTTAGCCACTAAATGGTATTTATTTTTAAAAATTACAAAATAGTTCATTTATTACCTATATGAGAAAAGAAACTTCTTTCTCATCCATTTAAAATGCTTATAATGAGAAATTGTTCTGTTTTAAATAGTATGTTTCATAAAGAGTGGTAGTTATAATGTTGTCTCTTTACTCATTTTTCTTTCTCCGAAATAGTTAAAAATGAGATAAGACAAGTGTATTTAGTTAACAATATCTTAAGTTCTAAATTAGAAAACCCTATTCTAATGCAATATTGCTAGTTGGCACGGTATTTCTTTCGTGACTGACAGCTACAAATCGTATTACTGTGTAAAACTTATTACTTATTACTTTGAAATGTTTCTCTAGACATTTTATGTTAATCCCATTATAATGGGACTACAATCAAGCAATTGCAATGGTAGTAATTTTCACTGCTTTTATAGAAATTGTAGATAGATTGGACTGAATCCAAAACCTACTCCAAATAAAACAGCTATCAACTAAGTTCTTGATAACAATAAATGCTAAACTGCCTTCCATAAAAGGCTAACATAATAAAATTAGACATGCTCTCCTTGGAAATTATGGATTTTTAAAACTTCCAATTTTTGTAGTGGGATTTTTATGCAGAAATTTAATTTTAAGATTGGAGGGATAAAGTCTAAATTATTTTAAGGAGTTCTCATACTGATCTAATCTTCACAGATCTGTACACAATCTGTGGTTAAAAAGCTTCTATAGTAAATTTATCCCTGGTAAAGTATAGATTAATCACGTAGATTAAAAATGAGAATTAGATCATTTCCATAAAATTGCTTTTAAGTATCAATTTTTTTCTATGTAGGCCATATTAAATTGACTAATTAATCTGAAAAATAAGCTTGATTAAAAGGTACTTTAATAAGTATACATGAGGTGCTATTGTTTATCACGTATGTGCATTCACTTTCTCAGAGGGGTGGTGGAGAGGCAGAGGGAGAGAGAGAGAGACAAGCTTAAGCAGGCTCCATTCCCAGTGTGGAGCCCAGTCCAGGGCTTAATCTCGACAGTCTTGAGATCATGACCTGAGCCGAAATCAAGAGTTGAACATAACTGATGGAGTCACCCAGAGACCCCCACTTTTTTAATTATTTAGCAATTGTGTACAGAAGACTTAACTATGTGCCAAGTACTGTGCTGGGTACCAAGGTTACAGTGACCCCAAGCCATGTATGTTTATTTTTTGAACATATTATAATCCATTCATTTTTTGAACATATTATAATCTAAATTGTCTGCCAGTCAGAAATATTATGATAATAATGATAATAATAACAATAGGTGATATTTCTTGAATGCATTCTGTTCAGGCATTGTAGTGTGTTAAGAGTTTTGTAAATTTTATCCTATTTTATCTTCTTGACACTAAGGAAATGGTAAATATTTTTATTCCCATTTTATGGATAACAGACCTGAAATTTAATGAAATCAACTAATATATGGAATGTTATAAGCAACTACATGAAAAAAATAAGATTCAGATAAGGTTCTGATTGCCTCTACAACCAGAAATTTTAGTTATGTGATTTATGGAACCATTGAGATCCCATATAAAGACTATATTAAAAAGTCAACTTTTAAAGTCTTTAGATTTAAAAATTATGAGAAGTATTTTCAATGAAATAAGAACAGATATAATTTCACATACTTTAAAATTAACATTATTCCTTAAAAATATGAGCTTAAAGCTAAGCCTTAGTCATCCTGGAACACATAATATGTCAGTGATCTTGATTAATCATTCTAGAAAGCAGTATGTTTACATGTGTCAAGGGTCATAAAGAGCTTTTACACATATGATACACATACTCTCACTTCTAGAGAGCACTCTAAGGAAACAGGTCAAAGGAATGGTCAAAAACCACATGTATAAAAATGTTTTAGCATATTTTTAAAATGAAAAAATCAGCTTAAATATTCAATAGTATGTGAATTGTTATTAATTTTAGTTAATCTGTCCAGAAATTGGTATTGCTTGAAATATTTTCAAATAATAATTATAAGAATAGATATATTTAACATAGAATAATATGCCATAAGTATAACTAAACTTACTAAAAATTACAACTTCCAGAATTCTGGTTATTTATAATTGCTGAATATTTAGGGACAATGACTAGAAACGAGTATAAAAGTAGAAAAACTTTGTTGTATCAGAAGGATAATGAGCAAATTTTCCCTTCATTTTTGTTTCAAATAAATATTGTCTTGAAATTATTTTTAAAAGCTTAAATTTTGAAAGGATGTCTTTTATTTAAAGGCCAGAAGAACATATTGACATATTTGTTTAAAAATATGATGTATAATTTATATTATTCAATGTAATAATTTCCAAAGAATTTTCTATTCAAGTATTCCTATTATCATATACAAAATTATGTTATCCTATAATGATAATTAATTAAATTCCTAAAGGCAATAATATCCTGTCTTTGTAAATCTACAGGTCAAATAAATTGTAATATTTTTCTTTTTTTTGCAAGTTACTTGAAAAACTCAGGTGACCCTCTATTATTGTTTCTTCTTGTTTGGACAAACAAGATAACTTCTGAGTTTAGGCAAAAATATAAACTTACACCAAAATTGATTGATTTTGTTTTTTATTCACATTAAAATGCCTCCATACATTTATGGAAAAATGAACTGAAAAAAATCAAAACAAAATTCAAGATGATTTTTTCCTCCCTATAAAAGGGCATATTGAGGGATACCTGGGTGGCTTAGTGTGTTAAAGCCTCTGCCTTTGGCTCAGGTCATGATCCCAGGATTCTGGGATGGAGCCCCGCATGGGGCTCTCTGCTCAGCAGGGAGCCTGCTTCTCCCCATCTCTCCCTGCCTTTCTGCCTACTTGTGATCTCTGTCAAATAAATAAATAAAATCTTTTAAAAAGGGGGTACATATTGAACTGCCTTTTTCAAAAGAGTTGGAAGTTTTGACAACTCTTAAGAGAAAAACATAGAAGCTTAACTAGTGAACAAAACCAAAATCTTTGAGTGTTGCTTTTTATCTTTTTACTGGTTAAAAACTTCTGCAGCTTAGCAGGTTTTTTATAGTTATATCAGCAAGTGTATAAGCTGCTCTCTGAGCATATTATATTATCTTGATACATATATTGGATAATTTAGAAATATTTTTTTATTAATTTCAACATGACATTTCTTTGGAAAGCAATGCCTAAACAAAATTAATACACCTCAAAAATAGCAAGAAAATGTGAAGGAATATTAAAACCTCACTTAATTTTTTAAGATTTTTATTTATTTATTTATTCAAGAGAGAGAGGGAGAGCATGACAGAAGAGAAGGTCAGAAGGAGAAGCAGACACTCCATGGAGCTGGGAGCTCAACGTAGGTCTCAGTCCTGGGAGTCTGGGATCATGACCTGAGCAGAAGGCAGTCACTTAACCAACTGAGCCATCCAGGAGCCCAAAGCAGCACTTATTTTATAATATTTGACAATAATCCTGATTTTTCAGGTTGTAAAGATATATATAATATGTTCTCTTTGACCCACCTTTTGGATCTTGAATAATAAATTGGTGCCTTTCTAAAATTTTGAATTTCTTTTTACTGGTTATATCTGTTTCAGTGTCCATTATTGTGGAAAATACCACTTCCAACTTAGTGGCGAACAGCCAACAACCATTTATTATGTTCATAGTTTATGTGCATCAGGAATTTGGAAATGGTACCATCAGGACTACTTGCCTCTAAAGCCGTAGACTTGACACAATGTCTGCCACAGTAGGAAAACTCAAAGACCAGCAATGACTTGATGTCTGGGAGCCAGAATCACCTGAAGAATTGTTTGGTCACCTGTCTAGCAGGGAAGATTAGAAGTCTATGGACTTCTGTACCCTCACAAGGACTCTCTATGTGGCTTGGCTTTCACAAAGTGTTATGTCCTTACCATAACTGGACTTTGTATAAGACAGATCAAGATTCTAAACATGAGCATTCCATGAAGGCAGAGGCTGCCTAGCCCTCTAGGTGACACTTTAAGGGAACATACTCCACAGTACTTGATGGGAGGTGTTCCATAGTCACATTTTAGCAGAGCATGTGGAATTAGAGATATTGTTGTGACTAACTTTGGAAAAATACAATGGGGCATTCTTTAACTTCTGAACCCAGTTGGAAATTTAGAGCTCATTTTCTGAGTTTTGCTAACATCTATGCCTCTGGCAACCCATGTTGCCCTAGCACTGTTCTAGAAGTTGAGGTTTAAAGATGAACAAGATACATCCTCATTCTTATAATGAGTAAAGAAGCAACTATGGTAATTTCTAGTTGCAAGATATATACAAATCAAGATGGTTGAATATACAGGAAAGTTTTAGGTATAGGGAAACAGGTAGTAATATCTAAAAGGAGTCTTTAATGATTAATAGAAATATATTAAGAAAAAAAGAAGAAAGTGTCAGAGAGTGTTCCAACAAACAAAAGTACATTTCAAAAGTTCTGAAAACCTGAGACTGTGATCCAGTTGGGGAACTGGCAAGTAAATGGCAGGATCTTAAAATATCAGAACTCAATACTAGGAACTGAGTCTGGAACAATAAATATGAGCAGATCATAAGGCATCTTGGATGTTACACCAAGGAGATTTGATTTGAAGGTCCTTAGAATCACACACAGGGTTTTAATCAGAGAAATTAAAAAAAATCAGATTAAAAAGTTTGAGTTACAGAGTAAGGAAGAAATTAGAGGTAGGCAAGAACAGAAACAGAAAGGTGAATAAGTACACTAGAAATTATGACAACCTCCATGGTAATAATACTGAGAATTACCTAAATTGGTCTGATTCATGTGGGAAGCAGAATTAATAGAACTTAATGATTGATTAGCTCAGGAGCTATAAGAGAGTGTCTTAGTCCTTTTGGGCTTCTGTAACAAAATTCCACAGACTTGGTAGTTTTGAACAACAGGAATATGTTTCTTACCATTCTGGAGGATGGACATCAGAGATCAGAGTGCCAAGTGAGAGCTCTTTTCTGGGTCAGACTTCTTGTAGCTTCTCATAGTGCAATTGGCTAGAGAGCTCTCTGCAGTTTGTCCTATTTAAATAAATTCTACTTATGAGGTTGCCATCCTTATGACTAAAGCACCGCCAAAAGTCCCCATATGCTAATAGCTTCTCCTTTGCACCTTTGGGGGTTAGGGTTTCAACATGAATTATGAAGGGAAACAAGCATTCGGATCATAAGAGAAGGAACCATGATCAGCATTGTCTCTGAATGTTTGACTACAGATACTAGGTTAATGTTCCTTTCACATGAAATGATGAACATGGGAGGTGGAAGAAATTGGGATCTGAGAACAGTTTTAGTCAGTTGTGAATATGATCAAGGTGGCCTAAATAAAGATGAGGAATTGGATTTAATATATGGATTTGGTCCCATCAGTTTATACATGATAGATAAAGAAATGGATGCAGATAAAGTCCTCTGAAGAGAGTCAATGGAGTAAGAACAGCAGAAGACCAAAAACAGAACATGAAGGAATGACAGTTAACAGTTGACACAATGATTCAGCCAAGAACTCTGGAAAAGGGCAGATAAATGTAAGAAGGAAAGAGGAGAGTTTCACAATAACAATAGAGAAATGAATTTGAAGAGTAATCAACAGTAAACTCACAAGAAAAAAAAGACAAAAATGTTCATGAGTTGTGTTTAACATCAAAAGCTAAGCATAGAAAGAGCAGATTCACCAGATGAATTAGCAACAGTTTGAAATGTCAGTAGAAAGTGAGGAAGTGGACAAAGAATGAGATAATTCTTTCAATATGGGCTGTAAAGTGAGCAAGACAGAACAGTAGCAAGTCTGGTTAAGAGATGGGAAAATCAGAGGCAGTGCAAATGTGAATTTAAAAGAACAAAAAGAGAAAGTAGTTAAAAAGACTGAAGAGAAATTAAATAATCAACTAATATTTTCTTTTCTTATCCTTCTTTGCAAATTGGTGAGTTTTCTGGGCATTGAGCCATACTGAAAAAAGGTATCCCAGAACCACTGGAGTTATTGGAGTTATTGGAGTTATCTTGATTTTACTAGTAATCTGCTGTGTATCACTATTAAATGGGCATTCCAAAAGGCATTATTCAGAATCAAAATGAAAAATAAGCCAGAAAAACAGCCTAATTTGCTAATAATTAGGACACCAGAGATTATGAGATTATGAGACAAAAATATAAAATCCAGGTATTAACCAATAGGAATGAACATTGTGGGGGGTGGGGAACAAACCTTGCAGAAATGGGAATAAAGAATCATGAGGTAGAATTCAGAATGATTTCCTGAGCTAACTAAATAAAGATAACTCTAAATTTTAAGAAAGTAACTGAAAGATGCAACAAATTCTCAAGTCAAAAATGGTAGTGTGTGATTTTTATGGACTGAATTGCATTCCCCCAAAATTTGTATTTTGAAGCTCTAAGCCCTTTTATGACTATATTTAGACATAGGGCCTTTGGGAAATAACTAAGATTAAATGGCATCAGCAGGACGGGGCTTTGACTAGATAGCATTACTGTAGTTAGAAGATGCCAGAGAGCTCACTCTGTCTCTCTCAACTAGAAAAAGCCATGTGAGGACATGGGAGGAAGGTAACCATCTGTAAGCCAGGAAGAGAGCTCTCACCAAAAACTGAATGCTGCTGGACCTTGATCTTGAACTTTTCAGGCTGCAGAACTATAAGAAAATAAATCTGTTGTATAAGCCATGTAGTCTGTGATATCTTGTTATGGTAGCCAAAGCAGATTGAAATGCTGATATTTACATATGTAGAGGAGGAAGAAGCAGCCTGTCACACCATATAGAAAGCAGATTACTACACTAGAAATCTGATGAATAGACTTTAAAAATTTCCACTCATTTCCATTGTGCACTATTGATTTAGCTTGTCTTTCAATTTTGTCATTGAAAACATTTTTCTCGTTATGCTGGTATATGAATAATTATATTTTTATAGAATATTATATTGGTTTGTTACAGTAGGACATTGACCTTTCATTATAGCAGTTGCTAAGAAATTAAAGAATTCCTAATATTGTGCAAAAACATTAAGGCAGATGCAGTCATTAATTAGTTCCTGAGTTCTGCTTACCAGAATATTCTGGGGCCAAAGTTTTTTTTCAAGCCAATTGGCAGCATGTTTGATAAAGTGTTCTACCAATATATCAGAAAAATAAAATATGAGAGATTTAGAATATTGCATCATATTTTTAGGCCTATTCAAACAATATAAGAATATATGATAGCTGTGATCAGTGTCAATAATTAATAAACATTCAAATAATTTTCAAACACAGCAGTAACACTTGTTTTTACCTTAAGGCCTTTCCCTCGTTTTGTAAACATTTTTAAAATTTTAAATTGACATATTGTTCATTTTTTCAGGTTTTCTTTAATTTTCTTCCAGTGATGTTTTATAGTTTTCAGTTTGTAGCCCACTTTTTCTTAAATGCATTTTGTTCTATTTTTTTTTTAAATGCTATCATAAATTATGCTGAATAAGATACAGCACCTGCATTACCTCTGGTCACCAAAAAGTTAGTCTAGTTAGCATGAAGGTTGACAGAACCAAGAAACTACTAAAACCTGGGTGTATGGTAGGAAAGAGTTGTCTCATTTTGTAGACTGATGTCATTAGCTTTCTAAAACCCTCTCCTAAAATTTATTGAGAGATTGATTAGCTTAGAAGCAGTCTTCTTAGTTGAATCCTGTAGAATAGAGATGTGTGTTCGGGTGATGCAGGATCCACAGGTTACTACTGAACAATTACTTATCACTATATATGATCCAAATACCCATCAGGTTGTTCCCAAGGGGTCAGCTAGTATGGTGGATTGGATAAAGGCTGCTATAAAGTTTGTTTACCTTGAGAAAGAGAATTGTTCTTCCTCCCTAGTATATGCAAGTAGAACTCCCTAGATGAAGCAATTGATGTGTTGTATATACAAACCATTCTGGACTGGCTTTATGATGATTAGATGTCTAACCACTTTATGCGACCCTTACCCAGGTCATGGCAAATGCATGATTAAGGAGCCCTTTTGCATGAACACCCATGTAAACTAGCTGCTTCAAAATAAACCAATGATAAAGGATGTCATTATATTGGGTGTGTCAGCTTCCTCTTAGAGTCTTAGAAATGCTAAAAAAATTAGAATAGTCAAGGGACTTTTCCCAGAAAAGTGGAAATCTTAACATTTATTTAAAGGAATGGAATGAATTAAGCAGACACTGATGGGGGTCAAAACAAAAGCTTTTGTGCATTATGGCGGTGTGAACTGATGGGTGCTCCTGCTGGTAGCCCAATATGAAGAGCCCTAAGAAAATCCTCTCTATTTACCTTAGTTTGAAGAAATTTAAAAATCCAAGAGCCAAAAAAGAGTAATGAGAAACATGACCTTGAACTGTCAAATTGATGGTTTGGCAAATTAAGAAAATGAGGATTGCCAAAGGGTCCAAAGTCTCTCAAGGCTGTATAGACATGTAGAAATAAAATGGTCAAGAGTGGAGATGAAATTTCTGGGACTCCTTGACCTAGGATACCAATGCACTGTGATTCTAAAAAAATTGTTGAAGTCTAATGGGGTTATAATTAGATTGGGATGATACAGGGATGTAATTGTTGATCAGATTATGGTAAAAAAATTTTTTTGGAAGAAAATTAGAATTTTTGAACAGATTTTTATGTAAAGTAGTTGCAACTTTTTACAATAATTTATTATTGGGATGGATATTATGTCTGACTGGTAAACACTTCCCCGTGTAGTATCATAAAACCGAAGTCATATAAGTTTGCCCTTCTGTCAGTATTAATGACATACTAAATGGCAATATACAGATTTGCCTGAGTCCACATAGGTTTTTACTTTGAAACAATATCGGATACCAAGTGGAGAAAAAGAAATTGCCACTTTAATTAAGGCCATGTTAGAAGCTAGAGTTCTAGTACTCACAAATTTGTTGTACAACAGTCCTGTGTACCTTGTGAAAAAAGGCAGATGGCTTATGGAAACTAGCAGTATATAACTGAGCCTTGAATAAAGTAGTAGCACCTACAGCATCAGCAACCACTGGTTTGGTTTCACCAGTGGGGAAAAACTACACCGCAAATTAAAAGATACCAGTACTCAGTGATTATTTATCTTACAATTTTTTTTCTTAATCTCGAGCTCAAAATAGCAAACTGCAGTTTGTCTTCATGGGAGAAAGATTCCAATTTATATTTGCTGAATTGCCATAGAATTACTTGAATTCACCAGTTTGCTGTCAAAATTTGATTAGGAGGGACTTGGATGTCATACAGGTCAGGAGGCATGATAATATCTACAACTGAAGAGGAAGCTATGAAGAACTCTGTGAATATACTAAAATCATTGAATTTTGCACTTAATATGGGTGAACTGCATGAGTATGTGAATTTTATCTCAATGACAACATTATATAAACAAAAGCATTCAATACATTGGTGTATTGAAATTGATTTGGGGACATTTTTAAATATTTCTAATTTATGTATAAGAAAAACATATGTTGGATAATATTTACATTTGTTAAATTTTTTAATGATTGTGTTCTCTGAAAAAGAAATCAGAAAAAGGAAAGTTGAACTGACTGTGTATCAAGAACTGGATTAGAAGTTCCACAATGAGGAAAACTGATCATCCAAATCAGGATAGCTTTGAATGTTATGGGGGTATAATTTATAATTATGCTGGTATAATAAGTATAAATTAGGATTCTGGGGCAAACCAAGATATATGACAAGCTTAAGTTACACATGCCAGGGGGTATGGGCCCCTACTAAATTTAATGAACATCCATAGGTTAAAATAATGGGAAAATAATGACCTGATATATATTTTAGGATCATTGCAATTACAAAAAATATAGTGAATATTAGATTGGATTAGAATAGTTGACAAGACTGGCCAATGGAGAAGATTTAGGAGGGTGAAGGAGTAACAGGCAAAAGAGAACAATTTCCTGCAACAAAATGGTTTTAGTGGAAATGGATAAAAGTGGAGGACTTAAAAGATAGGAATAGATGTATTATATAATAGTTGTTGGCTAATGGTAAGGAAACCAACTGAAAGAAAAATTTTGATGACAAAGAGAATGAACAGTTGGTGGTAATGTAAATGGGTAGAACTCAGAAATAGAGAATACAGATCAAAGGAGTTATTTTACAATGATGCTACAGTTATTACAATTATTCTGGGAGCAATAATTGGACTTTCATTGAGATTAGAAGAAATGTTGGGAGCCTTAGTATGATGGTGTTTGACAATCAAAATAGATAGGTCATCTCCTGAAAGTAAAAAAAGGATAAGAGGTGGAGGAGACTAGAGAAAGTTGAAGTTATACTTGAAATGAGTGATGAATGGTGATTGTTGAGTAGAAATAAAAGGATAGAGATTTAGTACTTTTGGATAAAAATCGAGAACTGTCTGGGACTGTAAATTTACACAGGGAGCACATTTGCAGTTACGTGATTTTTTTTCACCAGCACTGTGTCAGTTCAAATATAGTAGGAGAGAAGAAAGTACAGAAATAAGATATAATATATGATGCAATACAATGACAACAGCTGAAGCTGAAATGATCAACTCTTTTGCCTAAGTCAGATGGAGAATCACTGAAGACACAGGAGAACTGACTGACAGTAATGTGTCAAAGGCTAGTGGTCTTTTTTTTTTAAGATTTTATTTATTTATTTGACAGAGAGAGATCACAAGTAGGCAGAGAGGCAGGCAGAGAGAGAGGAAGGGAAGCGGGCTCCCTGCTGAGCAGAGAGCCCGACGCGGGACTCGATCCCAGGACTCTGAGATCATGACCTGAGTCAAAGGCTAGTGGTCTTAATAGAGTCAAAGCATACACCAAGTGAGAAGATTTTGGGTATGAAAAGGTTATATTTGGGTATGAGATTATTGATTTTAGTGTCTATGAAGTTCATGAGTCATGGGTGTTAAATTGTAAGTTGTGATTTGGGAATTAGGTACCAAGAGCAGAGTTTTGATTATAGGTACGGTGTCTGGTTTCTTAGGGTTGTCATAACAAAGTACCACAAACTGGGGAGCTTAAACAACAGAAGTATATTGTTTCACAGGTCTGGGGGCCAGAAGTCTGAAATCAAGGTTTTGGCAGGCTTGGTTTCTTCTGAGGGCTAGGAGGGAAATATCTGTTGCAGGCTTGTAGGTGTCCATCCTCTCCCCATGTCTCTTCACATGATTTTCCCTTTATGTTCCTTAAAAGGACACTAGCCATATTGGACTAGGGCCTGCCTTTATAAACTCATCTAACCTGATTACTTCCGTAAAAACCTTATTTTCAAACAAAGTCACATTCTGATGTACTGGATTAGGTTCTTGAACATATCTTTTTTGAGAGGACACTGTTCAATTCATAGCATATACAATTTAGGGAGTTTGCAAATTAGGAGGCAAGGATGATATCTCTGGTGTCCTCATAAAGTTGACATTACCTGGGACACATGAAGTTCTCAGGATAGAGAAGAGGCAAGTTATCCAACAACTGAGAGGTAGTTTCTCAGGTAGTGAGGTGGAAACAAAAAGGATAATATTCCTCAATAATGTGGCTTTTAAATTTGTGAAGCTTTCTACCCTGTATGGGTGGTAAATGGTATTTGAAATTAGGGTGTAGAGACAGGAAGGTGCTGACATGACTTCTCAACTCTGAAGTGACCAGAGTAAAGGAGAATAAGCTAAGAAGGCTACCCAGGCAATGGTGTCAAGAATGACAAGTTTCCATTCTAACAAAGAAGTATGGGATATTTTTGTGGAAGATGTTTAAAGTAAAGGTGAATTTTTTAAAGAATAAAATGCAGGTTACAGATTGCAGCATGGAACATTTAGGAAGGAAGGAAAGGCAAGAAAAAGAAGGAAAAGGAAAGGGAAGAAGGGAAAAGAAGGAAAGGGAAGGGAGGGAAAGGAAAGGAAAGCATATTGGATCCAAGAAAGAGATGACTCAAATAGAGGTGAAGGGAAGAGATTAAATTATCATTAGTGACCAAAAATAACGAAGAAAAGGACAAGATGTGTCCCCAGGATTTTTAAAGTATTAGTGCCAAAAATCCCATCTTGGATTCTTGGGCTTCCCAAGTACTCTGAGTTTTGAGAAGAGTAGTAGCCTGTGAAGTAGAGTTAGTGAATGTGAGTGAGATGGGAAGCTCCCCATAAAAAAACTGGAGTCAATTTTGCTGCCAAAAAAAAAAAAAAAAAATCCTATCTTTATTAAAAATAAGCAGTAGAATTAATTAACCATATTTCCTCTATTCAAAGTCATACTTAATTGAATAAGTACCAATGATATAAGAGGTGTTTAGAGAGGCAGGGGAACAGTGAAGTGTTGGCATGAGATATATATGAGAGGATTAGTTTGAACTACAATAAGTGAGAAAATATTTCTTCTAACTGATGAAGTATAGACATTTTAAGAACCCTAATCCTGTACTGCAAACATCCACTAAATCAGGTTGGAGGAGGTAGAAAAGTGACCTCTCTGGAAGGAGTTAGTTGAAGCAGGGGAGTCTACATATTAAGGTTCTCTGCAAAGGAAACTCCTTTCTTTTTTCTCCTTGTTACTCCCAGCTAGAAACATTGAAATATTTATTCATACAAAAATTTATAAGTCTTACAAATCATTTTTATTACAATATCTTGAAAAAATGAAACTTTAATTTTTATTTTAATTGGGAAATAACTTATGAATATGCAGAGCTCAGGAGTCTGATTGGAGGATAGAAAATGTGATCCTGTTCTGAGAGATAGGGCTGCAATCAACATGATTCAGAGGAGTAAAGGTTTTACATAAAGATGTGTTTAGTCTGAAATTTGGATGGAGTGTGAGGAGGTAGTTGACATCATCTCCAGACATTGACACGCTCCGAATATGAAAATTTGAAGGATTCAAAAGGCCACATGGAAGTGATCTCTATGGGGATAATCTGGTTTTGATAAATGCAAGGTACAGATCAATTTGTTTAAAGACCTCCAATATAGAACAACAGTGAGTCCTGAGAATCTAAATTGTCTTCAAAGTAGAAAAAGTTGGGATCACTGTTCTGCTCACTTCTTTCCAGTTAAATGATAGAAGGGGAAAATCATTACGGGTTTCAGATATAAAAATCTAGGGGCGTCTGGGTGGCTCAGTGGGTTGAGCTTCTGCCTTCAGCTCAGGTCATGATCTCAGGGTCCTGGGATCAAGCCCCACATTGGAAAGGGGCACCTGGGTGGCTCAGTTGTTAAGCATCTGCCCTTGGCTCAAGTCCTGATCCCAGGGTTCTGGAATTGAGCCCTGCATGGGGCTCTCTGCTCAGCAGGGAGCCTGCTTCTCCTTCTCGCTCTGCCTACTTGTGCACTCTCTCTATTTTTCTGTCAAATAAATAAAATCTTTTAAAAAACCTATTAGATGTAGTATCTTAGAGACTGGATTGTATTTTTAAAGAAAGTTACTGTGTAATTAAACAGTTATAATATTGGGAACTTGGGCCCCATATAAGAATTATATGTATATATTTAATCAGAGAGGTAGGGATTATAGTGAGGTGGTTAGTTCTCTTTCCTCATCTTCAAAGACCTCTGAGAATAGGACAGGGTTCAGTCTTAAGAGCACAAATGAAGTAAAGAGATTAATCATAGACAGGTGATACACTGGTCGTAAACAGAATTCTTAAATGTCTCGGGGCACCTAACTGAATTGGTGCAGCATGAGACTCTCAATCTCAGGACTGTGAGTTCAAGCCCCACGTTGGTTGTGGAGCCTATTTAAAAAAATAAAAATAAAAATAAAATTCTTAAGTGTAATTTGGGCACTGGATTAGTTGCTTGTGGTACTGGAAGCATCTTTAAAATGAGTTATTCAACTTTTGGCTCCATCATTGATACATATATGATCAGGATTGCCTTCATGCAAACATATGAAAGAGGATGGTTTAGAATCAGCATTGGAAAAATTGGTCTGGGGAGGAGAAAATGTTATTTTCCTAATGGGTAATCAACTAACTTGTGCCATTGCATTAAAGAGTAAAAAACTTCTTGTATCTTGATCTGCTGACAAGAAGAAAATTATTATACCTGGTTTTGAAGAGCACTTAACAGCATATGAAAATATTAATGACAAGTGATGAAATGTAAACAAGAGAACAGAATTCTTAATATATTACTCAAGGTCAGTAAAAAGTTTTTACATACAAGCAAAGAAAAAGGACAGAGAGAAATGTTTAAAATTATGATAATATAGGACTTTGGGAAAATACACCGGGTTTGCATAAATGCTGTTCTAGATGTAACTCTAAATGTCTGAAAAACATGAGGTTATTCATTCTAACATATGTGTTTTTAAAATATATCCAACAATACCTTTTTATCAGAACTTGCAAATAAATGAATCCCTATTATTGTAAAGATGAAACTGAAGTACTTTAAATTGCAGAGGTTCACAGAGCAAAATATATAAAAAAGACAAATGCAAAATAGCACTTTCAACACTGCCCTCTAAAGAAAGGCCAGTGTTTCTGAAATAAATTTCTAAATTTAAAACATATTTTCTGTATTCAGAATTTTGCATGTGATTAGAATGAAAGGAAAATCTCAAGAGAACAAAACATGAAGTAAAAAATGGACATTTGAGCAATTATCGGAGGAGACAAAAAGCCTTGAACCTAAGAACATTTTCTCAAAAGTAATTTTTCAGCTGTTAGGTATCAAAAGAGGCTAGGCTTATTCTATGTAAAGCAATACTTTAGAATCCTGCTTTAAAAACTATTCCAATATGGAAATAATTCTTTATATTTTATAGCTTTATCAGTTCTTTCATCTAAGAATCTCAAAAAGGAAATGAAATAACTGCAATGATTGAATTTTTTGAATATTAATGACCTCAAGAAAAATGGAAGCAATTAAAAAGAAATAGAAGTCCACTATAATGAAAGCCACTTTTTAATGTTATACATAAGGTTTGCTGGATACTTATTGAAAAGTGATAGCTGATAGCTATTGTTTTGTTTCTGAGTTTGTTTCTAAGGAGTGTAATTATGCTACACGACCAGAGTGTGGATGTCTCAGAAGGGAACATGTGTTTTATTCCAGCAGGAAGCCATCCCTTTTATACCTACCAGGACACTTGTACTCATGACGTGTTTCCATATTAAAGCATACAGCAACTGCACTCAGGATTGTTTACAACTCAAGGCCTCAAATAGGGAAAAAAACAAAAAAAAACAAAAACCCTTATTTTTAAACCTTAAAATGTTGCACTGTTCTTTATAGTCAAGGCCACTATTAAGTAGTAACACAGTGACCTGCAAGATGTGATTTACAGGCCTCTAAAAGTCTCATCTGCTTCAAAATGATAGTCATATATTTAAAACAGTATATTAGGTAGTCATCTTTATCTAACCCCCTTTTGTCAAGCAGGGCCTCCACTGCCTTAGATAGACCATCTTTGTGCAAATGCAAAAGCAGCAGCAGCACTTCCTCTGGTCTGGCTCGGCCTCAAAATGGGTGAAGGGTTTGAAGAGCATAGAAAGTTCTAGATTTTACCTCTCTATTCTACTCCTAGCTAAATGCCTTTGTACAGGGCAAGTACACAGCAGTACTCTTAGCACCCCTGTTGTCCTACAGTTAAGAAGTCATTGTCAAAAAAGTCATCTTAAAATGCAAATTGCATTACCTAGGAGGAGATAACACATATGTTTGATGTTATATTAAGGGCTTAAATAAAATCAATGGCCTTTTAAACTTTAATTACATTCCTAAAATGTTATTTGCTAAAATATATTACTGCTCACAACTCCATTTCCCATAGAAGGGAAAAGCATTGGCTAAATTCCCTGAGAAGGAAAAGCACGGAGGGAATATTGTGGAAGGCTCACTGCTTCCCACGGAAGACCTTAGGTGCATGACTGAATATGGGGGATAAACTGAACCTGTGTAAATCAACCCTTCTGGGCTTTCTCTATGAATTTTTCAGGTCCACAAATCTTTAGGACGCACATTTTGTTTTTCCTCTTGATTTCAGTCAGGTCCCTGTCCCTCTGGGGATGCCCCTTGCTGATTAGAGCAACTTAATTAAAAAAAAAAAAAGGGTAAGGGAGGTATATATTAGAAAATATTTAGCTATAGATTTATGCCATAATTTCTTATCACTACAAGTTTGACTCCTGTCTTACGTCTTTGATTCAGAAATTGAGAGGTAAACAGAAATTATTATTACACATTCCCTAATCTTCAATACTATTTTTTGATAGTAACTACTAGGATTACTTCTCTCTAATCATAAACTCCTTTTTTAATTTTTTAATTGCTTTGGGTTTTAGAAAACATTTAGATAATATAATATCACAGCATTATTATTTTGCAGTTCTTACATTTTCAGTGTCAATTTGTGAAAAGTATTTATGGTTTGTTATTCTAAGACAAGTATAAAATTATCTGTACAACATCTTGTAAACAGCTGTTAATCAGAAGAATTATAATCAATAACTTTCAGTATAATTAAATGTAAAGGAGGAAAGACCAGAGTATTAAATGGAAAATATATAAAAATTTAAAACAAAAGAGAAAAAGAGACAACCAACAAAATCCTCCCTATTTTAAAACCTTGCCAAGAAATTCCTACTCAATTGCTTGTCAGTAAACAGCCCATGATGAAAAACCACTTTATTTATATTAAAGGAAGAGCTAATTATAATATAATTAAAATGGAATGTCCAGTAATATTAGAATCTCCAGATGCTATCCATTTGCAAAAGAAGAACTTAAGCAGTAACATAAAGTTGGAAAATCTATATCACAGAAAGGCATGGTGTAGATTTATGCACTGTCAAAACACAACAAGGAAAACCAAAATGAGCTTTGAAAAAGAAGGTCTGTCTAGACCATACCTGGCTTTAATGATGAAAAAGAAACTCACTAGATGAATTATCAAGTCCTGCATGTTTATTAATAACATAATTTTAAATCTAATAATCTAAATATTTCCATAAATTATCAAAGGGAAACTAAATATAGTCTCTGTGGACAAGTGAAAGAGAATGTGCTTATGCTACATTTCAGATGAATCAAGGAACTTAGGAAGATCAACCTAAAATCAAGCTCGAAGAAAAATGAACTATGTACATAAACACTTAGCTATTTTCACTGGGTAAGGCTTTGTGATTCTCCTGGAGTTCTAGACAAATAATATTTGATCTGAATTCAAAGTGAGAATCCCTAATCCGGTATCATCCGTTTTTGGTACAATAAATTCTTCAAGTGACCCCTCCAAAGAACTCACAAAAACTATGTTAATTTCTACTGCACTGTTAAAAACTTATATATGTATATATATATATACATGTATATAATTGTCATCTGTATAACTATATTTTATAATTATATAGCTATTTCACATATATTAAAATTACACATACATTTTTTTATAATGGAGGGATAAAGTTCACTGTTACTAAACATTGGTTAAGGAAAACAATGTTCCACATTGAGTAGTCATGAGAATTGGGGAGCAAAGAACAATCTGAGTACATGAAATTAAATAATGATTTTTTTCAAAATGAAAAAAAGAATATTTTGAATATAAAAATAAAGCTGGACATTTTGTGTTAAAAATTTTAAGTGATTACAACTCAGACAATGAACGGAAATATTATTTAGAATACAAAATTCAGGATAAAAAATGTGAAAGGTGAACTGAAACAACTGTGTGCCGTGACAGTAGAGAATTTTGGAGATTTGTCTTAATTCAAAGCCTTAGTTTCTTCACCCACAAATTATACATATATTACAGGATTATAAGGATTAAATGATTTGAGGTGTCTAATTTAGAGTAAGTTCCCAATAAATGAAGGGGAATTGCCAAACTAAAAGCAACTAGGTAAACCAAATTCCCTTCCCAAGTGCTAGAAAGAAATTTCTTCAGAGTGAAACATATACAATAAATTCTAAATGACTTTTAATGATATTTACCAAATGGTATTTTAGGCTCCTCTCAATGATAAATCTAAACAGAAGTTTATATTCTATGAGTCTCATCTCTAGCAGTAAGCATTTAAGAGTAAGCGATATTTGGATATATCCAGGATAGTAAATTAATCTTCTGCTACTTTCCTACTTATTAAAATTTAATTCAGTATTTTACAACTTCTTCATTAGATGGTTCAATGAGACATGACATTGATTTAAAATAAAATAGTCATCTTATAATAAGCATGCATTTATTATAAAATCATCTTATCATCATATGTTATAATAGCCCTATGTATTACGTATTCAAATATTATATTTAAAACATGTTTTATTATAAATTCACCCTTTTGAGGGATAGCACTGGCATAAAGTGCATCCTAATTTAAACTACAACTAGATATAAAAGTTAAATATTTGTAAATAGAGTTCTAAATCTTCAGGCTCAGTTAAACTATTCATTTGATAACTATATTCTTCTGACCTTTTTAAAATTGTAGTCAGCACTGTTGCAGAGAAAATCGTAGCTAAGAGATGATGCACTGTAAAAACATGGGAACATTCAAAAGAAGTGAATATATCTAGAAAAAATTATGCTTGAAACATTTTCATTTATTTCAAGGATTTTAAATGAAAGCATAGAAACACATTCCCCCTAAGGCTTTAAACAGCATAGCCTGGATGGTTTCAATTCCCAAAAGGTCTATTTCTTGAATGGCTTTTACATGTAAGCAGAACAACCTTCTGCAATTGACTTCAAATATGTTTCTGTATGCCTCATAGGAACAGAGATGAGAAAAAAATGTTATGTCCCATGAATACTGGAGACCAGCATTTGTGTATTTAAAGTGATTTTTAAAGACAATGTCTACAAAGCACAGTATGAATTGATAATTTGGCAAATGTCTAGTCAATGTAATCAAAAACAAAGCCAAAATTCAGGATGAAATGCTAGCTTAGAAACTTGTGTGTGATAATTGCCAGGCTGCTTCTTGACCTTGTGATGCATAGATTGGATCACAATCTTGAAACTTTTAAAGATTTACTTCTCATGGGCTCTGCTCTCAGGAAGATGGAGGAGATTCACTTTTCTCTGTTCTTCCAACTAAGTAATCCTAAAAACTTCAGCACTATGTATAAAGCAAACATAGACTTTCGAAGGGGGAGAGAAAAAGGCAGACTGGATGGGAAGTTTGAGATCCATGTTATGACATGGCGGTATGTCCCTCAGTTTTCTTTTTGCTTCATACATCTCAGACTTGGAGCCAAAGACGTCAGCCCTCAGGAAACAATGGCAGTCACAAACAGTAAGTTCCTCAGCAAAGGCCTTTTTCTAGCCAAAGAAATAAGAAGTGAGCAGCCTAAAAGGACAGAAAAACTCTCAGACAGTAATTGCTTTCTTATTGCCAAACACCACAAGCATTTTTTTAAAAATTTTTAAAACCATGGCACCACCTCAGCCTGTTGTCAGAGCTGTGTGGGAAGCCTAGACTTCAGCTCCTGCCAGCTATAACAAAGTGCCTATGAAAGCTAATTTTATCAACTTGACTGGCCATGGGTGCCCAGACATTTGGTCAAGTATTATCCTGGGTGTATCTGGTCTGTGAGGTTGTTTCTGGATGATCTTCCTATTTGAATTGGTGGACTGTGTAAAGCACGATGCTCTCCCCAATGTGAATGGCCTCATTCATCCAGCGGAAAGCCTGAACAGAACAAAAAGCCTGACCTTCCTGTGAGTAAGAGGGACCGTCTCTTGCCTGACTGATTTCGAGCTGCAACATCAGTTTCTTCCTGCCTTCAGACTCACACTAAAACATGGACTTCTCCTGGGTCACAAGTCTGCCTGTCTTTGAACAGTAAATACACCATCAACTCTCTTGGTTCTCAGGTCCTCAGGTCCTCGGACTCAGATTGGAACTACATCATTGGCTCTTTTGGGTCTCCAGCTTGTTGACTCTAAAACTTGAGACTTCTTAACCTCTATTACTATATGACACAATGTCTTATAATAAATCTCTTCACACACACACACATTTGATATATGTGAGATATACTGAGGAAATATGGAGATATATATATATATATATATATATATATCTCCATATTTGTATATATACTCTATTGGTTATGTTTCTCTGGAGAATCCTGACTAATATATCACCCCAAACCCTCCTGTCCACAGTAGAGTGGTGTCAGAAAAAAACAATTAGGGAGTCAGGACTTTTATTCCCACAAGGCCTATGGTATCAGTGGATGTGACAAGGGGAGTCTGGATTTACACCACCACCAGGCAATAACAAGTTGTACCTTCTACTCCCCTCTGAGGCAGTGTAAGAGAATATCTTGTGCAGAGTCAGAGCTTTCAATATCACCACCCAGAAATGAGGCCACTTTCTAACTGTGGTGTCAGTGGTAACCATGGATCAGTAATGAGACACTCTTACTCTCCCAGCCAGAGATTTTATTGGAGATCTAGTGAGAGCCAGAAATCCTACACACACCAAGTAGTAATGAGGAGCCTTATCCTCAGATATCAGTGGATCCTGACTAAGGAACCAAAAAAGTGGTGGTAGGGGCACTTTGTGTCAAAGTGTCAATAAAAAAATCACTTGTCTTATCAAGAATCAGAAAGATATGACTAAATTTTAAAAAAAGACAGGGAATTGATGTCAACACCAAGATGAAAGAGATTTTAGAATTATCTGACAAAGATTTTAAAGCAGCTGCCTTAAATATTCTTCAAAGAGAAATTTGAAACATGCTTAAAACAAAACATTGAACGTAAGAATATAAATAAAAAGTTGAGCAAAGAAAGACAACATATAAAGAAGAACCCAGTGAAAATGTTAAAGTTGAAAAAGGAGAGATTAAAAAACATATGAGCTCATGTGAACAATGAAGAAAATAAAAGAAAGAATCAGTAAAATTAAATAAAGAATGATGACAATTTCCCAGTTAATGAACAGAAAGAAAATAGAACTAAAAAATAAATGACCAGAGACTCTGGAACCTAGGGAACTATGAAAAAGATTTAAAAATTCACATCATTGAAGTTGTGATGGGAAAGAAAAAAGGTAAGTCTGAAAAAGCACTTTAAAAACTAATAACTGAAATGTTCACAAATTTGGCAAATGATTTTAATGTACAGATACAAGAAGCAAAGTTTACAGCAAATTCAGTAGTTGGAAGAAATCCACATCAAGACATGGTCATAGTCAAAGTCAAAATTTCTTAAAACTAAGAAAAAAAAAATCTTAAAAGTAGAAAGAGAAAATAATCATATTATATGGGAACAACATTTCAAATAATACTGATTTCTCATTGGAACCGTGAAGGCTAAAGAAAGTGACACATTATGTGTCATGCACAGAAGGAAAATACTACCAACCCAATATCCAATGTCCAGCATAAATATGCTTTGGGAATGAAAAGAAAGTCAAAACATTCCCAGATGAATGAAAACTAAGAAAATTTATTGCTAAAAGATACACCCTAATAGAATGGCTAAAGGAAGTTATGGAAACAGAAAGGAAACAATCAAAGAAAGAATCCTGGAATATCAGGAAAGAAGGAAGAAGAGAGTAAGCAAAAATATGGATAATTACAATAGACTTTCCTTCTATCAAGTCTCCTAAATTATGTTTGAAGCAAAAAATAATAGCACCGTCCAATTTGGTTCTAAATATATGTAGAGAATATGTTAAATCAACTTTATCATAAACAAAAAATAAGGAGATATAATTTTCTACACATGACTTGAAGTTGAAAAGTAATGATCTTAGTGACAGAGTTATAAATTATAACAATAAAAATTGTATTTGTACAAAAAAATCCAGAGCAACCATTAAGCAAGTTATATAAAGAGATACACTTAAAAATAGTAGAGATAAATCAAAATGGAATTCTAAAATCAAAATGTTCACAGTACCCTACAGAAAGTCAGGGAAAAGTAAACAGGAGGTGAAAGATATGTATAGTAGAAATAATAAGATATTGATGAATGAAATTGATGAAGACAAAAATAAATGGAAAAATGTCCTGTGTTCACGGATCAGATGAAGGTATATTGTTAAAATGTCCATACCACTCAAAACCTCTTCTAGATTCAGTGAAATCTCTACCACAATTTTAATGGCATTTTTTTTAAGAAATAGTAAGATTAATCCTAAAATTTATATGGAACCACCCTAAATAGCCAAAGCTATTGCAGGAAAAACAAAGCTGGAGGCATTACACTTCTTGACTTCAAACCCTATTACAAAGGTATAATAATAAATAAAAATGTGATACTGACATGAAAACAGATGAGTAGATCAATGGAACAGAATCAAGATCCCAGAAGTAAACCCTAGTGTATACAGTAAATCAATATTTGACAAGGGAACCAAGAACACTCAAAGGGAAAAAGATAGTGTCTTCAATAAGTGATGCTGGGAAACTAGAATAACATACAAAAGAATGAAATTTGACCTCCATCTTACACCACTCACAAAAATAAACTCAAGATTAATTAAAAGTTAAACATAAGACCTGAAACCATAAGACCCCTAGAAAAAAACAGGGAGGAAGCTCCTAACATTGGTCTTGGCGATGATTTTTTGGATTTGATGCCAAAAGCACAAGTAACAAAAGCAAAAATAAATATATGGAACTATATCCAACTGAAAAGCTTATGCACTGCAAAACAATCAACAAAATGAAGAGATGACCTTTGAAATGGGAAAAAAAAATTGCAAACCATCTACTGATAAAGAGATTGTATCCAAAATGTCTTAGAAAAAAATACATAAGGAACCTCATACAACTCAATACAAAAAAGAAAAATCTGATTTAAAAACAGGCAGAGTACCTGAATAGACATTTTTGCAAATAGGACATATAATAGGTACATGAGAAAGTGTTCAACATCACTAATCATCAGGGAAATGTAAATCAAAATCACAATGAGATATCACTTCAGACCTCTTAGAAATGGCTATTATCAAAAGATAGGAGATAACCAGTTTTGATGAGAATGGGGAGAAAAGAGAACTTTTTGCACACTGTTGTTGGGAATGGAGTTTCCTCCAAAAATTAAAAATAGAACTACCATATGATCTACCAATCCCACTTCTGGGTATATATCTAATGGAAATGGAATCATTCTCATAAAGAGGTATTTGTAACCTATGTTCATTGAAGTACTATTTACAATGCAAGATATTAAAACAAACTGTGTCTGTCTGCAGAGGAATGGTAAAAAGATGTGATATGCTGTGTGTGTGTGTGTGTGTGTGTGTGTGTGTGTGTGTGTGTGTGAATATATATGATGGAATATTTTTCAGCCTGAGAAATAAAGAAATCCTGCCATTAACAGCAACATGGATGGAACTTGAGGGCATTATACTAAGTGAAATAAGTCAGTCAGAGAAAGACAAATATTGTATAATCTCACTCACATGTGAAATCTAAAAAGACCAAACTCACAGTAACAGGATAGAATTGTCATTACTGAGAATTGGGGGAAGTGTTGGTCAAAGGATGCAAATTTCCAGTAATAATATGAATAAGTTCTGGGGATCTAATGTACAGCATGGTGACTATAGTTAACAATAATGTAGTATATACCTGAAAGGTGCTAAGAGATTAGATTGTATATGTTTCCAACACACACACACATACACACACACACACACACACACACACACACACACACAATAATTACGTTGAGGTGATAGAGTTGTTAACCAACCCTACTGTGGAAATTATTTCCCCATATATACTGTGTCAGATTATCATGTTGTATTCCTTAAACTTATACAATGTTATACAATAATTATACCTCAATATTGCTGGGGAAAATAACAAATGAAAGGGTCTTTTTCATTATGTTGAGAAAAAACAAAATGTATATTTTTCTATCAGAATAGTTTTAATAAAGAGGCAGATTTTAGAAACCTGAAGGTTATAATCCGATGCTGATAATTTTCTTACAATGATAGCATAGTTTTGAAGGATGGCAATACGTATTCCAATACAGTTTTTCAAAAATTGGTATATTCTAACCAGTAAGCTCATTATGATAACATAATAATTGTAATTGGTAGGAAATTGTGATTAACATCTTGCTTTTTTAAAACTTCTTCAGAGTGTGTCTAAATTGTACTAATTTGTTTTGAAAGAAAAATTTAATGTGTGAGATCTGTGGAAAGATGATGGTGATTCTTGCCTAAGGAAATTAAATTGTGATCAAGTAACTTACTACATATCATAGAATCCCAAGTCCTTATAATCTAAATTTAAAATACATATTGCACAAGGTAATAAAGATAAAGAGTATATGTATGTTAAAGGCAATTTGGCTACAGTATAATTTATATAAATTCTATTTATATAATTATATAAATTCTATTTATAGTTTATATAAATTCTATGTCCTCTGTAAATCAGATTATTGACAAGAGAAATTTCTTTCAGTTGTAATATATCTATGTGTGTACATATGTATGTGTATATGTATACATGTACATATATATACGCGCATATACACAAATAGATGTATTTCAAATATATGTATTTGAAAATAAAAGACATAAAATTATTCATGTTTTCAGTGGCTATCTGCAGTTAATATCTATTACTATAATTAGCTAAAGCATTCATAAAGAAATAAAGTGAGCTAAAATTAAATACATAGCCCAGAACTGTTTAATCTTATTATGAAGAACAAAGAAACAATTTTTCTAATATAATATAACTACTCAGAGTAGGTGACACTTAACACACATAGGTATTATGTTGGACAAACCTTTTGCCCTTCCCTTTCTGTATTATGTGAAGCTCAAAGAAAGGACACTTACTAAGCTTTAGAAGTAACACACACTGAAAATAGGACAGGAATTCACAAAATAGAAACCACTGACCAAAGAGACATTTTGTTCGTTTCATGTCCCTATTTTATTCCCACATTTATTTCCATTTATTTTAAAGCATCTCTCCTTGTTGTTTTGTCCTTTTACTTGGCTAACTGAATCATCAAGGAGGATTAATGTGACTTTCAACCACCACGGACTTCTTTTTCCTTTTTCTCAGCACTCTTCTTACCCACCCAGGCCAAAGTTCCTTTGAAGTCAACGGGAAGTCCACATCAGAGGTGATTAGTAGGGTTCAGAGCAAACCAGAATAGCTTCCTGACAAAGCATTGTACCTTTCCACAAATATCTCCAGCCTGGAGTGTCACAACTCTTTTCTAAAAATCCAAGTTACTTACCTATTCAATCGAGCTCACTTTTAGTCCCTGTGCCTTAGATCTGAGTCAGGCTGTTTGTTTGACTGCTTGGGACAAATAACTCTTTGGGTTGCATACTGAACCATGAACTTTTCCTCTCAGGACTTCTCCCATAGTGTGCAACGATCTCTGTGTGTCATCCTTCACAGAGTGCTGCAGAGGACCTGAAAAATTATAACAGAGTGAAATGGGAAAGGTAGCTGCTGACAGGACAGAAATGATGAGACGGATACGTTTTGAGACAGCTGCTGCTCCCTGACAGCTGACTGAAAGCCAGTGAGGCAAAGCACCACTGCCAACACCAAAGGAAAGTCTGGCAGAGGGGTGAAGCACATGGTCATGATTATGGGAAATAGAGAAACATTTGCAACAGGTAGAGGACCAGCTACGTTCCACATCTGCCTCTGCTCCTAGCCCCTACATACCTTTGGGCAAGACAAAGCACCTCTTGGAAAATATTTCTTAATGAAAGGAGTTTGAAGAAGAAATTTGGTTCCTTCCAGAATCTCATCATGAGAAATGTCACAGAACTTACTCATCCAAATGTTTTCATCATTATCACCAATGCTGGAGACTAGTTGGGATTTAAGGTACAAGAAGCAAAGTAATCCACAAAGGCATTACATATAAAGAGAAAAACAGGATATAAGACAGAAATAAATCAAATGTCATGTCTTCAGAAAAGTCACTAACATGAAAATAAAAACTGGGAAGTCGAGTAGCTGTAGCTAGCATAATGTCATGCACAAAAAGATCCTGATTTTGGATGGAAATGTCTTCTTGTACCTCACATATCATTCTGTCATATGTAGCTACTTGTTATTTTGATCTCAGTAAAGATAGTAAGAAAAAAAAAAACTTGCTGCCAACCTTTTCATAAGGTTTTGATATCTTTTTGTAGGCAAAACAGATACATGATTCTAAGTATTTTTCTTATCATTCTTTATGACTATTTAAATTTCTAATTACTTATGAGTGTGACACCTGTGATCCCTGAATTCTTCAATATCCAATATACCTTTGCATGGCCTACAAGGCAGATATAACATATTAAAATCATAGAGCTGCAAATGTTAGAAAATCCATTAAATTTATATATATATATATTTTTTTTTTCTTTTTGCTAGTATATGAAACCTCAGCAGGCACATGAATTTCATGGAAAAAAAGCCAGCACTGAAGTAATTGAAGGAAGCCCAGCATCCAACAAAGGCTAAGGGATAAGAACAAATTAAGTCTATTTTGATTATGAACAAACTAACTTATTCAGTGCAAGACAAATTCCAGGGATATTTTATTTCATGAACAACATTAATTCAAACAAAATCCATAAATATGAGACAAGTTTGTAGAAAATAAAAAAATTTAGAAAACAGTATTTAATTTGGAGGAAAAATAGATAAGGGAGAAGAAAAATCCATCTGGCCTAAAATATGGGAAAACTTTCCATAACCAAATTAACACAGCACTTTTAAGAAATTCCAGTTATTTGATAATGAGCATGACATGAAGAATAGTTCTCAGCAAATGAGATATTACTTTCTGTTGCAATTTTTTTCCTCAGAAAAATAATTGGTTTCTTAGTCAATGCCTTTCCAAACAGTAATTAATGAGAGCCACTGACAGTGGAGTTCGGAGAAAACAATACTCACGGGTTAACTGTGAGAGAAATTAGTTCACTATCTCAGCTTATGGAATAAATTGTTAGTTACTTGAAAAAAGGATGAATAGAAGAGAAAGCATATGTATTTCTCAATATGACATCATCCTTATTTTGGCCTATCTAAACAGGAAGTAGAACCAGGACGTAAGCATATTCCATTTATACATTAATAGAATGAGTTATATAATGAAGAAAAAATTAATGCACTGTAAGTACAGTTGGCTGATTCTAAGTAATTGTTAGCTGCAAAGGCAAATCAGAATTACCTTCAAAATTTATTTCTAAAATTATGTTACGTATTTGCTCCACTTTATATATTGAGAAATATGTTTGCAGATTCTGAAAAGTCTATTCTTTCTAATTTAAGGGATCCATCTGTTTCATTGAATTATCAATAGACACTGTATTAATAAGACTCTAAGATAAATTTGAAGCTTTGAGGAGAAAAATATTTCAACATATATCATGTCTACTATTTTAAAAAATATGAATACTTAAAAATATAAAAGGGGAATGTAAAATATGCTTGAAATGTACTGATTTATTAAGTCCCTACCTGCTGGGAATAAAAGATAAGTAGAAAGAAACTAAATAAATAACAAATGGCTAATTTTAAATTGTTGAGTGTTTTGCTCCCAAGTCAATCAACACACCTCAGTGATAAGAATATTTACAATTCAAAAAAAATTTCAAAAAAAAAAAAGAATATTTACAATTCAGTCAGAAGCATGGTAGAAAGATATAAATAAGCTATTGTCATCTTTTGGCTACAGTAAAATTACATGATTTATTTTAAATTAACTAATTATGTAGTGCCAATTTCCTAGGTATCTTCTTAAATGTGTCCTCAAATTTTATCCCCATTATACAAGTGAGGAAACTAAAACAGAAATAAGTTAAGTAAAAAGAGAGATACTACTTATTATACTAATTATAAATTAACATGCTCTGCCAGATGTATCACATTTTATCATTATTTTGAAGGTTCACATAATCTTCTTTTTTAATAGGAAGTCAATTTCATAGTTAAGGAATTTGGATAGAAACAAGAAATTTACCAATACTGATAGTTTAAACAAGAACTTCTTAGCTTAAAATTGAGAACAAAAGAAGTTTTTCATTTAAAAAAAATTGTGGCAAAAAAAGAAATGACAATTTTTTTTTCCTTATGAAGAAAGAAGAAATTAGTAACAGTCAGAAGAAAGAGAGAGAGTGGAGCAGAAAGGTAGGAAGGAAAGATGGGAGAAGTGGAGAAGAGAAATAAGAACGAAGGAAGGAAAGGGTCATTATTCTGATGGATTTCTTTCAATAGGTTTTATTTTAAATATCAAATAAATATTTAAGGCTGATTACCTTGTGCATCAGTAAACTGATTTCTTGGATACTTTTTTATTTTTTTAAGATTATTTATTTATTTATTTGTCAGAGAGAGAGAGAGAGAGAGAGAGAGAGAGGAGAGAGCATAAGCAAGTGGAGTGACAGGCAAGGCAGCCAGAGGGAAAAGCAGACTCCCTGCAGAGGAGGCAGTCCAGTGTGGGACTCAGTCCCCGGACCGTGGGATCATGACCTGAGCCGAAGCAGACACCCAAATGACTGAGCCACCCAGGCATCCCTCTTGGATACATTTTATAAATGTGAAAAAAAATTGTAAGTAAGTAAGTAAGTAAGATATTAGCAAAAGCCAACATGAAATGTTAATTCTCTATTTTGGGGAAAAAAAAAGAACTATAAAACATGTGATAACTATAGGAGAATTCTGTATAAACAAGGTACACTAACGTTAGAAAATGTTTCCAATGATGGGCACCCGTCTCTGAAGGAGAACATCTTTGTTAGAGGAAATGTAATGATCTTCAAGAAAGATTATAATTGCGCCATAAGCAAATGTAAGTGCAAATATCCACCATTTAGGGGTTGTCCAACATTGAGGGATGACTTTCCTACTTCCTACAATGACATTTATGAGCTAGCAGCTACTCCGTTTATGTGACAGATCCTTGAATTACTTGGTCACCCATCAGTGGACCAAGGGTGGCGACAGAATCATCTATAGGATAGCAGTTTCATGACTCAGCCTAGGGTAATCAATAATGAAAGGTGCTGACGACTCAAATGTCAACCCCCAATTTTTTCCTTGTGCTAAAGCAAAACCCTAGGAGATCCTGAATAAGTTTGCTCCCATGAGAAAGTAACAGTGGTTTCCTCAATAATATAGAGTATAATAATATAGTCCAAAGAAATTTACCTTCCATAAAAACAAAGCAATATTCTTCCAGTGTCCTGTGGAGAGTGTTTCCTCTAAACTTGGTCCTGGCATGTGCCTGGATTGCCTCTCTAAAAAAGGATAATCCTCCTCATAGAGCTTTGAAGCAGTACCTCTTAGCACAGAAAGTAGTTTTTTTTTTTTTTAATTGAGATCCTGTCTGTATGTGCACCCTCTTTCATTTTATTTACGTATCTAGCTGTACATGTAAAACTGGACAATGAATTATTTCATTTTTTAATATAGATGAAAGAAAAATAAGTATCTTCATGGGACTGGTAGCTAAAGAGTTGGATATAAAAGCTTTTGTGTTAGCTAATGTTTGATGAGAGAAGGAGAAGCACTCTGAATGGTATAGACTGAAATGTGTTATAATGATCAGATCTTGTGCATTTGTGGAAGCAGGTTTAGCAGTCTAGTGGCTATGGCCTCTGCTTCTGGTTTGAGGTCTGAATTCAGTTTTACAGGTTGGAAAGGAAAGGTAAATGCATACTTGGGGAGAGAGCAAAGACTAAGTGGAAGCCTTATCTGTCTCCTACCTCCTCCAGCCTTTAGGATAAGAGGGATTGCTTGCAGGAGAACCTGGCCCTCTTCACTATGGAACTGGACACCCACTGGCTCAGGATTTGGGAAGTTGAAAGAGGAGATCCAAAGGGAAGAGAATGAGCTGCAGGTCTGACCGCTGGCCCCAAACAACTAGTTAACCCAACAGATGAGTAATGTATGGAAGCAGCAGTAGCCCCTAGCTCTATGCAAACTTCAAAGCATAAAACATGCATACATACATACATACATACATACAAACAAAATTGGGCTGCTTCCCCTCCTATACAAATTTCTCCTATGGCCAACCTAATTTGACAGCATTTCATGAAGGAAATCTGTGAAACAGAGCTCCAATTTAGCTAAATTGACACAGTAAAAAGCCACCATAGGTTTCACTGTAGAAAGCAAATGAAAACACAGGCATAAGCCTTTTTTTTTTTAATCTATGTAATTTCTTTTCAGTGTAACAGAATTCATTGTTTATGCACCACACCCAGTGCTCCATGCAATACGTGCCCTCCGTAACACCCACCACCAGGCTCCCCCAACCTCCCACCCCCCACCCCTTCAAAACCCTCATTGTTTTTCAGAGCCTTTTTATACATCTTAACTGCGAAGATAGATAAGAGGTTTCCTAAGACTGTCCACAAGCTGTCTCAGGTTGTAAAGAAGTCTCTGTAGGCTTTAGTCATAATAAGAGGGCCTGAATAATCTGCCCCATCCGGAAGAGGACATCTGATGCCCACAATGGAAAATAAGCCAGAAGAAACAAAAAAGCTTTGTAAAAATTGTACATGCTCAAACGGTCCCCTTTACACTTGCACAAATAAATGAGTAGTTGGAAGATCTCAATAGACACAAATTTGTGTATGTATGTGTGTGTATGTGTGTATGTGTATGTATATATGTGTGTGTATATATATCTGATATATATAATTTTGAATAATCTATTTTTAAATAGTTGAAGATATATACGTACCATCATCCATGATAGTTCAGAGCCTCTGAGCTCAAACTTACATTTGATCAGCAAAGATCTTTAATGATCTTCACATTAAATAAGTTGTAGTCCCTTCCCATACTTAATTTTGCAGGAAATAAGTGAAAGCTTTACATTTTGGTGTAACAACTCCATTTGAATTTCAGGAATACACTTATTTTTTATTCAGAGAGAACAGTTATGAATATTGTTAATATTTATCTCATGCCATTGTAAGTACATATGTTTTCATATATGAACTATGCAGTTCAGAGAACGAAGTGCTTGCTATACTGTGAAGTGTCTCATTTTAATCCAATATATAGTATATGTGAGTTGCCATAAGAATATTGATTTGAACACAAATCTCTATGTGTTGACGGCCTTATCAAGTGCTTTTTTTAATAACTTACAATAGACTGGCTTTCATTATAATCAAGTATGGGCATGAATAAATAATTTTGAAATCTACCTCTCTATCATCTGTCTCCTTCATTTATCTGTAACAGCCATGTTTTATTCAGAACTGATCCTTGGGGGACAGCTGGGTGGCTCAGTTGGTTGAGTGTCTGACTCTTGATATCGGCTCAGGTAATGACCTCAGGGTCCTGAGATGGAGCCTGCTTAAAATTCTCTGTCTCCCTCTGCCCTTCCCCATGCTTGTTTGTACACATGCCTCTCTCTCTCTAAAATAAATAAATAAATCTTAAAAAAAAAAAACAACAAAAAAAACAGATCCTTAGGATTTTAGCACTAAGGTCCTCCATAAGATTCAATCAGGGTATAATATGTTATACTCTAGCATCTCACTCCTAGAGTATCCACTTAGTGATTATAGAAGTGTCTTTGAACCCGATGGGGATGCTATTGAAAAGAAAAGGAGCATTGAATAGCAAGATATGAGAAGAAATTAAGTAAGGAAAGAAAAGAAGTGAAAAGAAAAATAAGAAAAGGAGAGGGGGCACCCAGGTGGCTAAGTCAGTTAAGTGTCCAGCCCTTGATTTCAGTCCAGGTCACGACCTCAGTGTCCTGGGATTCAGCATCATGTCAGGCTCTCCACTCAATAAGGAGTCTGCTTAAGGATTCTCTTCCACTGCCCCTCCCCCCACTCTCTCTCTCTCTCAAATAAATGAATACATCTTTAAATAGAAGAGAAACATTAGCTTTCATTTGTTGACTAGTCATCAAGGAATAGTGTTAAATTTTTGTCTGACAATGTCTCTTTCTTTCACACACACATACATAACACACACACTCACCTCACACATGCACACCAAAAAACAACATTAAAAAAAAAGTCTTAATAAGCACTGTAATAAACTGCACAGTCTATAAACACAACAAAGATTAAAAAACAGAGAACACATAGGATAATTATGGGAGCTTCTATCTCCTTTAACCCCCATCCCACCAGAATTCTTGTTCCCACTCTATGGCTGACAAATAATTATCCATTGTCATAACTAGACTTGTCTGTCTTCTCTTTGAAGCTTTCCCTAACCCTACTGAATTGGTCATCCTTATTTTGTGTGGTCTAATTATTTGGGACAATCTAAAAAATCTTTGTAATAATTAGTGCTAGTAACTATAATGGATACTTTATCAATGAAAGATATAATAGGTACAATATTATGTTGTATATTATATAATATATAGATACCATAATGGACACAAGTTGAGTTTGAGACTGTCTATAAGAATGTATTTGAAGGCAGTTGTAGCTTGAGCTACAATTATGAGCTTCAGACTCAGAAGAGTAGTTTTGTTTAATTTTCATAGTAAATATTTATTTTTTCATTTTTTAAAATATTTTATTTTTTATTTGAGAGGGAGAGCACAAGCGGTGGGGAGGGACAGAGGGAGAGGGAGCCGCAAACTCCCCACTGAGCAGGGAGCCCTACATGGGGCTCCATCCCTGGGATCACGACCCAATCCAGTGTCAGACACTTAACTGACTGAGCCACCCAGGTGCCCCATAGCAAATCTTTAAAACAAATGTCTTTTCACCTTGTTTATAAAGTTGAAGCCTACAGAAATCATCTTTAATAAAAAGTCTTAAAAACAATGAGTTTGACCCCAGGTATTTACAATGTTAATACAACCATTTTTCACTGAATTGCAATCATCTGCATAACAACTGTATTCTCTATTTGTTTAGAACACCCAGTAGAGGGCCTGACTCCTATAAATACCTTGTACATATTTCTTATGCCTCCAAAGTTAATATGTACCAATGTGGTTTTTTCAGTTGTCTTTAGTTGTTGCCTATCCCGATTGCTCAGTTCAGCTACTTTCCCAGTTTTAGAGAAATTCGAATTCACTTCTAGATGCACCATTTCTTCACCCTATATCAATATCATACTAAGCCCTCATTGATAAGTGGAAATAAATGAGGGACAATTTAATGTATGTTTATTGCATATTTAATTATTTTTTCAGAGACTTGATGACTTTAATAGACTGAAAGTTTTGTTATATCAAACATTTCCTATAGGTTAAATAAAATGCTCATATGTCTATTAGTTAAAATATTTGCAGCCAACCCATTAAGCAGCATAAGTGAGGTTTTGCTTAACTGAAGCATTAAGAATCTTAGAAAAGGAGATACAGATATTAATTTTGGGTGGGGTCAGAAAGGAAAGCCTACTGGAGAACCTGGGTGCTCAGTTGGTTAAGTATCTGTTTTATGCTCAGGTCATGATCTCAGGACCCTGGGATAGAGCCCTGCTTTTGGCTCCCTGTTCAGCAGGGAGCCTGCTTCTCCCTCTCCCTTTGCCCCCTCCCCCTGCTTCTGTTCTAACTTGCTCTGCTCTCTCTCTCAAACAAATATATAAATCTTTAAAAAAAAAAAAAAGATGAAAGAAAAGAAAGGAAAGCCTATTGCTTATAGCATTTCTTGACTTGTTTAAGAAAAAGAAAAGGCAGGTAACTGAGTTCAGTCTTTATAGAGAAAGAATGAGTGGAGAAAATAATACGTAATAGATGCAACTGATTTGTATGACTGTCAGGTTAAATTTAAAGTTTGGCAATATTCAATCTACTGATGGGAACTCCGTTGTTCAGCTCTTTCCAAAAATCCTTGATCACAATAATAAACAGGTACATAATACACCTACAGGGTTAGTCGAAGCTTCTGGTAAAGTGTTTAGAAACACACATTTAACAAATGTACCTGTTAATTTTTGTGGTCATGCACATTTGAGAAATGCAGACATACTGGACTTCTAAATAGAAAAATATAATATAGATTCTTAGCTCTCCTATTAATTATCTATATGACTTTATATATAAATTTTCTTTAGTTAAACTTAGCAAAATTTTAATGAGTGTTTATGAAGTTTAAAAAGGGTTTTATACTTGATGCTTCAGTTGAATATCTTATTTTATCAAGTAACAGTTTCAAAAGAGATGCTTCCAAATGTCTTTTGTAGTTTTAAAATGTTGGCACCATAAAACAGGCCCATTTGTTTTTTTGTTTATCTGATGTGTTATTTTTAAGAGATTTATGGGAACATAGTTTAATTAGAAAATGCTAACATGAAAGGGTTATATTAGCAGAAGTTTAAGCACATTGAGATTATCTCAATAGCTTTCTGACATACACAATTTCAGACACTATTAAACTAATCAAATGAGATACAGCTATGATTACATAAATCACTTATACTCAGAATGAGAATTTTTTCTTTTTTTTACATAATGGTATAAAAATATCAATGAGAATAAAATATATGTATTTGACTTTGCTGAATCAGTTTTGTGACAATCTGGATTAACTATTTTTAGAATACAATTAAACTAATTTATAAAGTTAATTTGTACTAATCTCCTCATAAAGTACATAGCTAAAATTTAAATCACAAAATATTTATATTGCCTCCAATATATAACTTATTAATCTTAATATAATTTTTAAAGCATGCTGAAACATATCCTCAATATAAATTAATTGTTAAAATATATTCACAATAAAAATATTCACTAATTCAACTAAGAAACAACTTGGGCACCGACATTATGGGAGGAATTTCAAATGATATATGAAAAGGTATATTTCATCTTAAAGATGAACTATAATGTGGCTATATTCCATTTTCATCTTGCTGAAAGGGAAGACATTGTACCTTAATTTTATTAGTCATAAAGATGTAATGATTAACACAGTAATCAAATTTGCAGTATTACTGCACTGGAAGACACTGAAATGACAGTAGTTTGGAAGAGTGGTAAACTGAATAAATTAAGAACTATTAAATGTTATGCAACAAAGGTGAAACAATCCTATATAATATAGCATGAAAACATCAAGATAATTATTTATTATTCAAGAAAGTAAGTATTTTCAATTGTTGGCCAACAGAAACAGTCCTGTATGATATATTTATGTGTGTGTGTATACGAACAATATAGTGATTTTATTTTTATAAGCTAACGTTATGCTTATTTTTTAAATTTTCCAAGTATGATACGGTAGTTAAGAACTGCTCAGCAACAGGGGTGCCTGGGTGGTGCAGTTGCTTAAACATCTTACTTTTGGTTTCAGGTCAGGTCACGAGATCAAGCCCAGAGTTAGGTTCTACCCTGAGCCTAGAGTCCGCTTTCTCTGGCTCTCCACTGCGTGCAAGCACGTGTGCGAACACGCACTCTCTCTCCCTAAAATAAATAAACAAATCTTTAAAAAAGAACTTCATGGCAACATATGAGAGTGCCCACACAATGTAAGGAGTTCCTATTGTCTGTCTAACCTGTTACTTTAATTTATATTTTCCTTACAGATACAAAAGATGAAAACCTTCTCTTAAATTTCATAGTAAATTTCTTATTTTTGATTTTTCGAATTTTTCTCCAGACTGTATTTTTCTCAGTTATTTCTTAGGGTATAATAAAAGTAAGAATTTGTAACTTTACTTCAGATAGGTTGCAAATATTTGGAACATTCATCATTTTCCTTTTGAATCGGCATAATGTATATTTTGTTGTACTTGTACATTTTTTTTCTACTACTGAACATGCATACCTTTCCTCTATTACCATGGGGTGCCTCTCTGATGTGGGGGGTGATCAACATCCCATGTTTTTGAAAGTATTAGAATATTTTCTCTAAAATTTTTGTTATTAATTAATTTATTTATTTACTTAGTATTTAAATCTCTGATATACTGGGAATTGCCCATTTATAGCAGTAGAATAAAAAACAGAAAATGTGTGTTTGCTTTCAGATGGATTATCAATTAAGATGAGATCATTATAACCCCTTTCCTCACTGAATTGAAATGCAAACATTTTTATATTAAATTTTATGGAGTATGTATCCTCTTACATTGATCTAATTCACTATTCCTGTGACAATATCATGTTATAATTACAGTGGTTTTATAGAAAAATTCAATATCTTGTCAAATCAGTCCTTCATGATTCTTTCTTTTCATGTTTTATTGTTTATGCAACTATAGACTTCCTTATTAATATTAGAATCTAGAAAACTATCCTCAGGGATTATCAATGGAATTTCATTACATTTATATATTATTTTTGAAGGATTATTTTCTTCTTGAAATAAATTTAATTAAAATTAAATCTTCTCATTGAGAATTAGAATAAAACTATCCCCTTTTTCTTGTAGTTTCAATGTCCTTAAAAATTGGTGTTCCCTTTCCATAAATATTACAAATTTCTTATTACCTTTATTCCTTGGGTTCTTATATCTTTGACCATTATTTTGAATATATATTTACATGTGTGTTTGTCTTTATCTCCATCCATATATAGCCTTTGCTTGAGTTAGAAAAAAACTATTTTGTATTTATCTTATATTCAATTATCTTTACAAATTCTCTTATTTAACTATTTTTAACTAAAGTCTCTTGTTTTTTTTTCTTAAGTGTGTAATCCTATCTTCTTCAAAAAATGCATGCTCTTGGTACTTCTTTCCAAAATGTGTAAAAAACTTCCCTGATCATAATAGTAGTTGAGCAAAAGCTTTCCTATTTTATTCCTGAACTTAATGAAAAGGACTGCAATATTTCATCATGTTGTCTGATATTTTCTACTTTGCTTTAAAAATTAATCTTATCTTGTTTAATTACTCACTGTTTACTCTTCCTCTCTTCCTGTTTTACTTAGAATTTTACTATGAATTGTTGTGAAAAAACTTTATGGATGCGATAAAATTTTCTACAAAATGGAAGACACAGAAGATAAAGATGAGTAGAAAAATAAATGATGTGTAAAAGCTAAGTAATCATGCACAGATCACTGTGGCTCTAGGATCTTATTATCAAACATTTTCTTGTTTGGATCTTTTGAGGTCAAGCAGTTTTCTTGGTAGTGAACTCTCAAAGGGATAACTATGAGATTAACAAAAACAAAACACTTTATAAAGTTATATTTGTCTTACCAATCATGGCTTTTAGAATTTCATTGTCATACAAAGTATTAAACCTCATTTTACTGGGGAAAAAAAAGAAGAGAGAGAAAGGAAGGAAAATTCTGGAATGATGATGTCAAGGCTTAGGTCTCCTTAAATCAGCAGCTCAACATCATCAAGACTCCATTTCTTTCAGTATGTGCCCTCAGCCCTCATTAGAACAATGCTTTTCCTCTTAATGCAGTGATTCGAAACTTTAACCTTTATCAGATCCACTTGGAGTGTTTGTGACACCACAGAGTGTCTGCTTTAGTAGCTCTGGACTGGAGTGAGCACAAGATTTTGTAGTCCCAACTTGTTTCCAGGTGATGTTGATGGTTTTGAGCTCACTGACTCCCCATGCGATCCTCCAAATGGCTGGAAAATTTTCTGGTATTTCATATGGATTACAATATCCTTAGGCAGAAGATAAAATATCCCTAACCAGTGTCTTGTGTTAGAAACAATTTTTTTTTCAAAAGCTACAAAGTTGACTTTTCCTCACTTCTTATTTCCTAGAATGTTGCCCTGTGTCCATAACTAACCAAGGTCTTTACAAGGTGATTGAGTTTGTTTATTAGTGTTTGTTTAGATTCATCAAGTTTCACCAGCTCCTAAATATCTTGATCACTTAGAGGACAGTAAAAAAAAAAAAAAAAAAAAAAAAATTGAAATTTTGTTAAGTAACAAAAATAGGCAGAATGACTGTAGATAGAAAATTAACAGAGCCTTATCCAAATCGGCAAAGAAGAAGTCAAACTATCACTCTTTGCAGATGATATAATACTATATGTGGAAAACCCAAAAGACTCCACTCCAAAACTGCTAGAACGTGTACAGGAATTCAGTAAAGTGTCAGGATATAAAATCAATGCACAGAAATCAGTTGCATTTCTCTACACCAACAACAAGACAGAAGAAAGAGAAATTAAGGAGGCAATCCTATTTACAATTGCACCCAAAACTATAAGATACCTAGGAATAAACCTAACCAAAGAGGCTAAGAATCTATACTCAGAAAACTATAAAGTACTCATGAAAGAAATTGAGGAAGACACAAAGAAATGGAAAAATGTTCCATGCTCCTGGATTGGAAGAATAAATATTGTGAAAATCTCTATGCTACCTAAAGCAATCTACACATTTAATGCATTCCTATCAAAGTACCATCCATTTTTTTCAAAGAAATGGAACAAATAATCCTAAAATTTATATGGAAACAGAAAAGACCTCAAATAGCCAAAAGAATATTGAAAAAGAAAGCCAAAGTCGGTGGCATCACAATTCCGGACTTCAAGCTCTATTACAAAGCTGTCATCATCAAGACAGCATGGTACTGGCACAAAAACAGACATATACATCAATGGAACAGAATAGAGAGCCCAGAAATAGACCCTCAACTCTATGGTCAACTAATCTTCAACAAAGCAGGAAAGAATGTCCAATGGAAAAAAGACAGCCTCTTCAATAAATGGTGTTGGGAAAATTGGACAGCCACATGCAGAAGAATGAAATTGGATCATTTCCTTACACCACACACGAAAATAGACTCAAAATGGATGAAGGACCTCAATGTGAGAAAGGAATCCATCAAAATCCTTGAGGAGAACACAGGCAGCAACCTCTTCGACCTCAGCCACAGCAACATCTTCCTAGGAACATCGCCAAAGACAAGGGAAACAAGGGCAAAAATGAACTATTGGGATTTTATCAAGATCAAAAGCTTTTGCACAGCAAAGGAAACAGTTAACAAAACCAAAAGACAACTGACAGAATGGGAGAAGATATTTGCAAATGACATATCGGATAAAGGGCTAGTGTCCAAAATCTATAAAGAACTTAGCAAACTCAACACCCAAAGAACAAATAATCCAATTAAGAAATGGGCAGAAGACATGAACAGACATTTCTGCAAAGAAGACATCCAGATGGCCAACAGACACATGAAAAAGTGCTCCATATCACTCGGCATCAGGGAAATACAAATCAAAACCACAATGAGATATCACCTCACACCAGTCAGAATGGCTCAAATGAACCAGTCAGGAAATGACAGATGCTGGCGAGGATGCGGAGAAAGGGGAACCCTCCTACACTGTTGATGGGAATGCAAGCTGGTGCAACCACTCTGGAAAACAGCATGGAGGTTCCTCAAAATGTTGAAAATAGAACTACCCTATGACCGAGCAATTGCACTACTGGGTATTTACCCTAAAGATACAAACGTAGTGATCCGAAGGGGCACGTGCACCCGAATGTTTATAGCAGTAATGTCTACAATAGCCAGACTATGGAAAGAACCTAGATGTCCATCAACAGACGAATGGATAAAGAAGATGTGGTATATATACACAATGGAATACTATGCAGCCATCCAAAGAAATGAAATCTTGCCATTTGCGATGACATGGATGGAACTAGAGGGTATCATGCTTAGCGAAATAAGTCAATCGGAGAAAGACAACTATCATATGATCTCCCTGATATGAGGGAGAGGAGATGCAACATGGGGGGTTAAGGGGGTAGGAGAAGAGTAAATGAAACAAGATGGGATTGGGAGGCAGACAAACCATAAATGACTCTTAATCTCACAAAACAAACTGAGGGTTGATGGGGGGAGGGGGGTTGGGGGGGTGGGGTTATGGACCTTGGGGAGGGTATGTGCTATGGTGAGTGCTGTGAAGTGTGTAAACCTGGTGATTCACAGACCTGTACCCCTAGGGATAAAAATATATTATATGTTTATAAAAAATAAAATAAAAAAAAAAGAAAATTAACAAAGCCTTAAACAACAAAACATCATGCCAAAGATATATTGGTCTTTTAAAAAATGAATTTGATTTTATCATTGTCCTGTTTTTTTAAATTTTTTTCATATTTCATCAATAATAATTTTCTAATCCTTTGATTTATTTATAGTTTGTGGTTGAATTTGTTGATTTAAATATTAATTTACCTAATTTTCATCAGATTTTATAATAAGTTTTACAGTGGTAACTATTTCTTTAAATGCATTTTTGAGTTCCATAGGCTTACTAAATAGTTCTGTTTTTCATTATATTCTGTTGATTTGGAATTACTTTCCATTTGTGATACTTTCTGGTATCCTGTGGTTATTTCAGAGAATAATTAATTCTTGAATACATATATTTTCTTTGAGCATGTTTCTACTATTGATGTTTAGTTTTCATTTAAGTAAACCTATAAAATATCTACCCTTTTGGAAGTGTATAAGATTATCTTTGTAATAAGGTATATAGGTTTATGTAAGTAATGTATCATTAAAGAAAAAAAATTGAATTCTCTATAGATAACAAAATTACATATATCTAATGATTGTAAATAAACATTTAAGCTTTTTGATGACACAGTATTTAAATCATCTATTATTGCTATATATTTGGTTCTGTATATTTGGCTTGTTTCCTAGACCCACTGTGAAAAGGGTATCTATATATTTTTTAAAGATTTTATTTATTTATATGAGAGAGACAGCATGTTCCTGCATGTGCATGAGCAAGAGAGAGAGAAAGAGAGCACAAGCATGAGGTGAGGGGTGAGCTGGAAGGCAGAGGGAGAGGGAGAAGCAGACTCCCTGCTCAGGAGGGAGCACAGTTCAGGTCTACATCCCATGACCCTGGGTTTCTTACCTGAGCTACAGGCAGCTGCTTAACTGACTGAGCCACCAAGGTGTCCCAAAGAGGATATATTAAACCAGCTACTGCATTTCTTCTTTTTTGAAGTTGTTTTTGCAATTGGAACTATTTTTTTATTAATCTATGTGGCTTCTTGTGATTGAATCATATATCTTTAATGTCTTTGTGGATTTTGAAATTAATTAGTGTATATGTGTCCTTCATTCTCTCATGTAATACATTTGGCTCTTAGCTCTAATTTATCTGATATTTATATTGATGTGCATAATGTATTTATTTTCATTTGGCTGGCATATATTTGTTTAAGCCTTAGGTTTCATGGTTTTAGTTTAGTTTGCTTTTGTTTTTTAGTTTCTTATAAATGATATTTAGCTGATTGTATTTTATTCAATAAAACAATCTTATAATGGGCTGATTTTATAATTCTAGAGTTTGGACTCAAATAGTTTTTTCATTTGTTTTGTTTTGTTTTGTTTTTTGCGGAAACTCTCGTTCACAAAATATGAACCAAAAATGAAGAAACCATTTCCTACCATCCTGAAAGCCAATGGCAGGAGAAATCCCATAGCTAAAAATAGAGAGCAGTTAAATATTCATCCCTCAGGGGGTTTAAGCACAGGCTCATAATTTACTTAATCCAATAAATCGCCAAGGGAATTACGTTCTTTCTTATATTTCAGAAAGGGCATCAAGGACTAAATTCAAGCTGATATATTATAATATAATCAAGTTCCAATAGTCAGTTTCCTTTAAGCCTTTAGGCCTCAAATAATTCAGGAATAGGCTGGTGACTGCAGTCTTATACAAAGTTAGAAACTCCCTGGAAAAGGAGTCTGTTCACATTCTAATCAGGACTTGACTCACTGTGGCTCTTTAAAATTTTGCTCAGGGGCCACAAAGGCAAATGGCATACTACCCAGGACACCCAATCTAACAATGTCTGCTTTTTTCTTTTTTTTTTTTTTTTTTTACTTTTTTAAAAAATGTACATTCAATTAATTTACATATAATATATTACTAGTTTCAGACGTAAAAGTCAGTGTGAGTTATCAGTCTTATATATAATACCCAGTGGTCATTACATCACATGCCCTCCTTAATGTTCATCACCCAGTTACCCATCCACAATGTCTACGTATTGTCAAGGCATTTAGCCTATCCACATTTAGTATAAGAGCTGACATTTGATTTTGAAATTCTCAGTTATATCTACAGCCTGATTACATTTCAGCAAATTCATCTTATATCTTTCCTAGTCCTTAAGTTCTATTCTGCTTTTCAATTTTGCCTGATCCTTCCCTACCTTATCAATAATAGATCAAGCCATATGACTTCAGTCTTTCAAATTATACTCTCACCCAAATGATTTATTCACCAACAGCATTCCCATCAGAATGAAACATTTTAAATACTTTCCTGTTTTATCCTTTTCCAACATGAAATCTTTATTTAGATTGCTTTTACTTCCTTGATTTTATCATCAAAATATAAAATGCCTTACTTTAGGGTTATTATGTATTTTTCGTAAATATTTCATCTTTTGTTTCAGTAAGTATTACTTAATTTTTACAGGTTACTTTATTAAGTTCGACTAACCAACATATAGCATATCATTAGTTTTTTTAAATTTAATGTTATTTTTTCAGTGTTCTAAGACTGATTGTTTATGCAGCACACCCAGTGCTCCATGCAATACCTCCCCTCCTTAATACCTACCACCAAGCTCACCCATTCCCCCCCAAACCCCTCCCTTCCAATACCCTCAGTTTTTTTCTCAGAGACCACAGTCTTTCTTGCTTCGTCTCCCCCTCCGATTTCCCCGAATTCACTTTTCCTTTCCTTCTCCTAATGTCCTCCATATTATTCCTTATGCTCCACAAGTAAGCGAAACCCTATGATAATTGACTCTCTCTGACTTATTTCACTCAGCATAATCTCCTCCAGTCCCATCCATGTTGATACAAAAGTTGAATATTCATCCTTTCTGGTGGAAGTATAATATACCATTGTATATATGAACCATATCTTCTTTATCCATTCATCTGTGAAGGATATCTTGGCTCTTTCCACTGTTTGGCAATTCTGGCCATTGCTACTATGAACTTTGGGGTACAGATGGCCCTTCTTTTCACTTTTGGGGTAAATACCCAGTAGTGCAATTGCAGGGTCATAGGGTAGCTCTACTTTAATTTCTTAAGGAATCTCCACACTGTTTTCCATAGTGGCCACACCAACTTGCATTCTCACCAACAGTGTAAGAGGGTTCCCTTTCTCCACATCCTCTCCAACACTTGTTTTTACTGTCCCATTAATTTTGGCCATTCTAAGTGATGTAAGGTGGTATCTCAATGTGGTTTTGAAATCTCCCTGATGACTAATGATGATGAACATTTTTTCATGTGTCTGTTAGTCATTTGTATATCATCTTCGGGGAAGTGTCTGTTCATGTCTTCTGTCCATTTTTTGATGTGATTATCTGTTTTTGAGGTGTTGATCTTGAGGAGTTCTTTATAGATCTTAGATATTAGCCATTTATCTGTAGGGTCATTTGCGAATATCTTCTCCCACTCTGTGGGTTGCCTCTTTGATTTGTTGACTGTTTCCTTTGCCATGCAGAAGCTTTTGAACTTGATGAAGTCCCAAAAGTTCATTTTTGCTTTTGTTTCCTTTACATTTGGACAAATCTCCTGAAAGAAGTTGATGTGGCTGATGTTGAAGAGGTTACTGCCTATGTTCTCCTCTAGGATTTTGATAGATTCCTGCCTCATGTTGAGGTCTTTTATCCATTTGGAGTTCCTCTTTATGTGTGGTGTAAGAGAATGGTCAAGTTTCATTCTTTTATACATAGCTGTCCAATTTTCCCAGCACCATTAATTGAAGAGACTGTCTTTTTTCCACTGGATATTTTTTTCCTGCTTTGTCAAAGATTAATTACCATAGAGTTGTGGGTCCATAACTGGATTCTCTACTCTGTTCCATTGGTGTATGTGTCTGTTTTTGTGCCAGTACCATGCTGTCTTGGTGATCACAGAGTTGTAGGAAAGCTTGAAATCAGACAACATGATGCCCCAAGCTTTGTTTTTCTCTTTCAATATTTCCTTAGTAACTCAGGATCTCTTCTGGTTCCATACAAATTTTAGGATTGTTTGTTCCAGCACCTTGAAAAATGCCAGTGTAATTTTGATCAGGATGACATTGAAAGTGTAGAATACTCTGGGCAGCATAGACATTTTAACAATGTTCTTTCTTCCAATCCATGAGCATGGAAAGTTTTTCCATCTTTTTGTGTCTTCTTTAATTTCTTCCATGAGTGTTCTGTAGTTCCTCGAGTACAGATCCTTTACCTCTTTGGTTAGGTTTATTCCCAGGTATCTTATGGCTCTTGGTGCTATAGTAAATGGAATCAATTCTCTAATGTCCCTTTCTATATTTTCATTGTTAGTGTATAAGAAAACAACTGATTTCTGGGCATTGATTTTGTATCCTGCCACATAACTGAATTGCTGTATGAGTTCTAGTAGTCTGGGGGTGGAGTCTTTGGGTTTTCCATATAAAGTATCATATCATCTGCACAGGGAGAGTTTGACTTCTTCTTTGCCAATTAGAATACATTTTAGTTACTTTTGTTGTCTGATTGCTGTTGCTAGGACTTCTAGCACTATGTTGAACAACAGTCGAAAGAGTGAGCATCCTTGTAGTGTTCCTGATCTCAAAGGGGAGGCTGTCAGTTTTTCCCCATTGAGGATGATATCCACTGTGGGTTTTTCATAGATAGATTTTATGAAGTTGAGAAATGTTCCCTCAATCCCTAGACTTTGAATTGTTTTAATCAGGAACAGATGCTGTATCTTGTCAAACGCTTCTTCTGCATCAATTGAGAGGGCCAAGTGGTTCTTCTTTCTTCTCTTATTGATTTTTCTATCACATTGATTGACTTGGAATGTTGAACCACCCTTGCATCCCAGGGATAAATCCCACCATCATGGTGGATAATCTTTTTAGTGTACTGTTGGATCTTATTAGCTAGGATCTTGTTGAGAATCTTGGCATCCATATTCATCAGGGATATTGGTCTGAAATTCTCCTTTTTGGTGAGGTCTTTGCCTGGTTTGGGGATCAGGGCAATGCCTGCTTCATAAAAAGAGTCTGGAAATTTTCCTTCTATTTCTATTTTTCGAAACAGCTTCAGGAGGATAGGTATTATTTCTTCTTTGAATGTTTGGTAGAACTCTCCAGGAAATCTGTCAGGTCCTGGGCTCCTGTTTTTTGGGGGGAGGTTTTAGATCACTGCTTCAATCTTGCTGCTAGATACTGGTTTATCCAGGTTGTCAATTTCTTCCTGATTCAGTTTTGGAAGTTTATACGTTTCCAGGAATGCATCCATTTCTTCTAGGTTGCTTAGCTTATTGGCATATAGCTTTTGATAATAATTTCTGATGATTGTTTCTATTTCCTTGGTGTTAGTCATGATCTCTCCCTTTTCATTCATAATTTTATTAATTTGATCTTCTCTCTTTTCTTTTGGATTAATTTGGCCAATGGTTTATCGATCTTATTGATTCTTTCAAAGAACCAGCTTCTAGTTTCATCGATGTGTTTTACTGTATCTCTAGTTTCTTTTTTTTTTTAAAGATTTTATTTATTTATTTTACAGAGATCACAAGTAGGCAGAGAGACAGGCAGAGAGAGGGGGGAAGCAGGTTCCCTGCTCAGCAAAGAGCCCGATGTGGGGGCTTGATCCCAGGACCCTGGGATCATGACCTGAGCTGAAAGCAGAGGCTTTAACCCACTGAGCCATCCAGGTGCCCCTGTATCTCTAGTTTCTATCTCATTGATCTCTACTCTAATCTTGATTATTTCCCTTCTTGTGCATGGGGTTGGCTTAATTTGTTGTTGATTTTCCAGTTCTTTAAGGTGTAAAGAGAGTTGGTGTATTCTGGATTTTTCCATTTTTTTGAGTGAGTCTTGGATGGCTATGTATTTCCCCCTTAGGACTGCCTTTGCCTTATCCCATAGGTTTTGGATGGAATTGTCTTCTTTCTTATTGGTTTCCATGAATTGTTTAAGTTATTCTTTGATTTCCTGGTTGATCCAAACATTCTGAGCAGGGTGGTCTTTAGCTTCCAAGTGTTTATATTCTTTCCAAACTTTTTCTTGTGGTTGAGTTCCAGTTTCAACGCATTGTGGTCTGAGAATATGCAGAGAATAATCTCAATATTTTGGTACCAGTTGAGCTGTGATTTATGACCCAGTATATGGTCTATTCTGGAGAAAGTTCCTTGTGCACTTGAGAAGAATGAGTATTCTGTTGTTTTAAGGTGGAATGTTCTGTATATACCTATGAGGTCCATCTGGTCCAATGCTCATTCAAAGCTCTTGTTTCTTGGGGTGCCTGGGTGGCTCAGTGGGTTAAAGCCTCTGCTTTCAGCTCAGGTCATGATCTCAGGGTCCTGGGATCGAGCCCCACATCGGGCTCTCTGCTTAGCGGGGAGCCTGCTTCTTCCTCTCTCTCTGCCTGCCTCTCTGCCTACTTGTGATCTCTGTCAAATAAATAAAAAAAAAAATCTTAAAAAAAAAAAAACTCTTGTTTCTTTATTGATTTTCTGCTTGGGTGATCTGTCTATTGCTGAGAGTGGCTTGTTAAGATCCCCTACAATTAATGTGTTCATGTCAATATGACTCTTTATTTTGACTAACAGTTGGCTTATGTAGTTGGCTGCTCCCATGTCAGGGGCATAAATATTTACAATTGTTAGATCTTCTTGGTGGATAGACCCTTTAAGAATCATATAGTGTCCTTCTCTATCTCCAACTACAGTCTTTAGCTTAAAATCTAATTTAGCTGATATGAGAATCACTAGCCCAGCTTTATTTTGAGGCCTGTTGACATGAAAAATGCTTCTCCATCCCTTCATTTTCAGTCTGGATGTATTTTTAGATTCCAAATTCATCTCTGGTAGACAGCATATGGACAGGTCCTATCATTTTATCCAGTCTGCAACCCTGTGCCTTTTTATGGGAGCATTTAGGCCATGCACATTGAGTGATTATTGAAAGGTAAGTTTTATTGGCATCATGTTATCTGAGAAGTCCTTGTTTCTATAAATTGTCACTGTAAATTTCTGTTTTATGTCACTCTTGGATTCTATCTTCTCTTACAGAACCCCCCTTAATATTTCTTGTGGTGCCAGCTTTGTGATCACATACTCTTTTAAACCTTGCCAGTCTTGGAAGCTCTTTATCTCTTCATCCATTTTGAATGTCAGCCTTGCTGGATAAAGTATTCTTGGCTATATGGTCTTCTCATTTAGTGCCCTGAATATGTCTTGCCAGCCCTTTCTGGCTGCCAGGTTTCTGTGGACAGGTCTGGTGTTATTCTGATGGACCTTCCTCTCTATGTAAGGAATCTCTTCCTCCTAGCTGTCCTTAGGACCTCTTTTCTAAAATTATGATTCATGAATTTCACAATTAAGTGTCTGGAGGTCTTTTTAGATTCATTGATCTTGGGGGATGTCCTTTCTGCCTCTAGGACATGACCACTTGTTCCATTCCCCAGACTAGAGAAATTTTCACGCAGAATTTTTTCAACTTTATCTTCTAGTCTTCTCTCTTTCTCCATCCCCTCAGGGATCCTAATAATTCTGACATTGGAACATTTCATAGTATCATTTATTTCCCCAATTCTATTTTCATGGCTTCTAAGATGTTTGTTCCAGGCCTCCTCCTGATACTTCTTTTCTATCAGTTTGTCTTCTAAGTCACTAATTCAATCTTCTGTCTCAATTACCCTAGCTGTTAGAGTATTTAAATTAGATTGGATTTCACTGATAGCATTTTTCAGTAGTGCCAGGCCAGCCCTCACTTCTGCCCTTTGAGTTTCTATGTTGCCACTAATGGTCTTCTCCAACCTAGCTGTTGCCTGGATAATTGTTACCCTGAATTCCCTTTTGAATATACTGTTTATGTCCATATCCAATAGTTCTGTGGCAATAGTTCTGTGGCAAAGTGTACAGTCTCTGAATTTTTCCTCTATTGGGTGTTCCTCCTCCTAGTCATCTTGGTAAGAGGTGGTTGAGGGGATGTATAGCTGAATATATTAACCATGATCTAGCAAGGTGCACCCTGGAAAGTTTTGGAGCAATCAGAAGTCACCACCACAAAGAAAGAAAGAAAAAAAAAAAGAGAGAGAGAGCGAGAGAGAGAGAGAGAGAGAGGGGAAAAGAGAAAGAGAGAGAGAGAGAAAATCCAGCCAAAATGAGCCCCAAAAGTAAGATTTATAAGGTACATAAACAAAAACGAACAAACAAAAAGACCAACAAAAGTAAAAGACAAGAAAAAAAAATAAAAAGAAAAACCCAGCAAAAATGAACCCCATGAGTAAGATTTATATAGTACAAAAACAAAACAAAACAAAACAAACAAACAAACAAACAAATACACAGAAACACTAAGAGAAAAGTAAGATGGGAGAATGGTTATAAACCCTTGATGGGGGTGAGGAAGCTTATCTCAGTTCTTCCTGGGTGAATCTTGTTATCTTTGTTAAATGATTCAACTTTCCAGAGATACAGGGAAATTAAAACTGGTTTATATATGGGGTAGTATTGAATAGGGAAAAAGGATTACCTTGAAGCTTATATTTATATGTATTTAAAAAAATATGAAGAAGAAAAGAAAAGAAAAACAGTTATATGTATGAAAAAAGTTCAAGTTACAAAGTTATTATGGAATATGTTGTATTAAAGCTCTAGTTATAATGGTAAGTAGGTTGAAAAAAAATGAAAAGAACAAGAATCATGAGAATGAATTTTTTAAAAAAGAAGAAAAAGAAAGAAAAGTTGTATCTATGAAATATACAGGTTTGGGGGTAATACAGGAGCTTAATATATTGTTTTCCCCTGATGTTATGGTTTTACATTTCTGTGGGGATCCTGTGGCGGTTGTCCTCTTGTTCTTTTGGGTTTTCTTCTGGGGGAGGGGCCTGCCTCATTGTTTTTCAGTCAGTGCTGCTTGTGCTGAGTTGCCCTGCCTTGTATCAAGGAGCCTGGCTCTGTGGAAACTGGTTTTTCAGGCTATTGTTCTCTGGAGGATTTTGTTCTTTAGCAACTTTTTGAGGCCTTTTCGGGGTTTAGTGGAAAGCAAACTGTCTGTACCCAGACCTTCACCTCAGAGAGAAGCCTCAGTCTGCTCCCCTCTGGGTGGTCCAGAACACACAGACTCTGCCTCTGCAAACTCCACTGAAGACCACAGCCTCCCACAGGTGGTGCGCACCCTCATCCACTGTCCCAGTGGTCCCCTGAGGCCCTCGCTTCTCTCTGCACCCCCATGACTAAACTGGTGACTAAACCAGTATCACTCTACTGGTCTGGGTGAGCCCAAACCCAGGTGACTGCCATTGCCGGGACTGCTGTCTGGGGTCCACGCCCACACACCATGCATTTGCACCTGGTGGGGGTGCAGGTCATGTAAGGCTGTGGGCCAAGGGACCCTGATCTGAGACCAAACTGGTTTCTCTCAGGTGTGGGCTGGATGCACTCAGACTCTGCCACTGTGCAGGTTGTGGAAGTCTGTGCCCCCAGAGACTGCGGGCCAGTGCCCACACCTGGCCGTTTCAGGCTCTGACGGGGATGTGCCCAGCCTGAGCAGTGTTGCAAGCAGCAGAAAGCCGTGGGCTCAGGGACCATGGACAGGAGGCTACACCGGGCTCTCTCTGGCCTGGGTGGTCACCAGCAGTATCTGTCCTGAGACTATGGGCTTAGGTCCATGTCCATGACCACCCAATTCCACCAGTTGCCCCTTAAGATCTTGGCTCTTTTTGAGTGTTTTTAACCAGTCTCCAAGTTATTGCTGGTCCCCAATCACAGGGCACTTTCATATTAGGGCATTACTTTCCAATGGGTCACTTCTGGTGGCTCCCACCCCCTTCTTTTTATCCTCCTATGTGAGTCCGATTGTTGCCACTCTGCTTTACCTCTCCACTGCCTTCTGCCCCCCTTGAGATCCAGAAGTGTATAATCTTATATCTCAGGCTGATTTCATGGGTGTGCAGAGTGTTCTAGTAGATATTTAGCTCACTTCAAGGGACCAGTTGAAACCGGTCCTCTTCTCTGCCATCTTGTCCCTCCTAACTATTACTTAATTAATCGCCTTATTTTATTTAAGCATAAATAGTTTTAAGACTTTTGCTGACAACTGTTTACCTAATGTATTTTCCGTATCTTGAGATATCTATGATGATTCAACTGATATTTGGTTGGAGTACACAGGAGTAAATAGTTTCTGAATTCTTGTATGTCTAAATATGTAGCACTTTGATGGTGATAGTCCATAGATGTAGTGACTTAGTAGAGGATTCTGGCATTGATATCATTTTCTCTCAGTAGTCTGTAGATATTCTTCCTGTCATTGGCTTCTGGAGTAGTAGATAAAATATCTGTAAGTAAAGTTTTCTTTGGGCCTGAAGTTTGGTTAAGATATCTATTTACCCTGAAAAGTAGGAATATTGCTATTATGTCTAAGTGTAAGTCTTTACAATTAACTTTTCTAGAAGTTATTGAATTTTTCAAAAATAAAGTCTTTTTTAAGCTTAGGGCAATTCTCATGTGTTCAATTATCATCTCAGTTATTTGCATATGAGATTTCCTTCACCTGTTCTCCTTATCTTTTATTTTTCCCTCATGAATTTCATTTCCATATATATTACAGACAGAAAGAAAAAACACTGTTAATATATATTTATTTAATCTTCCTCAATAACATTGCTATTCTTAATAGGAAAAATCCTGTTTTTCAGTTGATCTACTGACCTTAAAATTTTGTTTCAGAGAAACTTTGTGAATATTTTTTAGCTTTTTCATTATTTTGTTGTTGTTGTTTGTTGTTAATTTTCTTGCAATTGAATCTTGTCTTTATAATTTAATGTGCTTCAGGGAGAGACTTGTTCTGAATGTCTGCCTTGAACATTTGTCTTCATTGTTCATGTTAACATCTTCACTTAATGAACTGTAATTATTTCTCTTCCTGATCATGATTTTTGAGTTCAGTGAGGCTCAGTGCATTATTTTATGATTCCTTTCTCAGTGGCAAATGAGTGATAAGTAGAATATGTGATAGATTCCTTTCTGGGAACTGGTAGAATGCTTGGTAGAGAATTATTCCATTACTGATGTACATGGAAGAATTTCACATCCCAAGATTCCCTAGTTCTCCAAGCAGTAAGAATAATGAAAATCAACTTATAAGAGCAGTTTACCTATATGTCACTTTTAATCAGCTAGCTGGATCTAGTAGGTCCTTCCACAATAACCCCCAGCTAAATTATAGACATACCTAGCCCCTTTCTAAGAGAATTTACTAGCGTCATCCTGCTCAACCTTCAGGAAATCTTGATCTCTTCATTATTTGCCTCAGATCTGGAAGAAATATACAATGACCATGAACTCTGATTTACAATCCGTACAAAGAAAAATAAAGTTCCATGTTTTTTCTTTCTTTTAGATACAGGGAGAAACACTGAGTTCAGACAAATGTTCTGGACTCTGCCAAATTTTATCACCCTGTAAAAGAATTTGGGAAGAAAAATGAAAGCAGATAGCAACAAATAAATTTATGTGCCCAGGTATAGTTACGAGTTTTTGAAATGTATTACTCAGTTAATTCTTATATTGACCTCGATAATAGGAACTATTATCTTCATTTCTGTGTGAGCAAACTGAGCCATAGAGGCATTTTGTAATTTGGCCAACATCTCACACAGCTGGTTGGGTAGAGGAAATATGATTAAACCAAGGAAGTATAAATCATGAGCTAAACCATCATGCTATATTACTTATTTCATTAGCTTCCTATCAGTTTATTTCCATCTGAACACAACATTCACAAAACATAAACCCTTGTAATTTGTCTATTTTATCCATATTTAATCTTGGGAAAAAAAGACTTTTGTTAAGACTTGAGAATATGAACAAGACAGCTCAAACTTTTAAAAGCTTATAGTTTAATGGGCTTGATAGAACATAAAATGAATATTCAAACACAAATTCCAACTCTGCTAAATGGAAGTGTGTGTATGTGTCTATGTGTGTGTATAAAGAAAGAGATTAAAACATTTACACAAAACATTTTTAAAATGTTTACAAAGCAGCTTGTTTTATCAATTTAGCTATTAATCTACCTAAAAGATGCCAGCAGATGCTTAAAAATAAAGTGGATCATGGCAGTAATGACATGTAAATACTATACATTTTACTTTAGTGCCTAGGTAATATTGGCATCTGGGGCTGAATAATCCTTTCATGGGGGATTTGTACTGTCTACTATAAAATGTTTAGCACCAACCTTGTTCTTCACCCACTAGATGCCAGCAGCACCCACTCCTCAGGCGTGACAACCAAAAATATCTCCAGACATTGCCAAATGTCCTTTGGGAGAGAAATTGTCCTTAGTTAAGAACCATTGTTCTAGTTTTCTTTTTCAGGGATAACATCATTGATATTAACAAGAAAGAAGTTATATGTTTAAAGATTTTTATGGAGGAAAAGGGCCATTTAAAATTTTAAGTAATCTAAGTGTTAGTCTACCAGTGCCAATTCTTATCTCAGGCAGGTTTAATGATCATTCTTTAGCAGAAATCATCATTTCTAAGTGCTGTTAATTCATAATCTCTACAGGACCACTCACAAGATTCTCTCTCTGTCTCAAGTTACATCGGTTGTGTCTTCTGCTTAGTTTCTTGAAACAATATCTGCAATTCATCATGTGGATAAATGCATTCACCTTGGTTCTGTTACTTCTTCTAGCTGGAATTAAAGTGTCAATTCCCATAGCTGGTTGGGCATCCAACAATAATTTGACACACCATCCAGAGAAGTTGTCTTATAGGAGACTAACTCTTCAGTATTTGATAGGTCTTTGGGTCTGAGAGCAGAGCATGTACTGAAATAAGAAAAACAAAGGCTACGGTTTATGCCTCAGTCTTTGTCTATTGAAATTCTGACTTTAACATTGATGGTTTTTTTTTTCTGCTACAAACTAACTTGCAGCCTTCACTCAGCTGTTTCTAAGCCTCCCATACAGCCATTTCAGTTTGCTCACTACTGACAAAGAGCTTTCGTATCAAAGAAAGGCATTAGTAGATTAGTCACATTTTTAGCACAAATATGCAATATGCAAACTTTGTGGCACCAGAGTTTTGCATGAATTAATTCAGATGGTGTTTAGTATAGTACCCAGCACTCAATAAGGCATATAAGTAAAGCCACACCCTTATTAAATCTTCAAACTTCTTAATTCTATGTTAATTCCTAGGGCTTTTATAGTAAACTGACCACTAATCAATGTTACCTAGTATAGCCATAGATAGTTTTGTAAGTTACTGGAGTGGCCACACATATTGACTAATATATATATATATATATATATATATATATTTTTTTTTTTTTTTTTTTTTTTTTTTGAAGAGGGAGAAAGAAAGAAAGAGCACACCTGAGTGGGGGGAAGGGCAGAGGAAGGAGAGAAAGAATCTTAAGCAGACTCCACACTCAGTACAGAGTCTGATGCAAGGCTCAGTCTCATGACCTGAGATCATGATTTGAACCAAAATTGACAGTTGGATGCTTAACTGACTGAGCCACCCAGGCACCCCTAGACAACATTTTAATTTAGAATGGAGGCTCTCTTCTGTTTGACATATTACAGTTCTCTCTAACAGTCAACTGAACCACTGAAAAAAAATTTGTTTATTGCTTTATACACAGTATCCAAACTTGCCCCTAAGTGTTTACCTATGTTTCATTTAAGAAAAAGTACCAGGCAGTATGATATGACTCAAACCCCAAATAAAATATTTAAAATAAAAATAACACCAATAAGGTCCTAATATACCACTGCTTCTTCTTTTTTAAATAAGAGAAGTTACTGCTACTCCTAACATCTCTACTGAGTTTGCAATAGTCCAAATTTTCCTATTTTCTTGGACAATAAATTCTCTTCAAAATTTTTATGTCTAATGCCAGACATAGCAACTTTCAAGCTGTGAGATCCATTTGTCACATCCTTGAAATTAGTTCCAGGTCTAAAGCAAGAATAACAGGCATGTATAATCTTCCATTGCTTGAAAGCCAAACACAGGTTTTGAATGGGAAAAAAAAAAAAAAAGATATTTCTTCTCAGCCATAATCCTGAGTGCTCAAAGTAATACATGTGTCCTTATAACTGGCTCTGTGTTACATACATATAATATGATTATTTTACAGTGTTGTAACTATAAAAGACCTTTTTAAAAACTGTTAAAAAGAAATTTGGAATTAGAGATTGTTGGTAAGTGGAATTGGTTTTGTCATGCCCGGTTAAGGTATCAATGTCCTGATAAAGGTAAATAGTGTCTATTGTCCTTGGGTCTAGAGTTTCGGTTCTGAGTTCATGACTCATTAGTTATATTATTTTAGCCAAGTCTTTTTTTTTTTTTTTTTCTCTAAGCTTTAGTTTTCCAAATGTGTTAGCTAGGGTTCTCTGGAGAAACAGAAACAATAATATAGATACCTAGTTACATAGAGATATAGGGACTGACAGATGATAGATAGATAGATGATAGTTAGAAAGATGATAGATAAATATTTACAGTAAGAGATTCATTCCCACAATTATGAAGGCTGAGAAGTCCCATGATTTACTGTCTATAAGCTGGGGGCCCAAGAAAGTTAGTGAAGTGTAGTTCCAGTCTAAACCTGAAAGTCTGAGAACCATGGGAACCAATGTTACAAATTTCAATCTGAGTCCAATGGTGTACCAGTGTCTAGGAGTAGGAGAAGATGAATGTTCCAGCTTGAAAGCAAATGTATAAGATCTTGATAATGATCATATCACTTCACATTCTCCCCACACACCTGTGCAAGACAGATTATAAAGATAGATTCATGAAGCATTTAAAAATAAGTGTACTTGAGTTAGTAGTTATTTAGGAGATGGTGTAGTCTAGACACTATATTGCTTTTAATCTAGCATTGGGTCTCAAATTATCAAATAAAGTAACCATTTCTGGCAAACATATACCTGACTCTAGAACCAAATCCAGCCCAACTGCATGTATATGTGTGTGGGAATTCAAAGAGTTGTTTTCCTCTTACTATAAACCTTTATATTCCCCAGGAAGTTTTACAATGAAATATCCCTTATTGAGTATAGTCAAAGAGAAGGAATTTCCTCTCCTAATCTTCAAGTACTCAACTCTGTAATAGTGTAGTGGGGAATGTCTGCGTCCCTCTCAATATCGTCATGTTGTAGTCCTGGCCTATGGATGACATTTTAACCATAAATAAGATTTGGAGGGTAATCCTTGTTTTAATCTTCTCATTTGTCCCTCCTGCTATGTGCGTTGCTAGTGTTATTGATGAAAGCCCAACTCTACTTCCTTTCACTAACGGTGAGAATTCTATCAATATGTAGTAAAGCTAATGCATAAAATATGCTTTTACCGACCTTAACTTCTTTACTTCCATGTGGCAAAGCACACCTGGTATAACTTATTTTGTCAGCTTTTGTTCCTCCAAGTACTTTCTCTCCCTTCTGAAGTAAGGTGAGTAATGTCATCCACGCAGCTGGCCAGCCTGGGGGTATGCCCGGCAGAGCCTGTCTTCCCTTTTAAAACGAACAAACAAACAAACAAAGATTTTATTTATTTTATTTATTTATTTGAGAGGGAGAGAGAACATGAGCAGAGGGGAGTGGCAGAGGGAAGGGAAGAAGCAGACTCCTCATTGAGCAGGGAGCCCGATTCAGGACTGGATCCTGAGATCATGACCTGAGCTGAAGGCAGACTTTTAACCAACTGAGCCACCCAGGTGTCCCCAGCAGAGCCAATCTTATCTCACAATATATAGGCACATCTGAGCAAATGAATCCAAATCCATTATTCTTTTTAAAATAAGAAGCAGGAGGTCCCACTTTAATATCAAGTCAAAGCCATGTTTTCTAATCTAGCTTTTATTATACTCTTTCTACTGGGAAATCAGAAACTTGCTCATTTGTTAACAGGATATTTTCCATTTCACTATTTTCTTTGGTTGCATATCCTGTGTTGGAAGGAGACCAGAGGAGAATTAAGTGGCACCACAAACCTGTTACAGCTTTCATAATATTCTGCATTAATGGCAGTTACAGCAGAGTTTTCTCCCAGAGCAAAAGCAGGAAGACAGGCAGAGCCTCAGCTCCATGAGTTGTCAAGGTTTTAGCAGTATGTTTTGGCAACATGGAAGTTCACTAACAAACCAAAATACAAACATAGTTGGCAAACAATGTCTTGAATTAGATTTTCCTGAAGTTAACAGTGGCAGATTTGGACCTCAAGAGTACACTTAGATTATGGTCATCCTGGCAGAAACAGTATATTATGGGCAAGCTAAAGAAATCCTTCCGTTTGTCAGAAAAACTTGCAGGAAGAAACTTCTGCAAGGTACTAGGATTATTATTAGTAAATTAGGATGTAGCCCTTTAGAGATTTTTTCTTTCTTACATGACCTTACTCTGTGTTTCTGAAATGGATGTCTATTTTCCCTAAGGGTGTTCCAATAAAAATTAGAACACAACAGCAACTGTAGAACATTTTCTAAAAATTATTTTATTTACCATTTGATACACCCAACCTTGTGAGTGGATGAGGAGAGGCAATATTACCTCTGTCACTATAAAGGTCATTCATTTAAAAAATGACATATCTGGAAGAACCATATGTCATAGCATCCCTTAGCCTTATACCACACTGACACTTGAATAATTTCAAGTTGCTTTTTACTTCTATTTAAAATTCTGGAGGTCCGCATATAGTTGAAGCTGGGCACTGGCTTTGAATTGTTAATCAAATACCCCGTTCTCATCATTCCCTCATTATACTCTGATTTGTTGTGCTTTGGGAAAACTGTCAGAAATGTCACGTTACGTGATTCCTAAACATCTTTCAATGAGGTGGATTGTCACCTACAGGATGATAGCAGAATAAATGCACTTAAGAACTTTGCCCAGAAATGAGCTAGAGGTCCATGGCAAATGATTCATGTTTTAACTGCAAAAGCTGTTGTTAGTTTACTCAGACTTTTTACAGGAGAAATAGACAATACAGTATAGTAACAGAGTCTGAACATCTTTGAACCAGACAAATCTTCATTTAAATTCCACCTTGCTTTCTGCTGGCTATTTGAGCAAGTTCCTTAACGTCTCTGAAGCTTTTTCTTCTTTATATATATATATATATACTATATATATATATATATATAAAATAGTTCACTGAGCAAATTTAAGTATCAAATGAGATGATCTATGTAAAATATTTAGCACAGTAGCATGTGAAATATTTAAAATAGCTCTATTATTATATTAATAGTACATTTATATTATAATTGCATAAGTATAGTAAGTTATAGAATTCAATCAACACATCTTTAGTTATTATTAAAATGTGTCAAGCACCATGATAAGTTTCAGGAATTGGAATATAAACAAATGTTTTGTTTATAAGACTGTGGAGAAGATAAACATTAATCAAATAATCATACAAAGTAATGTAAAATTACAGTTGTGATTAGTAATAAGGATAATAAGGAGAATGTATCATGTTAATTAATTGAGTCTTTATACTAAAATTAAAATTAAATTAATTTTAAAAATAAGAGTTTTATGGGTCTTATCGAGAATTTTAATATTTTCCTGAGTATAGGAAATCAATAATGTTTTTAAAACAAGGTGCTAATATGATTAATTATTTGTGTCAAAAATTTGCCTTTAATTATAGCCTGAGGAACAGACAGTAGAAGAACAAGAATGAATAAGAGGACAAATATTACAATCCAGCCTACAGATGATGCCAGATTTTGGTTGTAGATATTGAGTCAAAAGATTTAAAAAAAAATTATGATGTAAGTTGACTGAACTTGGTAATCAATGAATAAAGATGATGGAAAAGAGTTGTCAGTGATGACCCAGCTACAGACATGCCTAATGAGATGGATGATGCTGTCATTACAGTCGCATTGATAATAATTAGTAATAATAATGAAAATTATATATTTGGAAAAGAACCTGTTAACTTAAGGACTGTGAACTATCACTTTTACCCATCCTACTGGGATTAAATATGTCCTTCGGAAATGTAAGTCATAGTTCAAAATGCATTAGAACAGATAATAGCTGAATGTTGAGGAGATGAGAGAAATGCCATCGTTTCTAATACTCTCTGATCTCGAGAATTGCAAAGGTCAAAAACCTATAGGTAGTAGTTCTACTTCCCTTTAAGATGAAGTAAATGGGGTCAGATTTACTTTCTGCTTAAAGCAACAACAAGGACAGGCAATATGAAATAATAGTTTTAAAGCCACTGGTCTTTAGGTAAATTTAATAATCCTTGAGAAATAAGAAACAAATAAGATAACCCTCTGTGGCCATTCAAACATATAGGCCAAAATGGTTTATAGGTTTGGTCCAAGGAGCCTGAAACCAGACAGACTCCAATGTACTCCCTGATTTTTGGAGACAGAGTTGGGTATATGGAAAAACCAAGATGGCTTGTGATCACTAAAAAAGACTACAGAAGAGAGAACAGTCTAGAGAAAATAATTTCAGAAAATTGGAGAGTTCCCCCATGAGTATTTAGCTGCCTACTGATCAGCATATTAAGGAAAATAGCACTCAAACAGGTTTTAGGTCAGAATATTTGGTATTCATGCAGGACTTTGAATAGTGTCTGTTCCCAGCAATTATATTGAAAAGCCTCAGGACACATGAACATGGGGTCATACACAGGGTCTCGCCTCAGTAGTGGGGGAATAACTCACCCTTCAGAGATCACTGCTCTGGTGTCACCTAACAAATATTAAAAGCAGGACCTAAAAAGATCAAACTGTTTCCAAGTAACTTAATAGCATTCCAGACAAAGCTCAAGAATTGTATAGGAATATAAAATAAGCCAGCACCAAACAAGCTGAAAATTACAATGTCTCTTATACAATAAAAAAATAAGACAAATAAATGAGGAAGTATCACTTATAATGATAAAAAAATTAATCCATTGAAACCTACCCTGAACTAAAAAAGTGTTAGAATTAGCCAACAAGTACATTAAAACAGTTATTGTAGCCCTATCCATATGTTCACAAAGTTAAGTAGAGTATAGAAGGTATATAAAGAACCCAAACTAAAATTCTACCCTTGCCAATCACAATGTACAAGAGGAAAAATTATCTAGATAGGATTAATATTAGTAAACGGGGCGCCTGGGTGGCTCAGTGGGTTGGGCCGCTGCCTTCGGCTCGGGTCGTGGTCTCAGGGTCCTGGGATCGAGTCCCGCGTCGGGCTCTCTGCTCGGCGGGGAGCCTGCTTCCTTCTCTCTCTCTCTCTGCCTGCCTCTCTGTCTGCTTGTGATCTCTCTCTGTCAAGTAGATAAATAAAATCTTAAAAAAAAAAAAAAATTAGTAACCATTGCAGAAGAAATGATTAATGAACTTATAAAGAGGACAATAATATACTTAAAAATTAAACAGAATAGAAAAACAATTTTAAAATAAATAAAAATTAATAGAAATCTATGGGATTTCTATGGGACAACTTCAAGTGATTTAATATATTTAAAATTTGAGTCTTCCAACTAGAGCAAGCATATGTAGAAAGAGAAAACAAAATTAACACGTGAAAAAAAATGGCTGACAATATTTAAATGTTAAGGAACATAGTCAAGAAATTCAAGAACTCTGGGATCAAGACAAGGAAGGACTGTTTTATTTTTTTATTTATTTATTTGAAAGACAGAGATCACAAGTAGGCAGAGAGGCAGGCAGAGAGAGAGAGGGGGAAGCAGACTCCCCACCAAGCGGAGAGCGGGATGTGGGGCTCGATCCCAGGACCCTGGGATCATGACCTGAGCTGAAGGCAGAGGATTTAACCCACTGAGCCACCCAGGCGCCCCAAGGAAGGACTGTTTTAATTATGGATTTATAATATATTTTGCAATCAGGAAGTGCGATGCCTCTAGCTTTGCTTTATCTCTCAAGTTTGCTTTGGCTATTCTGGGTCTTTTGTAGTTTCAAATGAATTTTAGAATGAATTTTACTATTTCTTTAAAAAAGTTTTGAATGGAAGAAAATATTTGCAAACTATATACCTAAAATGATTTTAAAGTCCAAAATATAAGAAATTCAAACAATTCAATAACTGGAAAAAAAAAAAAGACCCAATTTAAAAATGGACAAAAAAACTTTGAAAAGATCTTTCTCCAAGGAAAATATACAAATAGCAGATAAATGGGGAGGTAATCAATATCACTATGCATAAGGGAAATACAAATCAAAACCACAAAGAGATGTCCCCTCACTCTTTTTAGGATGGCTATTACCCAAAGAACAAAAATAGTTAAGTGTTGCTGAGGATTGGGAGAAATTGAAAGCCCAGTACATTGTTGGTGGGAATGTAAAATGGTACAGCTGCTATGGAAAAGAGTATGGAAGATGTGGTCCATATACACTATGGAGTATCACGCCTCCATCAGAAAGGATGAATACCCAACTTTTGTAGCAACATGGACGGGACTGGAAGAGATTATGCTGAGTAAATATGTCAAGCAGAGAGAGTCAATTATCATATGGTTTCACTTATTTGTGGAGCATAACAAATAGCATGGAGGACATGGGGAGTTAGGAGAAGGGAGTTGGGGGAAATTGGAAGGGGAGGTGAACCATGAGAGACTATGGACTCTGAAAAACAATCTGAGGGTTTTGAAGGGGCGGGGGGTGGGAGGTTGGGGGAACCAGGTGATGGGTATTGGAGAGGGCACGGATTGCATGGAACACTGGGTGTGGTACAAAAACAATGAATACAGTTACGCTGAAAAAAAAAAAGAGTATGGAAGTTTCTCATCTCAAAATACTAAAAATAGAATTATTGGGGCATCTGGGTGGCTCCATTTGTTAAGCGTCTGCCTTCAGCTCGGGTCATGATCCCAGTGTCCTGGGATGGAGCCCAGAGTAGGGCTCTCTGCTCGGCGGGGAGCCTGCGTCTCCCTCTCCCTCTGTCTGCCTACTTGTGCTCTCTCTCTCTCTCTGTATCAAATAAGTAAATAAAATCTTTTCAAAAATAAAAAAGAAATAGAAATAGAATTACTACATGACCTACCAATCCCATATCTGGGTATATATTTAAAATAATTGAAATCAGAATTTGAAGAGATAGCTGCTCTTCCATGGATTTTTCATAATAACCAAGATATAGGACTATATATATATATATATATATATATATTATATATATAGGATTTTTCCTAATAACCAAGATATGGAAATAACCTAAATGTTTATTGATGGATGAATGGATTAAAAAATGTGGGCACTCCTGGGGGTCTCAGTTGACTAAGCACCTGCCTTGACTCAGGTCATGATCCTGAGGTCCTGGGATGAGTCCTGAATCAGGGTCCTGGCTCGGTAGGAAGTCTGCTTCTCCCTCTCCCCTTCCCCTTGCTTGTGCTCTCTCTCTCACTCTCTTTCTTTTTCTCTCTCTCTCAAATAAACAAATAAAAATTTTTTTAAATGTGGTATATGCACACAATCGAATATTTGAACTTAAAAAAGAAAGAAGTCTTCCCATGTGGGAGAAACTGGAAGACATTATGCCAAGTGAAATCAGCTAGTCATAGGAGGATAAATACTGCATACTTTTCACTTATATGAGACATATAAAATCATCAAACTCACATTAAAGGGGAATAGAATGGTGTTTTCCAGAGGCTGAGAAAGGGAGAATGGGGGATTGCTGTTTAACAGATAGAAAGTGGTGGCTATTGCAAGGTGGTTAAGTTCTAGAGATCTGTTGCACCATTATGTCTGTGGTAACAATACTGTATCATGTACTTAAAAACTGTTAAGATGGTTGGTCTTGTGTTAAGTGTTCTCACCACAATAAAAATCAAATAAATAAAAAGAAACACACTCTAAACATAAAGACACAAATAGATTAAATGTAAGAAGAAGGAAAAATATACTAATACAAGTCAAAAGAAAGTAGAGTGGTTATGTTAATATAAAGCAAAGGTGATTTCAGAACAAAGAGTGCTACCAAGGTTAAAGACTCTCTAATAACAATAATTTTCTCAATTTATCAAGAGTACAGCAAATCTTAAATGTGTGCACTGAATAGCAAGGCTTCAAAATACCTAAAGTAGATACTGATGGAACTACAAGGAGAAATAGGTAAATCAAAATATATAAGATATTTCAATACCCTCCTCTCAATAACGATGGAACAAGAGAGAGAAAGTATTGCATGGAGCACTGGGTGTGGTGCATAAACTATGAATTTTGGAAAACTGAAAAAAAAATAAAATAAAATTTTAAAAAAAGGAAAAGAGATACGGTTATTATAGTTTTTTTCAACAGTATCAAACTTAACTTGACCAACATTTATAGAGTGCTCTGTTCTACAACAATAAAATACATATGCTTCTCAAATACACATAGAACATTTATGGTCCCATCTTAATGGACCATATTCTGGGTCATAAAATATGTCCCAATAAACTTTTAGAAGATTTAAGCCCTATAGGATATAGTCTTTGACAACAATGAAATTAAATCAGCTAGTAATCTCAGGAAGATACTTTAAAGATACACTTTAAAAATCTCCAAATATTTAGAAACCAGATAAAATACTTCTAAATAATCCATCACTTGAGAAGAAATCAAAAGGAAAATTAGAAAATATTTTGAAGGGCACCTGTGTGGCTTAGTCGTTTAATGTCTGCCTCCAGTTCAGGTCATGATCCCAGGGTCCTGGGATAGAGCCCCACATGGGGAATCCCTGCTCAGCAGGAAGCCTGCTTCTCCCTCTCCAACTCCCCCTGCTCATGTTCCCTCTCTCACAGTGTCTCTCTCTGTCAAATAAATGAAATCCTAAAAAAAAAAGAAAAGATTTTGAACTTAATAAAAGTCAAGACACAACATATAGAAATTTATAAAATCTTGTTAAAAAAACAGCATACATGAAGAAATTTATGGCAGTAAAAAATTAGAACTATATCAGAAAATAATAAAGGTATTTGTAATTTTAACCTTAGGTTGCTCCTTAAGAAACTACAAAATCAAACCCAAAGTGAGCAAAGGAAGGGAAACCATAAAGATTATAGTGAATATCAATGAAATACAAACTGAAAAATAAAATAAGAAAAAAAAATCAATGAAAACAAAAGTTGATTCATTAAGAAGATCAATAAATTGAAACTTTTAATCACATTCATCAGGAAAAAGAGGAAGACACAAATTACCAATATCAGGATTTAGAGAATTGATATCACTACAAATTCTATATATATTAATGTGATATGAGGTATGACAGGAAATGACAATAAATTAAACAACAGAAATGAACAAAATCCTTGAAACACGCAAGTCTCAGTCTGGAAGAGATGAAGAAACTAAACAGGACCATATGTATGAGGAAATAGAAACTGTAGTTGAAAACCTTCCCACAAGATAAACCAATTCTAGTAAACATTTATAAGAAAAACATGACACAGTTTCTATACAAACTCCTCCAAAAAGTTGACAGAGTAAGAATATACTTCAACTCATTCTATAAAGAGACGATTCCCCTGATATAAAAACCAAGAAAAAATATATTACTACAGGAAAAAAAAAAATAACAACTGAGTAATAACCATTATCAAAACTGTTGCAAAAATTCTAAACAAAAATTTCCTAAACCAAACCCAACAGCATACAAGAAAACTAATTTACAATTTACAATTTACAATGACCAGTGAGGTCATTTTCAGGAAGGCAAGATTGGTTTAATATTCAAATATTAAATAATTCACCATGTAAATGAATCAATAAAACCACATGATCATCTCAATGTACACACAAAAAAGCATTTTTTTTTAAAGATTTTATTTACTTATTTGACAGACAGAGATCACAAGTAGGCAGAGAAGCAGGCAGAGAGAGAGGGGGAAGCAGGCTCCCCGCTGAGCAGAGAGTCTGATGAGGGGCTCAATCCCAGGACCCTGAGATCATGACCTGAGCTGAAGGCAGAGGCTTAAACCCACTGAGCCACCCAGGCGCCCCACAAAAAAGCGTTTGACAAAATCCCATACTTGATTCCTTTTCACAAATGTCTTGGATTAATTGGATTTTCATATTCAAAAATAAACTTCGATCCATGTATCAATCTATATTTAAAAAATTAAAAAGTCGACTATTGATGTAAATGTAAAATCTCAAACTGTAATACTTCTAGGAAAAAACAAAAACTGAGAAAACTTATGTGACTTTAAGTCAGACAAAGATTTCTTAGATATGACCAAAAAGCACAACCCTTTAAAGTAATAGATCAGGGGCGCATGGTTGGCTCAGTGGGTTAAAGCCTCTGCCTTCAGCTCAGGTCATGATCCCAGGGTCCTGGGATTGAGCCCGCATCAGGCTCTCTGCTGAGAGAGCTTCACTTCCTCTCTCTCTGGCTGCCTCTCTGCCTACCTATGATCTCTGTCTGTCAAATGAATAAATAAAATCTTAAAAAAAAAAAAAGAATCTCAAGCTGACTCAGCACGGAGCACAGAACCTGACACAGGGCTCCATCTCACCACCCTGAGATCATGACCTGAGCTGAAACCAAGAGTCAGACATTTAACCGACTAATCCACCTGGGGGCCCCTGCTGTTCCATGTTTTATCACAAACTACCAAAGGCGGCAGCCATGTTGCTGTCCTTTCTAATATACTGGTACAAACAGCCTTGCAAATGACCTATTAATAGCATACTTTCCTCTCCAAACCATCCACTTTCTCTCTCTCTTCCCACATTATTAGTATAAAAGAATTTACCTGAATGCACAATTGCTAAATTATGCTCAAATTATTATTGAATTTATTCACATACTCTTTATCTCCTTGGAGAGATTATAATAAGCTCCTGGGAACAAGAACCATGATCTCTTGTTTACTGTTGAACCCCAGTGACAAGCACAGTGCCTGGTACAGAGGAGGCAGGTAATAAATACTTGCTTAATGAATGAAATCCAGTTCCCAAGAAAAATATCACGAAAGCCTGAGAGAGGAAAGGAATGCTCTAACAAATCACCTTCCAACCCACTTATTGTTTCTATAGGTCCAGTCTGAATTCTCTTAGACTCTATAAATACTTGATTCTAAATATGCATACTTTGAGCAGAATCAAATCCAGTCTCTTCCTGGCTTTCTAATGGCAAAGTCTGGCCTAAACCAATATTTGTTTCCTCCTCTTTTCCTTCATTTGTGACCCATCCTCTGCCTGGGAAGAACTTCTCTTCTCTGCCTTTTCAGATTCTCTGCCTCCATGTATCAAAGAACAATCCTCTTTTTTTCCATCGAGCTTAAGTCAACTATTGCATTTCATACTTATCTTTCCCTCTCAATTCCTATTGAATTTATTAGCTTATAATTCTCCCTTTGTTGATTTGTGTTGCTCACCCATGCATCCCACTACAGAATATGCTCAGTAACTCACATGTCAGTAACAGTACCCAACACATGCTACTTAACACACAGCAGGAATTCAATACTTGCTTTTTAACTGCTTTTTCTAAAGTGAGAGGAAAACATTCATCCATATTCTCACATCTCTCTCACCTTCCTTCTTGATTCTTCCCAAAAGACAGAGATGCCAAATCTACTGGTCCTATTGTAGAACACTGATTGGGCAACATTGACTTTGGAGGGATGACTTTTCAAAATTACTCATTTATTAAATCATTATTTACTGAAAACCTCAATAAACAATGCTTGCTTTAGTGAGCAAGCCAGACACCATTTTAGTCCCTGGGGATGTGGCAATGACTAGACTTAGAACTTCCATTGCAGCAGGAGGTAATAATAAGTACATCTCAACAAATGAGATCGTCTTAGATTCAAAATGCTAAGAATAAAATAGAATGGAGTAATGGGCCTGAGGTGGAGGTGGCTTATTTAGTTTAAGGTGTTAGGAAAGGCCTCTTTAAGGGGGGGTCAATTTAGCCTAAGAAAAAGGAATCAGTTACACAAAGATCAGATAAAGCAAAGCCAAACAGACTGGAGCAGAGACAGGGCAGGGTGGGGAGTGGTCAAAAATAGGCTCAAGAAGCAGACAGCCACTATGAAGAACCATGAGGACCATAATGGCAGGCTGGCTAGGAGGTTGAGATTTTATCCTAAATGCGGTGGGAAGCCCAAAGAAGATTTTCCACAGGAAAGGATATGAATCGATTTACATTTTAAACCCTGACTCTTGTTTTGGAGCTGGGAATGACTGCAGTAAAGCAAAAATGGAGGCAGGGCCAAAGTTACAACACTGTCCCAGTAATCCCAGCAGAAACTATAGAGGCCTAGACTACTGTAGTAGCATAAGAACAGTGAGAAGGGTATGGATTAAGGAGGTGCTGGCAGTAAAATCAAGAGGCGTTCTTGAAAGACCAGATATTGTGAATGGGAGTAGAAAAAAGGAGGAATTTAGGGTGAATCAGATTTTTAGCCTAAGCAATTGGGTACTATTAACCCATACAAGAAAGACTTGGGGATAGGGAGGTTTAAAATAGAGGCTGGAGGGGCACTTAGGTGCCCATTAATTCCATTAAGTCCTTTAAGTCCTTTAAGTCCATTAAGTCCATTAAGCCTTTGACTCTTGGTTTCCACTCAAGTCATGATTTAAGGTTTGTGAGATCAAGACCCAGGTCTGGCTCCATGCTCAGCATGGAGTCTCCTTGAGATTATCTGCCTTTCCTTCTCCCTCTGCCCCTCCCCCAGCTCTCTCTTTAAAAAATAAATCTTAAAAAAAAATAAATAGGGATACCTGCGTGGCTTAGTCAGTTAAGCATCTGCCTTCGGCTCTGGTCATGATTCTTGGGCCAGGGATCCTATCAGACTCCTTGCTCAATGGGGAGCCTGCTTCTCCATCTGCCTGCTCCTCTCCCTGCTTGTGCACTCTCTCTCTCTCACTGTATTGCTGACAAATAAATAAATATCTTTAAAAATAAAAATAATTAAATTAATGAATGAATAAATAAATAAATAAATAAATAAATAAAATGGGGGTTGGATATGGAGACCCCTGTTTTGGACATGTTAATGTTAAGGTTACTTTTAGACATTCAGTGAAGCCCATGTAGGAAGATCAATTAAGTCACCATGGCTTATCTTAGAAGCCAGCAGCCATTTCTTTTTGCATGCTCCTGAGGCTAGCTGATCATTGCTTCAGTGATGCAGTGGGAGGTTCCTGTACACATAGCTATCCAGAGGTGAGGAGGGCAGAACTTCAATTTTTAGGATTCTGCAGAAGTCAAAGCTGCATTTTGGCCTCTAGCGTAAGCCACACATTCCGTCTTAGGAGCATGGACATCTCATAACAAGGAATGCTACTTTGGTTGGGATCAAAAGCATACAATCCTAGAATCTAGGTTTTTACCCCTCTATCATAGCCATTTACTATACAATTTATTATATGTATATTTCCACCCCTACCTATACATAGCATACATAGGAAGAAGCTGGAAAGTACACTTACACAAGTCTATCTTGAGGCTTGTTTTAATATTTTCTTACTCTCTGGGACCATGGTCTTGAGAACTGTCACCAATAAACTATTTCTTTTATTAGTCTCTGAAGTTACCTGAATCCTTTGTACTACACTGCCAAACCTCTTTCATGTTTGAGGAGAGTAGGTGGTGGTATCATGCTTAGATCTGATTCAAAAAGTTTTTTAAAAAGCAAATATGCCATTTCTTATTTAATGTTATTCTTTTTGTGAATGATTCCCTTGAGAACCACATGGGAAGAAGCATCCTCTAGCTAAATACCATCAAATAATATCCAGTTCCTAACCTCATTCTAGAAAAAACCCTGATACTACTTTCATATAAAATTATACTATTTTCATTTATATATATATGTCTGTCTGTATATATATATATATATATATATATATATATATATATATATAATAGCTAAAAGCCATAAAAAACCAAGGTATTAAATCATGCTTATAGTTGAGCTACCTGAAAAAAAATTTTAAAAAAAGTTTTTTGTTTTTTTTTGTTTTTTTCTTTTTTTTTTAATTTTATTTTTTATAAACATATAATATATTTTTATCCCCAGGGGTACAGGTCTGTGAATCGCCAGGTTTACACACTTCACAGCACTCATCATAGCACATACCCTCCCCTGACTTAGCTATCAATCTAAGCTCTGGGAAATAACCACAAGCATAACTGTCATTGTGAGATAGCCTAACAAACCTCTGTAAAAATATCAACCATTAATTCACTAAGACAAAAAAACTGAGAACAGAAAATGCCAAAGCAAGCATATGCAATATTTTCTTCATTATTGATGGCCATTAGATGTTAGCAAGCATTCTCATGGATTCCATAAATGTATATTCTTATGTAAGCACCTATATCAATATTTTAAAAAATATTTTATTTATTTATTTGAGAGAGAGAGAGAGATCACAGAGGCAGAGGGAGAGGGAGAAGCAGGCTCACTGCTGAGCAGAGAGCTGGACGTGGAGCTCAATCCCAGGATCCCAAGATCATGACCTACGCTGAAGGCAGACGTTAACTGACTGAGCATCCAGGTGCCCCTATATCAATATTTTTCATACCCACTTTATCTTTCCCCAGACTCTACCAGATGATTTGATGAGCATAGTATCCCAGGGGGAAAAAAAAAAAAAGTAGGCAGGGGTCTCCTTTTCTCTCACATGAGAAATGAGGCGCAGTGCCTTCCTCAACAAGAATCCCATTCTTTTCCTCACATGGCAGTTGTGCAGGAACTCCACATTGTATCTAAAGACACTAGAACATTTTCTATTTAAAAGCCTGAGGAAGATCTATTTGGCATGAAACCTTACAGGAGTGAGAAGTTGTCCTGCTTGTCCTTCCTTACCTGCTTTCCCTCTTCCTGACATATCTCAGACCTGATCAGAACACAAGGCAGCACTTTTCTTGTGATCTGGATGCTGATACTCCAACCTGGTACCCTGAGGCTCTGCAAAGACTTAAGTGCTTTGAGGCTAGTCTTTGTGGCTTAGCCTTAACCTAGCCTGATTTTGAACTTCACCTCTCCAGTCCACTGAGATTTTTCTCCGTTTCTATTATCAGTCATTGGTCAAAATGTGTTGTATCCTTTATTTCTCGCTAAACATGGCATTTCCCCCTCAATATTTAAATTGTTGAGGAATTCACTCAATAGCATCAAAGTTTAAGGTCTGGATATACAAGAAGATACACGTTGCTCCCTCCCACCTTCCCCACAGGTCACCAAAATGCTCCTCTCTGCACTAATTTTTTAAAAAGATAATTTCTGAGATCTTGCATGACTTTAAACTAAAACCTACTTCAGTGGAAGGAGGACAATTAAGAGCTTCTGTGTGTTTGTGGTTTTAATATTTACATCTCAGCTATGCAGGATGAAGGGTTGGTGTAAGACAGAAAGCAAAGCAGTGCTCACCCCTACTTTTCCTTGTTGTTTTACAGCTCGTCGGGAGGCAGTGTGTATGCCAAGCCCGTCTCTTTTACTTTCCACCCTCTTAACTACAAATAACTTCCCTAAAAGCCAGTCTTGTCTTGCAGGTGTTACACAATGTTGTTTTTAATGTAATTTATGTGGAAGGATAATTATGCAGTGGCCATCAACTTTGCCTCACGATCATTCATCATTGCTGAGTATTTGTTGGTGATAATGTGCCACTGGAGACATATGGGGTTTCTGTTCCAATAAAAAAGAAGGATTTATGAAATTTTGTCCCTGACTTTGATGAAGCAGAGGTCTAAATGCCATCATAACAGAAATGCAGGCCACATTTTTTAAAGTTATCCCAGGGGAAAACAAACCAAACATGTAACAGCAGCTCTTAAAAAATCTCTGAGCATTTAGGCTATAAATATTAATAGTATCTTCTACTTGTATAAACACTTTCTTATTCATTGTTTCATTTATTCTCCACAATACCCTTGTAATAAAAAGAAGAAAGCTATTACTCTTTTTTTCTATTTTCCAGATGGAACAACGATGGTTCAAGAGCCAACAGTCATATAGGTGGTAAGTGGCCTGGGCTTGAACCTAGGTCTAGCACTTTCTCAATATATTGTTAATAATGTGATGTCCTTCAAATATAAGGCCAAGGTCTTTGTGTTGCTTTTGCCAGTAATTGTGACAGGTAAACATGACATAAACAGTCTGGAGCCCAGTCATCTTATGTCTAGTGATGCACATTGCTTAACAGGCCAATCTCAGTTGGGGGTTCAGTTTATAAATGTGAACTAGACTGTTTTATTTAATTGGCCTATGTGGAGATCAAAATTGTGATCTTGATTACACTAGCCCCATGCTTAATTCAGAATATTTTTTCCAGTTGCTGAAAGAGCTTTATAGGTGTTCTATAAACACTCTTGCTATGATGCGAACTTCAACAAAAAAAAAAATACGAGCTCTGACCAGAATGGAGACACATGGTACTCCACTGGTCATAGTAATTATTAAATATTTGTTCTATTCTGTGGATATTGGGGACCTAATGGTACTACACCCTTCTCTTGTCATCATCCATATTAGCCAAAGAAGTATTTTACAACCATTCTGCCCATTTGATTCATCCACAGGGAGGATGTACTGATTTGGAGTGCTCTTAAAAGGATGGTAATGAATGGAATTGGAACAATTTATGCTCACACAGATTACAGACCAGAGATTCACCTCCCAGGATGGTGCTTTTATAGTTTCCTACTGTTATGCATTTCTTCTCTCCAGATAGTGCAACAGGTTATCATGTACATTCCATTTTAACCTTAATTATTGGTCTTCAACTCTTCCCTATTTTATATGTAAGAGCTACATGATTTGGATATTATTTTCCCAACCTGGCACTGACCATTAAGGAGGAAATCTGTGGATTCTAACGATAAGCTTTCAGCTGCTATTTTCAACAAATTGAGGGTTGCTGGAGGGGTTGGGGAATGGGCAAAATGGGTGAAGGGGAGAAGGAGATATAGGCTTCCAGTCATGAAATAAATAAGTCCAGGGATGAAAGGTACAGCACACAGAATATAGTCAGTGGTGTTTTAATAGCATCATATGGTGACAGATGGTAGCTACACTTGCAAGGATAGCATAGCATAAAAACTTGAATTACTATGTATAAACTGTGCTTAAACTAATATAATATTGTATGTCAACTATACTTTTTAAAAGGTTCCTTATTAATACCAATTTTTTGAATCTAGAAGGGGTTACTCTTATGTATCCTTGTGGTTCATAGAACTTATTTTAAACAAATAAATAAAGTAGACCACTCTGTCCAATAACCTTGAAATTTAAAACCTGTAGCAGCCAGAGGCTGCTTCATCCCTAGGGGGATCAAGCTTTGAAAACAGTTACACTGAAGAAAAAGGTGCATTAGTTTCTATTCCATTTTTCAAATGTTGATACAAATATGATTCAGTCATACATAAACTAAAAGTAAACACAAAAATCTTCCAGTGTTTCAAAAACAGAAGTCAAGGTTTAAAGTTTCTCAAGACTGTTTTTTTTGTTTTTTTTTTTTGTTTTTTTTTTAAAGATTTTATTTATTTTATTTTACAGACAGAGATTACAAGTAGGCAGAGAGGCAGGCAGAGAGAGAGAGGAGGAAGCAGGCTCCCTGCTGAACAGAGAGTCCGATGCGGGGCTCGATCCCAGGACCCTGGGATCATGACCCGAGCCAAAGGCAGAGGCTTTAACCCACTGAGCCACCCAGGTGCCCCAAGTTTCTCAAGACTGTTTTACCAGGTTTTTTTTTCTCTGACAATGTGACAATACTTGAAAATATCTAATTTGACTCCTTCTTTCCTTCCTTCCTTCCTTCCTTCCCTCCCTATTTCCTCTCCCCCTTTCTCTCTCCTCCCCTCTCTTCTTGCCTTCCTTCCTCCCTTTTTTTCCTCCATTTCTCCCTTAATTTTTTAATCATAGAGTGGGTTAGGTTTATTTTTTATTCTCCCTATGTTCCTATGTTTTCAAAAATTATTCTAGACACCATGATACCACATTCTGGAAAGTCTGGGAAATTGGAGAAAATGATGGGGAAGGGAGCATCTGTAAGTCCTCTACTGCCTCAAATAGGTACTAGGACTTTATTCTATTTCCTTTTAAATCTCCTAACATAAATATTTGTTTTTATTTTTACCTTATTGGTATAATTATAATAATTGAATGTATATTCCTTTTAAAAAAATAACACTTCTATTTTTTACATTTACTAACAAAGATTAGTGCTTGAAATAGGGCACTTTTTAATTCATTCCTTTTAAAAACACTCCTGATGGGTTAGGGAAGGAAATAGAAAGCACTACTCCTTTAAAAGTGGTATTAAGCCAGACAAACTTGGTGAGGTCTAATGAAGCCAAACCATGAGATGAGCTTTCCATGGGGTCAGTGAAAAGAACTTTCTGCACATGGGAAAGTTTTATGTAGTGGGAGTGGCAAAAGGAAAAACAGTTATTCCCCATCCACCTCTAAAAAACACAAGATTCGTCATAAATTATTATTTATTCAGCTTCCCGCTGGGTTAGTCTAAATCCCACGATTTCATAATGCATATATGGGCAACAACTCTCAATTTTAAGAATCCTTAAACTTTTCAATGGATTTAACATAGAACCCAACACAAGATAATTCACTTCCCTGACCCCATACACTTACATAACTAAAGTTCTTTGGGTTGCAAATAACAGAACCCACTTCCGCTTAGCTCAAGAAAATTTAAAAAGGTAGGTAGTTATTGGGAAGATATGGAAGTAGCCCATGGAGCTGAAGGATGAGTTAAAGTCCATGGCCTCCTCTTTAGAAAGCCGTCATCAATGTGACTCAGCTCTGTGTCTCTCCCAGATCCAAATTTTAAATTTCCAGGTAAAAAAATTAAAACAATTTTTTGGTGTCACATACGCACCTTGTACCAACCAGCTTGTGGCAGGGGAGAGTGTCACATGGAACGTCCAGTGACACTGGAAGGTCCTCAGCATGAGCCAGACAATGACCCCAAGGAATCTATTACTCTCAGCCTCAGGGAAAGAGCTCCATCACATCTTAAGCAATACATTTTATATTGGGTTCTTTTTACTAGACCTTCCTCGCAGGCTAATTATGAATATGACGGGGGCAGGAGGTCCTGCTTTAAAGAATAGGAAGCCAATATTGGGTGCAAATTCTGCTTAGAAAAAGATTAGTATAAGCATACCAGAGTTCCAGACAGAGAAACTCCTCTAGTCACTCAAATTCTAATGCCAGCTAAAGTCACATTGTCCAGTAGAACAGCCATCTTTTTCCCAAGCGCCACTATAAAGAAGTGACAGCTTCTATGTCCTGCTCAGCAATCTGACAATATGACACCTTCAGCTACATTCTCATGGTACAAACTTTAGAAATAGTAAGAACTGGCAGCACAATGTTCAAATGCAGCCTCACCAATGAAATCTTCCCTAGACAACCAGCTAATGTACTCTCTAACTCAAAACCTTGCAGTGTTCACCCCTGGAGCCTGACATTACTGTAAAGTGGTCTGTGGATCGGCATGCTCCCCAATCTGATCATTAAGCCAAGTCAATAATACATCTCACCCATATATTCTCTACTACTTTCTTTTTTTTTCTATTACTTTCAAATGTATGTTATTATTGTGATCAAGGAAAGCATTCTGATTTCACAATGGCTTTATATAAATATAAATATATATTTCTTCTGTCAACAAATAATTCAATCAAGTATTACATGATTCCCCCAAATGTTTAATGTTAAAAAGAGGCCACTCAAGATATCATGTGACAGGGAATAATACAGATCAGTAAATGTCATGGTACCAGCTGTGGACACAAAGAATAGAGGACCCAAAGAGGGCCATGACAGATGTGATTTTCTTAGCAGCACCTGGCTTTGGCTTTAGTAAGGGGATTAATTTGAAGCTAAATCCAGAACCATTTTTCATAATAACTGCACTTTGTGATATATTAAATGATATCACATAAAGGCTAATTCAAATTAATGGCTTATTTAAAAATATATAAATATACATATAGAATTTAACTATTAATTAAAACTAACTTAATTAAGTTACATCCAATAGAAATAAAAAAGAGTGGCTTTAGTCCCATTTCTTTCACAAACATGGCCTTCTAAGTGGTCACTCTCATTTTGTACATATTTTCTCCTTATTTTTATTGCCTCTGTCTCTCTATTTTGCACACTGGAAGTGCTCAATAAGTATTTGTTTCTGAAAGTTTGTATCTTCCTAAGGCAAAACGGAATTATTAGGTGGAACCATTGGGGAAATTCAAAGTCTGGCTGGGTTCTTCCTACCCACGCCTCTGCTTTGGGGTTTAGGCAATCTGGTTGCTCCTATCTGAGGCACATCCTCCTAACCACTCATTCCTCCTGCTCTCCCCACCCCACCCACTGTGAGGCTGGTTTCCTCCTCCTCCTCACAAGAACTTACTTTTTCCAGTCTAGGACTAATAAAACAGTGGTTTTCTGAATCCAGCTGTGGAAAACATTTAAACCAGTAACTCACCTCTATTTATAAGAATTTAATCTGTAAGGAAAGAAAAATCTAACAAGACAAGATCTTTTGCTAGCCACTTAACTTCAGATTTAAAGAGACATAAAGGAGATTATTAAACTTCCAATGAATTAGAGGTTACAATTGGCCTAAGGTACAGTATTTAGCTTTGATAGTGAATTTCAGTTTTGCTTTTCCTTTTGCTGAATTTGTGGTTTTCTTTATGGTGAATGATACTGACTTGAAATTTGATTTTGCTAAGTAATTTTTTTCCTTAGTAGATCTCTTGATGGCTAGACAATTGCTGAACCATAAAGCAGGTACAGTTCTAAAGCTAGTTTTTTTTGTTTGTTTGTTTGTTTCAGACAAATGACCATGCAGAGCAATATTTAGTCATCACTGTCTAGAGCCTGGGTGGCAGGAGAAAGAGTCTAAGGCAGAGGCGGGAGCTTTGCCAACTGAAATACCAGCACCTGTATTATTCTGTAGCACACCATGTCCTCAGGAGATGTCACAATTACATTTCAGGAACAACTTGAGGCCCCAACAGCAGCAGGAGCATCTTATTTCCCGTTTCCTATCTCACAGCCTCACAGTGCTATTAAAGCCTTCATTTCTTTTTGTGCTTTAAAACAGAAATTACAGCATATGTCAGCATGGTGACCACCTGGTCGAAGCGGAATCATGCTATATACTGGGAAAACTGTACCTTCTGATTCCAGACAATGATTTCAATTCCTTCTCTACTTTCCTCCCCATCACCCTACACTCTGCAGTCCTTCCCTCCCTCCCTTCTCTCTCCTTCTCTTCATCTCTCTCCACTCTCTGTCTCCATCTCTATCTCTTCTCTCTTCCTAATATAATTCACAACAGGAATGCAGGCCTGCTGCACCTCAAGAAATCCAAGGAAATGGTTAAAGAGTCTCAAAGCACCACTAAGAGTCAACCAGAGTTATTTGTATGCAGCACCACCATTTCCCACCAAAGACAAAGAATGAATTCAGAAACATTCAGAGGGGAAATTAAAGGATTTTGTTTTTGTTTTTATCCTAGGGTTCTGAATATTACCTAAATCATAATCTTCTTAAGTGTTTGATATTTTAGGTTTAAGATGTCTTGCCTGTCTCATTGAAATATTAAGTCACCAGATCAATGACAATATAATTAGGACACATTATAATCAATGTTTTTTGAGCTTGGGAAGAGGGCAGAGTAGGAGGACCCTGAGCTCATTCTGTCCCACATTTTCAACTGGATATTATCCACATGCAAGTCAATAAACCAGAGGGCAACCCAAAGACTGGCAGAACAAATTCCACAACTGAATATAGAGAAGAAGCTCCAGCTAGAAGGTTAAGAAAGTCAGAAACGCTGAGGGAGGCTGCCCACAAGAGGGAGGAAGATGCGTGGGAAGAGAGGGCAGAGAAATGGGCCCTCCTACCAGGGAGCTCACAAGAAGAAGACAAATCCCCATAACATTTGGCTCTAAAACCCAGAAGGGCTAAATTCCCTGAGTTTGTAAAACCAGTGGGGCTTGGGCCTAGAGCTTTAAAGGTCAGCTGACTCAGCACTGGTGGAGCCTGGAGGGTGAGTTAGAGCTGGGTCTCTGCCATTAAAGAGACAGCAGCCTGCAGAGAGGCAATGTAAAAATGGCAGTTTGCACGTGTGGGGACGGCGGATGGGAGACAAATCTGTGCAGACTGGTTAGGAGACCTCTTTGAAAATGAAGGAGTAGGCAGTCTCCATTTTCTTCTCCTACTCCTGTGCATAGCTCCTGTGCAGAGCTACCTGTGGTAAGTGGGGCTGCACAGACATTTACAGTCTCAGCCCAGGTTTCATGGCAAATTTTGTTAAAGCTGCATGCAAGCCCTTCCCAGCCACAGTGCAGGGCCCAGCCATGTGCTCCCAGCCACCATCATGCACAGCATCTAGACACCAGGTTCCCAGCTCCCAGCCTCTGCAATATGCCCAGCCACAGCAGTGCTTCAGGGGATCTGGCATAAGCTAGTGGCTCAATGCAAATTTTGCTAACACTGCTGCTCTACTCCTGAGTTTCTGGAGGGCATGCCCACTCAGAGCTGCCCTGCCTGGGTTGATTAACCAGACAGAGAGCAAGCACAGTTCACAATAGGCTGAGAGTCAGTGCAGAAGACTGTACTGAAAGGAAAAGTGCCTCAGGCACAACAGCAGGACACAAGCAACACACCTAGTTTACTCTCCTGAAGTGCAAGGTTCTGGTGAACAGGGGACACCACACTATAGGGCACTACAGGACCCCTTCTTCATAAAGTCACTACATTCAAGAGCAGAAGACATAGCCAACTTTCTTAGCATAGAGAAACAAACACAGAGAGGCAGTCAAAATGAGGAGACAGAGCAATTTGTCGCAAATGAAAAACAGGACAAGGCCATAGCCAGAGGTCTAAGTGAAATAGGTAAAAGTAACATGAATGATAGAGAATTTAAAGGAATGATCATAAGGATACTCCCTGGACTTGAGAAAAGAGTGGAAGACATGAGTGAGACCCTTAACACAGAGATAAGGAATAACATAGCATAGATAAAAGGCTAAATAAATGAAATGAGAAACGCACTTGATGGAATAAATGAGGGTGAGAGAAGTAGAGGAGTGAAATAATGACCAAGAAGACACAGTAGTGGAAAGTGATCAAGCTGAACAAAAAAGAGAAAAGGGGATTACACAAAATGAGAATAGACTTAGGGAACTCAATGACTCCATCAAACACAAAACATTCATAATATAGAAGTCCCAGAAGAAGAGAGAGAATATAGGTGGCAGAGAAAGTACAAGAAATAATAGGAGAAAACTTCTCTAATCCAGGGAATGAAACAGATATCCAGATCTAGGAGACACAGAGAACTCCTACCAAAATCAACAAAAGCAGACCCACACCAAGACATATTATAATTAAATTTGCAAAATATAGTGACAAAGAAAAATCTTAAAAGCAGCAAGACAAATGAAGTCAGTAACTTACAAGGAAAAACTCATAAGGCTAGCAGATTTTTCAACAGAAACTTTGCAAGCCTGAGGAGAGTGGTATGATATATTCAAAGTACTGAATGGGAAAAATCTGTAGCTAAGAATACTCTATCCAGCAAAGCTAACATTCAAAATAGGAGAGATAAAGAGTTTCCCTGACAAACAAAAACTAAAGGAGTCTGTGACCACCAAACCAGCCCTGGAAGAAATATTAAAGGGGATTCTTTGAGGGGAATGGAAAGACCAAAAATCACAGTATAAAAGTAGGAAACTCAAAATCAGTCAAGAATGTAACCCAAAAAAGGATATGAAATATAAAAAAAGAAATGCCTAAAACATGGGGATTTGAGGAGAAAAGAAATGGGTTCAAATTTAAACAACAATCAACTTAATATAGATTGCTATATGCAGAAGAGATTATATACAAACCTAATGGCAATCACAAAGCAAAAACCACTAAAAAACATGCAAGAATAAAGGGAAAGAAATGCAAATAAAGAATTTGGATTTAAAATAAAGAATTTGAAATAAATTGAAATAAAATAAAGATAATAAAGATAAAGATATGAAATAAAGATAAAGATAATGAATAAAAATAAAGATAAAGATAATGAAATAAAATAAAGATTTGAAATAAAGAATTTCAATAAACCATGAAAGAGAAAGACAAGAAAGGATCAGAGAAAATCTTCAGAAACAACCACAAAACAAGAAATAAAATGGCAATAAATACATATCTGTAAGTAATTATTTTGAAGGTAAATGGACTAAATGTTCCAAACAAAAGCCATAGTGTGACAGAATGGATTAAAAAAACAAGATCCATCTATATGCTGTCTACAAGAGACTCATTCTAGACTTAAAGACACTTGCAGATTGAAAGTGAGGGGATCAAGAAACATCTATCATGCTAATGGATGTCAAAAGACAGCCAGAGTAGCAATCAGACAAATTAACTTTAAAGTAAGTGTAGCAATAAAGTAGCAATCAGGCAAATTAACTTTAAAGCAAAAGAAGGAATAAAGTAGCAATCAGACAAATTAACTTTAAAGCAAAGACTGCAACAAGAGCAAAGAAGTCTATTTAATAATAAAGGGGGACAATCCAGCAAGAAGATCAAACAATTCTAAATATTTATGCACCCAACATGGGACCACCCAAATATATAAAATGGTTGATAACAAGCATAAAAGAAGCCATCAATAATAATACAATAATAGTAGGAGACATTAATACCCCACTTATATCAATGGATCACGTAAACAGAAAATTGATAAGGAAACAATGGCTTTGAATGACACACTGGACCAGATGGACTTAACAGACATATTCAGAACATTCCAACCTAAAACAGCAGAACATACATCCTCTTCAAGTACACATGGAACATTCTCCAGAATAGATCACATTTTAGGTCACAAAACCAGACTCAACAAATTCAAGATCGAAGTCATATCATTCATCTTTTCTGACCATAACACTATGAAAGTAGAAATCAACCACAAGAAAGAATCTGGAGTGACCACAAATACATGGCAATTAAATAATATGCTACTAAACAATGATTGGGTCAATCAGGAAATAAAAGATTAAATTTAAAAAGTACATAGAAACAAATGAAAATGACAACACAATAGTCCAAAATCTTTAGGATGCGGAAAAAGTAGTTTTAAGAGGGAAGATTATAGCAAGACAGACTTACCTCAAGAAGCAAAAAAAAATCTGGAACAACCTAACCTTACACCTAAAGGAGCTAGAAAAATAACAACAAACAAAACCTAAAACCAACAAAAGGAAGGAAACAATAAAGATTAGAGTAAAAATATATGATACAGAAACTAAAAAAAACAACAGATCAATGAAACCAGGAGCTGTTTTTTTTAATAAATAAAATTGATAAAACTCTAACCAGACTTGCTAAAAAAAAAAAAAAAAAAAAAAAAGACTCAAATAAATACAATCATAAATGAGAAAGGAGAAATAACAAGTACCGTAGAAACACAAACAATCATAAAAGAATATTATAAAAAACCATGTGCCAAAATTGGACAACCTGTAAGAAAGAAATTCCTAGAAACATATAAACTACCAAAATTAAAAAAAAGAAGAGGAAGAAGAGGTAGAAAATTTCATACCTATGAATAAACTAATAACCTGCAAAGAAATAGAATCAGTAATTCAAAAACTCCCAACAAATAAAAGTTTAGGACCAGATGGCTTCACACTCAATTCTACCAAACATTTAAAGATGTTTCTTCTTATAATATTCTTCTCAAAATATTCATATTCTTCTCAAAATATTCCAAAAAACAGAATAGAAAGGAAAACTTCCAAATTCATTCATTCTATGAGGCCAGCATTATCCTGATACCAAAATCAGATAAAGACACCACTATAAAAGAAGAGAGCACAGGCCAATATTCCTGAAAGACACGGATGTGAAAATTCTCAATAAAATATTAGCAAATTGAATCTAATGATACATTTAAAAAAATCATTCACTATGATCAAGTGGGATTTATTTCTGGGTTCCAACTCTGCTTCAGTATTCACAAATTGATCAGTGTGATATATCATATCAGTAAGAGAAAGGATAAGAACCATATGATCATTTCAATAGACACAGAAAGAGCATTTGACAAAGAACAGCATCCATTCATAATAAACATCCTTAACAAAGTGGGTTTAGAGGGAACATACCTCAACATAATAAAGGCCATATATGAAAACCCACAACTAACATCATCCTCAATGGGGAAAAACTGAAGTTTTTCCCTTACGGTCAGGAAAAAGACAAGAATGTCCACTCTCAGCACTTTTATTGAACATAGTATTAGAAGTCCAGGCTACAAAAATTAGAAATAAAATGAAATTGAAGGCATTCAAATGGTAAGGAAAAAGTAAAACTTCCAGTACTTGCAGATAACACGATACTACATATAGAAAACCTGAAAGACTCCACCAAAAATAAGTAAATCTTTAAAAAACAAAAAGAAGTCTTAAAAAAAGAGTAAATCTTTTTAAAAATCCTCTAAAAATAGAAGTAAAAAAAAAAAAAGAAAAAAAAACAGGTGTCGTAGCGGTGCAGAGAAGGGGATCCACCTTGCACTGTTAGTGGGAATGCAAATTGGTGCAGCCACTCTGAAGAACAGTAGGAGGTTCCTCAAGAAGTTAAAAATAGACTTACCCCATAATCCAGCAATTGTCCTACTAGGTGTTTACCCAAAGAATACACAAATGCAGATCTGAAGGAGTACATGTACCCTAACATTGATAGCAGCATTATCAACAATTGCCAAACTATGGAGAGAGCCCAAATGTCCATTGACTGATAAATGGATAAAGATGTGGTACATATATACAATGGAATATTACTCAACTATCAAAAATAATGAACTCTTGCCATTTGCAATGACATGGATAGAGCTAGAGCCTATTGTCCTAAGCGAAATCACTCAGTCAGAGAACAGATAAATACCATATGATTTCACTCATATGTAGACTTTAAGAAATAAAACAGATGAACATAGAGGAAGGAGGGGGGGAAAGGAGAGAGGGAAACAAACCATAAGAGACTCTTTAAAAAAAAAAAGATTTTATTTATTTGAGAGAGAGTGAGCAAGAGAGAGGGCATGAGCAGGGTGAAGGAGCAGGGGAGAGAGAAAAGCAGACTCGCCGTTGGGCAGGGAGACTGATGCAGGACTCAATTCCAGGACCAGGACCTGAGCTGAAGGTAAATGTTTAACCAACTTAGCCACCCAGGTGCCCCAAAATACTCTTTTTCTTTTTTTTTTAAGATTTTTAAAATTTATTTATTTGAGAGAGAGAGCATGAGAGGGGAGAAGGTCAGAGGGAGAATTCGACTCCCCACAGAGCTGGGAGCCTGATGTGGGACTCGATCCCAGGACTCTGGGATCATGACCTGAGCTGAAGGCAGTCAATTAACCAACAGAGCCACCCAGGCGCCTCCCTAAGAGACTCTTAACAGTAGAGACTAACTGAGGGTTGCTGGAGGGAGGTGGATGGGGGAAGGGCTAGATGGGTGATGGGTATTAAAGAGGGTCCTTGGGGTGCCTGGGTGGCTCAGCAGGTTAAAACCTCTGCCTTCGGCTCAGGTCATGATCCCAGATTCCTGGGATCGAGTCCCGCCTCAGGCTCTCTGCTCAGCGGGGAGCCTGCTTCCTCCTCTCTCTGCCTGTCTCTCTGCCTACTTGTGATCTCTGCCTGTCCAATAAACAAAATCTTTTTAAAAAAAGTCTTTAAAAAAGAAAATAAAGAGGGTCCTTGTGATGAGTACTGAGTATTGTATGTAAGTAATGAATCACTGAATTCTCCTACAGAAACCAATATTGTACTGTATGTTAACTAAAATTTTAATTAAAAAAAAAGAAATAAAATCTTGCCATTTGCGACGACGTGGATGGAACTAGAGGGTATCATGCTTAGCGAAATAAGTCAATCGGAGAAAGACAACTATCTTATGATCTCCCTGATATGAGGGAGAGGAGATGCAACATGGTAGGTTAAGGGGGTAGGAGAAGAGTAAATGAAACAAGATGGGATTGGGAGGGAGACAAACCATAAGTGACTCTTAATCTCACAAAACAAACTGAGGGTTA
>NW_019154105.1:19874391-19967539 GCF_002288905.1 Enhydra lutris kenyoni | reverse complement strand
AAAAAAAAAAAAATAAAGTAATAGATCAGTTTGACCTAAGATTAAAAATGTCTACTTTTCTATAAACATGGTTAAAGTAATGAGAGACAAGCCACAGAGTGGGAGAAAATATTTATACATCTATATATATATATATATATATATATATATTTTATATATATATAAAATACTCAGCACAATATATATATTATATCAATATATATAATATATTGATGATTATATATATAAACTAAAAATATCTATTTAAAAAGGTAACCATTTTCTTTTTAAAAAGGACATAAGTTTTGAACGAACTTTACCAAATAAGATATATAAAGATGTTCATCATTAGTTATTAGAAAACTAAAATTACAGTACCTGGGTTGCTCAGTTTTTTAGGGGTCTGCCTTCGGCTCAGGTCATGATCCCAGTGTCCTAGGATTGAGCCCTGTGTCTTCAGCTCCCTACTCAGTGGGGAGTCTGCTTCTCCCTCTGCCTGCCCGCCCCCGCAGCTTGTGTTCTCTATCTCTATCGATCCCACTTTCTTCCACAAATAAATAAAATCTTAAAATAATAAAACTAAAATTAAAGCCACAGTGACATACTACTACCCATTGTATTAGGATTGTTAAAAGTTGAACACATTGATCATATCAAGTACTAGCAGATTTGTTTGTATTAGCCCAAACAGGAAATAACCAGACATCCAATAACAGGTGAATGAATAAACAAAGTTTGGTATATTCGTTTGATAGAATATCACTCAGAAATAAAAACTAGTGAGTTCTCGATACATGCTACATAGTTCTCTAAATAATTATGCTGAGTGAAACAATAAAACCAAAAACAAATTTTTTTAAGTATACGTACTCTACAGGTCTCCTATATACATTTCTACAAAAAGAAACCCAATCTCCAGCGAAAGAAATTAATTCAGTGGTTGCTTGGGAATAAAGTGGACAGAGGGGAATTACCAAGGCCATGACAAAAATGTAGGCTGATGGGTATGTTAGTTACCTTGATTCTGTTGATGATTTTTCCCTACATGCATATGTCAAAATTTATTAGATTATTTAATTTAAATAGGCACACTTTATTGCTTGCCAATAAAATATCAAAAGAAGCTCTTAATTTAAAAAAAATGCTGTCCATCAGAAAACATCACAGAGACAGTTGAAAGAAGGAAAAATAAGAAAGCTATGGATTTGTTCAATTAGTACTAAGTGTTATTATTAGCATGATCATTTCCAGCTGGAGGTGCAGAGGTTTCCCACAGGCAAATGGTTGAACCAGCTCTGGGGACTGCAAACTAAAGGCTTGAAGGATTGCAGTGAACACCAGTGTTTCATTACTGGTAACAAGAGAAAAGAATGAAGAGAAAGGAAAATAAAAATATTCAGTTTGATGCAATAATCCCATTAACTTTTTCGTCCTCTGTGTTCTTGCTCCAGAGAATTTATGCTAAAGGTTTAAACCTGCCCGTGATGTCCAGAGCTAAAGGGATATTATATCATGTGTTTGCCAGATGTTGGTCCATCCAGAAGTTGCATAATATTTTTGTCCGAATATTTTATACTTATTTTAATTGAAAATATTTATTCAAAGTATAGAATGATTGTCTCCTATTAGGAATTATATAATCTATAATTAATCATTAAATATTAATGTAGATTAAAAGATATTGAGAATTAAAATTAGCATGAACATATCTCAAGTACTAGCTTGATCACATTGATAAAAATAGCCAAAATTTGCAATACTAAGTAGATCAGAAAAGGCCTTTTTATTGCCTCTCAAGGATGTTTATCATTAATTTGCATATCACATGTTATCACCTCTTTCTCTTGTCTTTTTAATACCATAACTGTGATATAACACACCGTTCTAGTAATGGGAATAAAAATATATCATTCAAAAGTAACAGGATAAGACTCTGAGTTTTGCACATTATCTTACCAACATTTATATGGAAGATTTTTTCCCTAGGCCTTGAGTTTACATGGTAAATTTTCTAACTCAAAACACTGTATAAACTAGAACGCATATTAGAAAACTTCAAGGCACGTCTTTTCATCTGACAAGTCTATGTTGTTAGGTTTCTCCACTGATCTCATTATCCCTTTCTTCTGCCTCGCCACAGGTCTTATGCAGCAATAGGAGAAAATAGCCATAGTGTCCCGACCCCTCTCCTGAAGCTAATCAGTGAGTTCCGTAAGCAAGCAGGACCATTTCACTTGCCTCCTGAACTTTTGGACGAGGCTTCTGCTGTTCAGTTAGGTCTAGATAACCGCCTCTATATTACTTCTTCCTAGGTTCTTTAAAGCAATCATTATTGCCATCTTTGTGTTTATATAAAGCTCTTTTACACACACCTGAAAGACTGAACACCATCTCACTATTTTATTCTATTAGAGGAGACGAACCTTCAGAGAAAGCAGTGATTTGGGCTCCCTACAAATCAGTAAAATTTGAGGATCCATTTAGAGAATATCGGTCATTCTGACAGCTCTTTCAGGCCTTGAACCAGAAGAACCTGTTATCTCAGTGCTCCATAAAATCGCTGATTGGAGTACAGTGAAGGAGAATTGTGATGGGGGAAAGGGTGACTGGAAAATAATAGGAATAGGAGAAAACACAGTGATAAAGGAAAGGGGAGAAGAGTGAAATGGAACTTGGGGAAGGAGTACAAAAAAAAAACAAAAAAAAAAAAAACAGAAAACTCTGAGCCCCAAAGCAAGGACACACAAAGATGGCCATCCACACAAAAATGCACATCTGGTAGAATTAATGGTGCTTTTAAAAACTATCTTGCAACCTTGTTTCAGACAAAGTACTCTTAAGAGGTTCATTTCCCAAACCCTGTAATTACTTATTCTGAGGCAAATTACTGCCTCAGATTTTTTTTTTTCTTATACAAATTCAGAAAATGTCAAGAGATAAAGTTGGAGATAATCATACTGATATGATTTCAATATAATATAGGCTAGGGGCACCTGGGCGGCTCAGTGGGTTAAAGCCTCGGCCTTCGGCTCAGGTCCTGATCTCAGGGTCCTGGGATCGAGCCCCTCATCGGGTTCTCTGCTCCAATGGGGAGCCTGCTTCCCTCTTTCTCTCCGCCTACCTCTGCCTACTTGTGATCTCTGTCAAATAAATAAATAAATAAACTCTTCAAAAACATATATATATATATATATATATGTATGTATATACATATATATATATATATATATAATATAGGCTATATCATTTAGTGTTCAAACCTAGAACTAGCCTACTCTGAAACAAGGCTGTTCCAGGGTGAGCCATAAAGCCTTCTCCACTACTAGAGAAGCCTTGGTGCAGAAAACTGAAATGAGACACCACAGTCGTAACCTATGAAGTAAATAGTAAGATCAAGAGGCTGCTACTTCTCTGGAAAGCTAAAGAATGAGCAGTGGATCCTGAAGCAAGAGAACCATGGCCTTCCTAATGAAACGAGGTAGCCAGAGTGGAAGGAAGAAAGCCTTTCTTGGCTTTGACTTCCAAAGCTTTTGGAAGCACATTTAACGGGTGAAAACTGACTCATATCTAGAAACCTAGTTGCAAAGGAGTTTTTAAAATGCAGTTTTTAAGCATTAGAAAATCTCCAAATTGAAGACATCTAAAATAAGTTGAGATGCCCATTATAAATATCTTAATACATGACGATAATTTTACATTAACAATAGAAAGTAAATATCTCAAGCATTGCCTACGAATGGTACTATAACTTTGCATAGTTTTTTGGAAGAATTAGATATGTTTCTTTTCATATTTAATATTTGTGGCCTATAGGAAGTGACTTATAGAAGGCAGAGAGTACCACGTAATTTCCGTTCCAAGAACTTTATTTTGACCATTTCATGATAACATTATGGTCCTCAGAAAACATCTCAGTTTGTGTTAATTTAAATACAATACCTGAAAACTCTTAGGTAAATATGAAAACAATGATTTTTAAATTTGGTATTTTGGTAATTAATATATTTCAAGTCACCTATGAAAAATGCTAAATAATGAGGATGATTTGAAAATATTGAATGAATATTGCATCTTTCCTACACTGGCTTCACTTTGCCACTCAGGATGTATGACACTTTAATACAAACTGTATTACATGGAGACCTGTTGGCGCGGAGAATTCCCCAGCAAAACTTTATGTGAAGTAACAACTCTCAACGCACAGTAAGATACAGGTCCTCCATAGATCTGGCATTCTCAATTCTGTTCTCTTCTTCACGGTAGAAAATATAAAGCAACACATTCTTCATTGTAGACTCTACTGAAATTATCCACCCAAAAGGTGGTATTTTCTTCATAAAAATTTACAACATCACCATTATTGTTTAGATCCTCAAGATTTCTCATCTAGATACTACAATAAATTTCTAACTTATTTTTGACCTCTGATTTCTCTCCTTATTCTCACAAAATCATCCTAAAACATAATTCTAGTTCTTTCACTTCTGTGTTCAGCTTTCACTATTTTTAATGGTTTCCCATGTGTACCTCTATTTCTTTAGTTTAACTTCATTAGTTTATCCCTGAAAGTCACCCTTGGCACCGTAACTCTCCCATCTTTCCATTTTCCTTGTCATTTTATAGCATTTGCAAATTTCAAGTATTATGTTGCCATCACATCATTTCCGATTTTTTCCCCACCTTCTTCCACCAACACTTATTTTTCATGCTGTCCATTTAACTGGAAAACTGTTTTTTTTTCTTTTCCATCTCCTACTGATGACTGTGTTCATCCTTCACAAATCAGCTCAAATGTTACTTACCTCCTTTAGGTTTCTTTCCCCTTCATCCTAACCCAAAATGATGTTTTTCCTCTGAAATTTTAAAGACATACATATTTCAGGGTCTCTTATGGCATGTGACAATCTCTCTTGTTCAATAAGTATTTTGTGTCCTCTTCTATGCTACCAGCTAATGAGGAGAGACGTTGTTTCTGTTTATGCTCCCATAATGCTCACATCAGGACATATGCTGAGTAGACAGTAAGTTACTACTAATTTAATACATACATTCATGAATCATGCTAGAGAATGAAACAATTTCTATTTATTGAAAACATGAAAACAACTTTATATCAGTCTTTTTTCTACTTTTTCCTTCCCCTGACATCCTACAGAAAGTAGCTTGAAGCAGTTTTGCAATTTTCTAAGAAATAATTCATACATAGGGCTTTTCTTATTACTTCACATAACCCACTTTGTAGAATTCTGAGCTTTCATTATGAATCAGAGTTCAAGGTTTCGAATTTATGGGGGAAATGGTATTGGGGATTATGTGACAAAAATCAATGCACAGCCAGCCTTTAAAATGGCATTTTATAAACTACATAATTGTACATTTGCACTAATTCATTCCATCTTCTTTTACTTAGAAGTACTTAAAATAAGTTACTATTTGTCATATTACAAGAGATTTATCACATTAATTTTTAAGACATAAGATATTTCTTATGAAGACTTAAAAAATGAATAAATAGAAAAGCAGACCTTCCCTTGGGGCGCCTGGGTGGCTCAGTGGGTTGAAGCCTCTGCCTTCAGCCCAGGTCATGATCCCAGGGTCCTGGGATCGAGCCCCACATCGGGCTCTCTGCTCAGAGGGAGCCTGCTTCCTCCTCTCTCTCTGCCTGCCTCTCTGCCTACTTGTGATCTCTGTCAAATAAATAAATAAAATCTTTAAAAAAAAAAAAAAAGAAAAGAAAAGCAGACCTTCCCATTTCAAGTCAGGAACACTGATGAAAAGTAGAATAAAACCCCAATATGTACACACACATACACAAGCACAAATAATTACTACTTTACAAAATTACTTAAAACATTGGATTTTAGATAATAATATCAAAGTGTACAGAATAACCTACATGTATAATTTTAGTGTTTTTAAAATTAGATTGCATGATATGGAAACTTGAAATAATGTGTGTGTGTGTGTGTGTATATATATATATATATATATATATATATATATATACATCTCACTTTGGGAGGGAGTCAGATTTATTTTATTGTCATTCACCCAGAATGATGAAAGCCAGTTTGCAAAGAAGAATACTGAATGCAAATATAATGTGATTTAAAAACCAATAAAAGAAAACACTGTGAGTTGCCTTGATTGAATACCTATTTAGGTATTAGGCTAAGACTTAGACGCTAAACATTATATGCAGGACAACACTGTAAATGGGAAATTTTGGAGACTTTTATTTTTTTTTTATTTTTTTGAAAAGCTAGGCATAATCTTATTATTTACATTCTCAGAATGTTAAATCAAATTCTCTCTTCAGCTGTTTCCTTAAGATATTCTTCCCTTCACTGACACTTATGGCCACATATACATAGTCATTTTTCTCACCATCATGACCCAAATAGCTTTTTAACCTGCCTCCAGCACAGCCCCTGCCAACTCTTTCTCCCACAGTGCATTATAAGTGATTGTTTAAAATTGCAAATGCGATAGAAATTTCTGTATTTCCAATGTTTTAATAAATGTCCATTTTCATCAAAATGAACTCCAAAGTCATCCTGGAATACAAGGCCTTTCATGACCTCAGTCAAACTGACATTATTCAGCCTCAATTTTTACCATTCTTTGATTTTGTTTGAACAATTCAACAATATGTATCCTACCTGATTCCAAATAGCTTTTTAACTATTCTATTCTCTAAAGACTTAGAAAACAGCTATACACTTGGCCAAAAGGAATTAGTTACTAACAAGTAATCTTTCTCTTAGGGAGTTCATTAACTTATTTTAAACTATGATAAGTTAAAAAAAGACTTATTGGGACAAGCATAGTAAAAAATTTAATGAAAATTCAATAGTTCAATTATTCTACAAATATATATCAAGGACATATGATAGATCAAGCATAAGTCCTAAAGGATTTAGGATTCTAAGACCAAAGAAACACTCCTGAAGAAATCACATTTCTCAGAACAGAGAGTTGGACTTCATGGTCAGATAATAAGTCTAGTACATCCAGAAGGATATTCCTGTGTAGACTCGGTATTTCTTTCTTTCTTTCATAGCTTTAGCAATGGTTTTCTTGTCTAGTTTATTTCTTGCTTCATATCATTTTGCTTTGTTGTTTAATGTGGGTTAGTGATATTGAGAGAAACTAAGGTATTTTCAATGAAAGTGAAGATGGTCTTCTCAGCCCTTGCTGAGGTCAGAATGACTACAGAAAAGATGGTGGTTCCAGAGTTGAAGATAAGGGCACGAGGAAGGTAAGTGAAGACTCAAAACAGACCTAAAAGTAACTGTTAAGAGTGACAGGAGAGAAAGAGATTGTGGCATGAACTGAACTAGGAGTAGAATTAAAAAACAAGACAGAAAAGAAACCAAGAAAGTCCTCAAATACATCACAGGCAGGACACTTTGAAAGTAGAGTGTAAGTCAACCCTGAGTTCTCCTTGAAAAAAGCTCTCTGAAAACATAAACAAAGATCTCTTCCTGAATTCCTGATTTCACACAGAATTACCAGAAAAAATTTTCAGGCATGGCTAGGCTCTTTGTTTTGAGTATTCAAAATATCTAAAGTAGGTCACTTGGAACTAATTCTTTATAAATGTCCTTCTAGTTCATTCAGAAATCACTATGATGAAAATCTTATAACAATCATTGGTAACAGAATGTCAGTTGTTCAGAAGAGATAATTTTTACATTTCCCTGTGCCTGGCCATATGAACAAACACTTTAAACTGAGGAGAGAAGGCAGGGAATCCAAGAAAAGTGATACTCCATTTGCTGACTTCTTGTGTTGTTTATAGTTTACAAGTTCATGTAATTTCACAGGTGGAATTTCACAGTTAGTAGAATGATGAGGGAAGCAGATGGTATAATCATTTATTAAAAAAAATCAGTCACTTTCTCATATATATGATAGCTCTTACTTCATTCTTTGGGATTTGCATTTTAAATGATTAAGGATCCAGTAAGACAGCATGAAACCTCATTAACAAAGATATATCTTCAGGCCTCTACCTGAAGGGAAAGTGGTGATTTTTCCACCTCATAACCCTCAGTTTAAATACCTGCTGATTTGTTTTATCTCCACTTACTTCAAAGTATTTCAGCCACATTAATGCAGCTTTTAACTATAGAAACCGACAGAATACAAAATCAAGCTTTTAGCTATATCCTAAAATAAACAAACCAGAACATTTTTCACTTCTGAAGTTCCTACTTTCTGTGGCATTGTGTAATATATTAGTGGTTAACTAAAGGCTTCTCTTTACACTAAGGTAAGAGGGGACCAAAAAACCTCTGATTTTTCAGTTCATTATGAAAACTAACATAGCTTGGCTTTTAAACAGATGTGGTGTGTTTAGCTGCTGCTTTGAAGTAAGATGCTGGCAGTGATACGGGCGGTAGAGATCATACATTCTCACAGTGCATATAGCAAAGGTGGTCTAATAATTAAGGTTTAATCAGAGCATGCTCCTGCTGCTTTCCCAATCACTGTTGCAGGTAATAATAGTGTTATAGATTAGATAGCAAATTGCAACAAAATTAGGCAACTGCATCATAAAAAGCAATATTGATGTGTAGAAGAATTAGGTAAACTTAGTCAATGAAGCATAACATCTCATTCATATTAACTTCCAGCAGGGTCCTCACAGTCCCAGGCATTGATCCAATCATTTGCTTGCCTAAGTAGTTTCTACCTTCTCTGCAGTTGCTTTTCTCTTTTCTGCAACACCCAATCTCTTTAGAAATGCTTTGTGTTCTCTTTTACTGGGTAGGTCCTGAGAAAAGGAACTGGGAGGATTTTTTCAGCAAAAGATTGTATTGAAATAGTTAAAACTGCAGAATCTAGAAAAGCGTCCAGAATCTCCGGACTTTGTTTTCTCCTGACTCTGCCCCAGAAAGGTTAATTTGAGCACGATAATCCTGACTTTATAGTACTGTGGGATGTCTAAGGTACGTAGCCCCTTAGATGATAGTTAGATTAAAGAATAATATTGGGGGGACACCTGGGTGGCTCAGTGGATTAAGCCGCTGCCTTCGGCTCGGGTCATGATCTCAGGGTCCTGGGATCGAGCCCCGCATTGGGCTCTTTGCTCAGCGGGGAGCCTGCTTCTCTCTCTCTCTGCCTGACTCTGCCTACTTGTGATCTCTCTCTCTGTCAAATAAATAAATAAAACCTTTAAAAAAAAAAAAAGAAGAAGAATATTGGGGTGTGTGTGTGTGTGTGTGTGTGTGTGTGTGTGTGTGTGGTTGAATGGTTTCCTCTATTCTTATCCCAATGTGGATTATCTCCCAATCAACATTTTTCAACTCAACTCCCATGATAAATAATAGATGCTTTATATGCAACAGTAACTATTTAAGTCAGTGGAAACAACAGTTATTCTCAGAGTGGAGAAGGAATGCTTGGTCTGAGTAAATTTGAGAAAATGAGAACAGAGCATTTGAGTGATGTGTATAGATTCCACTAAGGAGAGGTTTTCTATCCTGATCTCTGTAAAAATGTAAAGAATTATTACTTTGTTTGTCAATAATCTATCAGATTAGATGATAAATGTGGCATCCCATAGAAACTGGTGCTGACAAAGTTTTCCTTAATATATAAATTTCCTTTTATTTATCTGGAGTCAGGACCAACCATCTCAAGTGTTGGGGAAAATAAAAATGAGCCAGCTCTGTTACGTTAAAGTTCAGAAATAATCTGCCATAGTATTTTTTAAAATATACTTTAGGTGAATCACCACCCTGAATAAAATATAATTATTTTAATAAAAATGTTTCCCATATTTAATAAAAGTTTGATGTAACATTGAACATATGAAACAACAGCATTGGATAACTGGAAGAAAACATTAATTAAAAAGAAAATATATATTTAGGTTTTTGTTTTTTTTTTTTAACATGGAAGTCAGTTCTGCCACCAGTCCATCACAGGAATTTTTATAGAAAAATGTCAGAATGAGCAGAGATTCTCATATGTTGGCTTTATTTCTAACACTTTCTCTACATAGGAGGAAATATTGGGACAAAATAACCTACTTGCTTTTTGTCATATGCAGATTTGAGATCCTCAAATTTCTCATCATACTAAATGAAAATCATTTTCTCAGATTGAAATAAGGATGAACAGATTGCATGTAATTTCCATTCTAGTCAGAATTTCTCTGTGCTTTGATCCATGGGTATGTATCTCTCACTTTCTTTTTCTCCATTCTCTCACTTTACCTCTCATTCTCTCTAGATCTATCTACAAGACAGACAGAATGAAAACCACCAACTCCCATTAATTACTTAATTACATGCCCTTGTAATTTGTCTCATAGCTATTTCATCCACTAGATCTTTCACCTCCAGATGTTAATGTTTGCTGGAGTCTAAGGGTACGTGATCTTTAAAGGATTTCTAAAATAGTAGACTAGATGATTAAAGGTGGCTTCAAAGTTATAACTCAAAAAGTCTTTAGGTAATTAAAAATGAGAAATATACCTGAATTAATGAGAGCGGAGGAAATTGCTTTAGTAATTTTTTAGAATGTTGCCCAACTAATTCAGATATATGAAACAAAAGTGTTTTTTCTTAAACAGAAAACATTTTTGATTTTCTTTTTCACTTCAACTTATTTCTCTCATATTTTCTTTTTTTTTTTTTTAATTTTCCCACTTCTTCACTCATGAAATAGAGAATTTGATGGGGGAAAAACAAGGAGTAGAATACATTTAGTACAGGAAAAATATTAATTGCTTGAAAATGCAAAGTGAGGAAAGAAATCAATTGTGAGTAAACAGCAAGGAATGAAACCTCTTGACCTTGTCAGATGCTTTATGGGAGAGACCCTTCAATCAGAAATGTGCTGATGCTAAATTATCACAGGATTTGATCTATCCTCTAATAATTGAAAACTCCCACTCCTGGAAGGGAACCAGATTTCTGAACAGCCACTAATTTTTCAAAGTGGAAACTGAGAACTGAGGAGACTGTACATTTATCCACTAAGATTTGTACTTGTATTTTATGGCCCATCACATTCAATATTAGGCTCTGGTTGTAAATAGCCACATTGTGTTTTGAGATGCACTATTGTGTGATGTGCTATTGCAATTCTTTAAAGAGTCATATATAGTTTAACTTTTTACTTTTAGTATTATTCCTTTTAAATATCACAGAGTGTGAAAAACTAAACCATAAACAAAGATAAATGCCATTTTACAGCAACACTGGTGTTGATTCTTACTTGCCTGTAAAGAAGATGTTAACTCTGAATTCATCAGTTGTTTTTGTAAGGGATACAAGGTACAAAAGAGAATATTTAACATTTTTGTTCAAATGTTCCACTTATCTTTATATGTGCAATATACTTGGCGTCACATTATCATTAAACAATCTCTCATTGTAAGATTATTTCTAAATAGTAAAAGCATCTAAAGCAAATTTCAAAATTGATGGTTCATGTGACTATGTAATGAAATGACCCAAGAAGAGCTTGCTGGTTGTTAAAAATAGCCTAGAAATATCTAAGAAATGTAAAATAACTTTTATTTGAAGTGCTAATCCTTATGATGCTTCATTAATAACTCTTTTCTACTCAGGTATATATAACAACACCAAGAGAAAAATAAGAGAATGCATGTCAAGGATGAAACCACCTTAGAGAAATAAAAAAATAAAATAAAATAAAATAAAATAAATATATAAAGCTAATGCTCAGCTGGGAATTAAAAGCAAAGTCCAAACAGTACTATTCCCTATTAGTTGAAACACATAAAAGAAGTTTTAAAAACTAGGCATGTCTGTGCATAAAAACTTTGTTAACTGGAACACTTTTAGTATTCATTCACGGACTAATTTGAGCACTTTCTAAGCACTAGGATCATGCAAAATGTTAAAAACACAATGATGAACATGCCAGTATCTTCCTTCAATAAACTTAGTGTGGGAGGCAGACAACTTTGATAAACCCAGCAATTGCCATCCATGCCAAAGGGATAGGCATAAGTGTAGAAGCTTCAGTCTGGGCTGTGGGAAATGGTTAGTGTTGACTCTCAGGAAGTGACTTTGTCACTAACACTTAAAAAATCCTAAAAGATTTTAAGCAGGAAGTGACATGGTCTTATTTGTTCTTTGCAAAGACAAAGAACTTCAAAGGAAAGACTTAAAAATGAATGGTGCTAACTCTTTGGGTCAAATGGTGACTTAAAAAGATAATATGTAGAACAATCTTTTGCACCCATGGAAAGAAAATTAAATTGCTTGGGAAGTCACTTCCAAAACTAATAATAGTAGTAGGGTGTAAACAGTCAGGGAAAGCTGTGCTGTTTTGTTTGAAGTAAATGAGGTCTCCTTGGTGCAACGATGTCTCCTGGTGTCTTCCCTGCCAAATTCTATATATTTTCTTCATCTGAAACTATTCAGAAAAATACCTGTAATCTCAGTTCATTGTATACCTCCACACAACCTGACACTTTCTTAGCTGATGATGTGTTAGAATGCCAACTTCTGAGGAGAGGAAAGGACAGTTTTGGGGTAGAGACAAACCTGGACTTGAACGATGTGTTTGGGGATGATTTCTCAAAACTTCGAAATGATACTTTCTCATCCTCTTGAGAAACTTATAAAATAGGGCTAAAATTAATTCACAGGATTTTGAGAAGATTAAATTAGGAAACACATACTCTGGAACATAGGTTAAGCCAAACACATTTTTGTTTCTCTTTTTTTCTCCCTATATTTGATAAGAATCTGATTGGACTAATTAAACTTTTTTTTTTTTTAATTTCAGCCTAACTGTATTTGTTTATTAAGGCAACCACTATTTGAAGTGAGTTGAACAGTTCACTGAAATAGAGTAAAAAACTCCACTTTCACTATCTAGACCTGTAAACTCTTGTAAATAAATCCCTTTACTCCTTTGTAATGGAGTGTGCTCCATTGGGAAACAGATACATTGAACCTGATGGTCTCTGGTATCCTTTCTTGTTACAAAAAGAACAATTCTTTTATAAAATGATATGATAATTAATAGCATATTAAGCACCAGAAAATCAATGGATGAGAAAAGCAAGTATTCATAATAATGTAAAAACCCCTCCACAGTCTAAAAATATCTATGAAAGTATCTCAATGTCTGAGTGATAGACTAAGACACGTAATAAATTTGGATAGAAATATGTCTTTTCAAAGGCAGCATACCACAAAGGATTTTACTTACCTGACTTTAATACTACAAAAAATCATTTTTTTGAAGGTTTTATTTATTTATTTGAGAGAGAGAGAGTGAGAGAGCACAAGCAGGGGGAGCAGCAGAGGGAGAGGGAGAAGCAAGCTCCAGGGAGCCTGACGTGAAGCTCAATCCCAGGACCCTGGGATCATGACATGAGCCTAAGGCAGATGTTTAACCAACTGAACCACCCAGGTGCCCCCCAACCAAATCTTAATCTAATAATCTAATAATCTGATTGCCAGATAAAATACAAGATGTCCAGTTAAATTTGAAGTTCAGATAAACAACATTTTAAAAGTATAGTACATACAATATTGGGAATGTATTTATACTAAACAAATAAAATTATTTTCATAATTTATTTATTTTTATAATTATCTCTTTTTATCAGAAATTGCACATCCTGGTATTCCTTTATTTAAATATAACAACACTAATGGGGTTTACCAAATAAGTATATATATTTAACAATATGTTAAAGGTTAGAGATTTCTTTAACCTGAGGATTAATTAAGAAAGAGTAACTCTGGCCCAGGTAATTCATTCATCATTCATTCATTCATTATGTCAGAGACTCTCAGATGTCAAGTCCTATACGAGACATGGAGCAGTCAATCTTTAACAAATACAAGGACCTAACCTCGTGAACTTCAGAGAAATACATGTCATAGAGATAAATGCCACAAATAAAAAATGATTTTCAGTGGATCTTGATGTGCTTTCAGTTACCCTTTACTAAGAAACTAGGGCTAACTCTTAATCCTTATGAATAAGATTTAAAAAGTGTGATTGTCTGAAATTCTCTGATTGGCTTAATTATTAAATACTCTAAACTAATGTAACACATTAAAAATAATTAACAAACCAAAATCACCATGTCCTAAATCCCTGGGAATTTGAGGGGCAGGTTCTTCTAGCAGTTACGGTCACAGCACTGTACCCCGTCTGTTTTGATGCCACTATGTTCTGATCTTACCAGACTCCAGGACGTTTATGTCTCTCACAGCCTTCATTGTCAACCACAGTTAGTTCCTGATATAGTTACTGACTGTAAGGATGGAAGAAGAAAAAAAGAAGCCCTGTCTCTGTCACTACAGCACCTTCCTGTTTTATATGTCTATGGAGGACACATTCGCTCTGTGTAAGAAACTGCTTCTACGAGCTGTGGCTATGGGAAAGGATTCATAAGCTCTTGGGCAGAAATAGTGACTTCTTACATGGAAGGTACTCTGGAAATGAAGTCAGCCCTTGCATAGTAGTAGGACTGTTCTTGCGAAAAACTTACCTCTTACCACTTCTCTCTCCCATATCACCATCCTCAAGTCCACCAGAAAAGGTAACTCATGATATTTAATACCTTTATGTCCAATGTCATAAACTTAGACCATACCTATCATCAAATACTTCCAAAAGTATTTAGAAATGGTATGTATGTTGTTAACCTTGACTATGCCCACTAAATAAATAATTAATGCTATTAATCCATACTAAAGAACATGTCTCAAATTAAAACAACAAGAATAGGGGTACCTGGGTGGCTCAATGGCTTAAGCCTCTGCCTTCGGCTCAGGTCATGATCCCAGGGTCCTGGGATTGAGCCCCGCATCTGGCTCTCTGCTCTGCAGGGCGCCAGCTCCCCCCGCTCTCTGCCTGCCTCTCTGCCTATTTGTGATTTCTCTCTCTGTGTCAAATAAATAAATAAAATCTTTAAAAAAATGAGAATATATATGCTTATGTGTTTAAGAGGGGAAAAAACTATTATTTCATCAACTTGCAAACCATTTGAAAAAAATATGGTAATAAATAATGACAAAATTTATTTATTTTTTTTTGCTTGTATACTGACTGAGGTATTGTAGTAAAAGTAGAAAGGGAAATTAGCTTGAAAGAAAGGGATTTAGCCTATGACTCTAAATAACTGTAAGACATTTAGAGAATTATTTAAGTTTCTTGGCTTCAGTTTTTCCATCTATTAAATAGAAAATAAGAATAGCAAGAAAGAGTGGAGGAGCAGTTTACTGTATATTCTAGATATTTCACTTAAGCCTAAATTATATGCATTACATTTAGTGATAAAGGACCAGATTTATAAAAAAAAAATTCTCTTCTTGGGAATGTGTATGTGTGCATATGTGTGTGTGTTTAATCCATCTCTAGCACAATTCAAATGAATTCAATAATATCTACTGAAGGTTAGCTATGTGTAAAGTATTGGTCTGGTATATTTGCCTCGTTGTAGTGTACTTTTCTCATTACTAACAGAAAATGAAATGTATGCAATTCTCTTATTTAGGCATTGGGAAAGCCATGCTGCCCCCCCACCCCCTGCAATTAGTAATGTTATTATAAAGGCACAGCCGTAACAGTAATCCACCAATGAATATTTCAGTGACAGAAGAATATAACCTAGATGATCTCTTCTCTTTACAGAGGAATCCAAACACTGTTAATAGCTTCAATCCATCCACTGAAACACCCTCACATGAGTTGGAGACCTTGCCACCTTATCAACCTTACAGGTTCTGCCAAATGCTGCTTTTGGAATGATATTTATAAAGACCATAATTTTCTTAAGCATTCCTGTTCATAGAGGAAGTAAAAAACTAGAGATTATGGGGAAGTGTCTAATACTCTTGTGATTATGAAATTCAGAAAAAATGAGCTTAAATAGCAGATCATTTTCTGAGTTTTGTGAGGATATGCAGTCTCAATTTGTATCCCTCTTCGCATCATTCCTTCACCTTGATTGTCTTTGGCTTCCTGTTTCTTCTTTCTGGAGCCCTCGGACCCTCATGTCAATCAGTTACTCTTTACACATTTTGATTCTTTGACTCCCACTTCTTGTCTGACCACCCTCTGTTAACCACCTGTTACAGTGAAATAAATACTGATTTCTGCCTTTACCTGTTGTAGGTTCCAAGTACTCTAATATTTCACACTTGCTCTCTTCCCCAAGCAAACTTCTTCAACATCCCAAATGATCAATCATTTCTGATACAGGTAATAAATGTGTCAACACTCTTTTTAAAGTGTTATATTTAAAGTGTTACTGTGGTCAGAAGTAATTCCTCAGTATCTGGCATTGAAATTGCCTGTTTCAAAAGCCTCCACTACTCTCTCCACTGTCTGGGGAAGGAGAGATAATTGTTTCACGTATGCTGATCTTGTCCTTAGAGCTTTTCACACATCAAGAGTAAGGCCACTTTTCCTCATTAGTGCAGCAAACACCTGTCCCACACGTTGTGATTTTAAAAGCTGTGAGAAGATCTTAGTGCTTCTCCAACAATCTTTCCCCACCCTATAATTCCTTTAATTGGGAGAAAGCCTTTCATATGAGAAAAAAAATAAATGATATGAAATCATTTCCTAAGAAAAAGATTCAAAAACTGAGACAAACTAGAAAACACAAGGATACTCAGCAATGTGAAAATGAAGAAAAGGAAGGATAGAAATGTGAAGATGTTTCATAAAAAAGGAATTTTAATTGGAAAAGGTAAATTGAGAGCAGTGAGAAAATGATACACTCTTCTATTTTTATGTTTTGCTTCCTTCATATCTCACTTTGCTCTATGCCTGACCATGGACTCCACTGCCAAAAATCTCCTTTAACTCCTTTAACATAATTTAAATCAAGTTTCAAAGCTATTAGGGACTCTATGACTCTTTCACTGATAATTTACAGGTATTTGGTTACACTTGGAAACTTTTTTCACCAACAATGAGCTACATCACTTTTCAGTTCCCTTCCAATGTCTAGAATATATGAACTAGTCCAGACAGTTTACACCAGCATGTAAGAGATCACAGAATGGCATTGTGCCATATGTCCTCAAATTAAAAGAATTTATCAAGTTCCACATCAAATCCCCATTGCATTGAGCTTTTATTAAGCATGAATGTGTATCAAATTATCAATTTCACAAAAACATATTTAAGAATAAAAATAACTCTATGTCATATGAGAAAATGAATGTAAATATGTAATCAAGGCATATATTTACCCAATATCAATTAACTGAATGTTATAAAACATTAGTTGATACAAATAAACATTCAGAATTATATCAACAGCATTCCAGTTATATCTTTCAATAAAGACAGAGGCAAAGTGACTTCAGTGGAAGCTAATGAATCATAAAACTAGATTAGATAGTTGGAAAGACATTGGATGACTTTGAACACCAAATGTCTAGGCAGTATCTACTTCACTAAATGGACAGCAGAACAAACAGTACATGTCTGATGAGAGCTGGGGTAAATTTGGAAGGGATTTCATTTGAAAACAAAAAGAACTACTTTATCAACATAGTTAATATAAAATTTAATTATGGGTAAATTTTCTCTTGGCATTAGACAAATAACCACATTCTTTACAGTGCTTGAAGGCCAAGCCTGTTGTTTTGTACTTATAAGTCAGAGTGTTTCTAATTAGGAATAGTAATCCTGGGGTATTACAGTGGAGATTTCACTGCCTCCCCTTAAAAGATGTCTTATATATCCATTATGTATATATCTGATGATTCAGCAACAGATTCTCCTTATTATGATGGTTATTTGAATGCTAAATGTGCAAACACATTTTAAACATCCTCTAAGGCAACATTTTTCTCTGTGTCTTAGCAGAATAAAGCAATAATATTGTTCTATCTTTTCAACTATTAGAAGAAAAATCTTACATATGTTAAACTAAGCCTCAAGTGAGTTAGGCTTTAATCAAGCTGTTTTGATTTATGTGTGTTATTAATCTGGTTCAATTCAAATAACCATTTATTGAAGGCAGAATCAATGCAGACACTGTGTAAGGTAGAGTTCTTACAGTTAGTTTGAAATAAAGAGGGTAAGAACATCGCAGAGGCTGAAAGTAAAAACTGAATAGAATTGAGAGTTTGAGAAGCACTACTCGGCCCTGTGTCTCTGCACTGTCCCTTGAGGTGTCCCTGCATCCTTATCCACACCTTCATGATTAGCCACTGGCAAGAAATCCTGTGAGAATTATCCTCAATTGTCTGTCATATCTTTCCACTTGGGACTCTTGACTGATTCAAGTCCCAAAACGCAAAACTATTTGGGGGATCTTCCCCAGGACCCTATAAATTCTCCATTTCAGCACCACAAATCATGCCAGGAAAAAGTTTCTTAGGTCAGAGTAACCCAAATCCAATCAAAAAAGCTTCTTGGGGGTGGAGAAGGAAAATATGGCTCCTATTCAGGAAAAGGAATGATGATATATCAATAAATTATCCTAATAAGTATATCTGAAGATAACAAATATTTTAATAAAATACCCATATAAATGTATAACAGGTTATATTTGGGCTTTATAAACTCTAAGTAATTCTTAGTTTAAACGTGACTTTCTTTAGAGGGAATAAAATGAATTATGTCCAGTCTTTGAGATAGAAGTCTCTGAAATGATGAAAATTTGCTAATTTGCTTTCACTTCATTTTTTTTTTAAGATTTTATTTGCTTATTTGACAGACAGAGATCACAAGTAGGCAGAGAGAGGAGGAAGCAGGCTCCCCGTTGAGAAGAGAGCCCAAGGTAGGGCTCAATCCCAGGACCCTGAGACCATGACCTGAGCCAAAGGCAGAGGCTTTAACCCACTGAGCCACCCAGGCGCCCCATAATTTGCTTTCACTTTAGTTAAACTGAAAATACCAATGATCTATATAATTCTTAAGGTTCAGTAAAAAACTTTTATGTTAGCATACTTCAATGCTAAGTTTCACTGTGGCAAAAGCAAACAGAAAAAGTACTCTTGTATGTAAAAGTATCTTTACTTAAATACGTATATTCAAAAATAGTCATTGAAACTGAAGTCAATATTTTATATATAATAAAAATGAGGATAATGAAGCTAACTTAGCTGTATAATGGCAGAACTTTAACAATAACTCTCGTTTCCTAACTCTCAGTTCTGTTCTTCTGTATCACATAATTCCCCTTATGATGGTACCATGCCTATATAATTTAACATATTTACACTCAAGAAAAACAGTTACTGTATTTTTTCCTTGCAGTGAACTCTTCTTCTTTTATTTATTTATTTTTTGTATTCTACTCTAGCAAGAAAAATAAACAGGTTAGTTGGACAACTGGTTATTGTTAAAATACAACTCTAATAAACATTTTACATATTTGGTTGGCTTTTAGATAGACCTTTCCTGGAAAAATATGTTCAAACACAATTAGCTCTATAAATACTTTTGACAATTTTAAATATGTGATTTTAGTTTACTGAGCCACTTTCCTTTAAAATAAAAGACAGTTATAACTTTTTTTTCTTCCCACTATTTTTTGCTGAGACAACCTATTTATCTTGGCAACAAACACACTTCCACTATCTTGATCTTGTATTTTCAATTTAATCTCCCAGTCGGCCCTCTGCCGCCCCCCCCCCAAAAAAACAGAAATTTACTTCAAACTAGAATATGATTTTCACTTTTCCATCTTTATCCAGCCTCTTTTCCTCTGTCAGAGATATTATTTTGCCAACATTTTTGATGGTCAAAATAAAATTATCCTTCAAGCTCAATTCTAATATTATTTCCACTAAGTGTACTTTCTGATCCCCTCAGGTAAGAGTAAATTCCTCCTCTATCTGTTTTTATGGTTTCTCTGCTGTGATATTATATGCATTAATATTTTCTTTGTACAGTTAATAGATGTATATACCTGACCTAGTCTCTACACTGCTGAAAATATAATGATCGTAAAGATGAAAAGAACTATGTGCTTGAGAATGAGTGGATGATAAAAAATGAAAATATAAGTTGGGCACCAAAAGTAGTGGGACTTGAATGTCAAATAAAGGCCATGACCTCACGTGAATAAACAGTAGAGAGATAAAAACCTATTTGTCTTTGTTTTTGAACCAGCAAAATATCTTCAAACTAAAGATTTTAAAAAGACATCATTTCATCCCATGGACCATTTGGGATCCCACATGTTACTTTCTGTAATACTTGGCCTATAGCAGTCATAAGTATGGCAATGCTGAATTTAATATATGGACAGACATATTGTTTATAAAGCAATTCATTGGAGAGGACCATCGAATCAAAAATAATCACATTTAATGAATCTGATATTAGCTATTGAACAATTTAATTGCTATGTTTTTCCACAAATAAGAACACATTTCCAACTAAGCCTAAAATGATCTTGAGATTCCGATATGAATATTTTCACATTCCCTCTGCCAGGATCTATTATAATCATCCCTTCTTTTCACAGGAATAAAATGTTTTTAGACTGTTCATCAAAAATACTATAACATCACATTAATTATACTTGGCAAAACATAAAACACAAGTCACTTATAAACATTGATTTTTCCAAACATCACTATGAACTAGTATAATATTGTGCAGGTTTTGCAGATTGTATTTAACATCTATTTTCAACACCCAACATGTGTATCTGGATCACTGCACCCAATATTGCATCACAAATATTTGAGCATAACTGAGTAGCTATATTTCAGCTATATCCCACTGACATTTTCTATAATGCAAAAGGATGACATCTGCTTCCTTTCTTTTTCATTTTCAGAAGAACATCCACTTCTGTTTTTCCTTTTTTTTTTTTTTTTATGAACCATCAATACATATTCTAAAATAGGATAAATCCTATTTTAGATGTAAACCCAAGAGTTCACAGACTGAGAGATCTGCTTCCACACCTGTATCTTTCTGGCAAAAAGATGCTTCATTTGGATAGGAAAAAAAATAGAGCGGGAGCCAGGAACAGTCATAGAATGTGCTTTGGCAGCTTTTCCACGCCACCGTATTTTTATTTTTAATCTCTAAGGATAATTCACAGAGAAAGAATCTCCTAATGTGTTGCTGAAATATGTATTATATTGACAGCCAAAATGAAAACTCACTCGGTTTTCTTCAATGTTTAAAAAGATATACCCACTTTAAGGTGTTATGGCATGTTAAACTGTGAAGAAGAAAACATATATGGCAAATTAATATTAAAATATTTTTCATATGTTCTTCAGCTGTAGTAACTACCAGATCTCAAAAATGCAATCTTTAATGATTATTGAGGTCTATGGGAATATGCTTGATTTAAGGGCAAATAATTATTGTATGCATTTGAAGAGGTTTCAAACTCTCACTTAAGTTTATAAACCTTTTCAGCTAATTTTTGTGTTATGCAACTCAGAAGTGAAGGAAAGAGATACATATAAAAATCTACTACTATGCTTTCCTCCTTTCCTCTCTCTTGCCTGCCCCTTTCTTTCCTTCGTTTCAACATCTATCAAGCACTTTCCATGTACCAGACCCATACTCAGTAGAGAAGTTTCAAGATAGAATTAAATTTATGATTAAGTACAGGAAATTGAGAGTATTAAGGTAAGCTTGAATAGCATGCACTCAAATAGAGTTAAGGTGATTATATTCATCCAGTTTAAAACACTAACACCTATCCTGCCTTGGCCACAGGAGTCTCCACATTATACCGCATTCTAGGTTCACCAACATCATGACTTCCCTTATCTAAGGATGGATGGATTTGGTGAAAAATCTCATAAACTTTTCTCACAGAAGGTTTACCTTTACCTTTTGTCTTTTATATAATCTATAGCATTTATGCAATGTGTGTGTGTGTGTGTTTCTTATTACTTAATGCAAGGTATGTTAGTCTAAGTGATGCCTTTCTATTAAGATTTTGAGAACAGCCATCTCCATCACAAACTTCTCCAGGGATCTCAGCAGTCTCTGAATCACCAGAAAGCAACAATAAACAAGTCGTTACACTGACTGGTTGGAACCTCTCGGGAACAATATTTCTGAACTGGACATACACATCTTATATAACTAACTGCTTCTGCTTCCCTTCTTTTGTCAGATAAACCCTCCCCAGCACTCACTATACCTAGCACTCTTTGAGCTGTTGTGTTGATGGAAAAACATTGATAAAGATGTTCTCAAAGACAATGAAGTTTTAAAGGAGTTGAAGTTTGAGAGATTCAATACATAACATTCCTCTTAATTTCTGAACCAAATAAAGAAGCCAAAGTCACCAACCAAAAGAGAAAGAAATGTTCACTTTATTCCTGACTGCAGCTGTAGACCATACCTCAGTGTGAGAATGCCATGTGCGGGCCAACGGGTAAACCAACAGCTCATCCGAGGAAGTGTTTCCAGAGAAGTTAAGTCTTACCCAGGTCACCAACTCACACTGATTCAGGATAAGTGAGAAAGGACATACATATAGATAGATCTCTTCCACATGATGCCAAAATTTCCTCCGTCCACTTGAGAAATGGAAACCAACAGCTGGTACTTGTGAATGAATTAACTCCCTCCACCTCAAATTGGAGCAGGGAGAAGAGTAGCCAAAAGACCAATGGAAATGCTTATGCAGAGCAGAGAAATTGGAATTACTCAACTAAACCTTCCAGCGGAGACTGTATTTTGTCAAAAAACACCCTAAATGCTATTGCATGTAAGTGATGAGTCACTGAATTCTACACCTGAAACTAGTATTACACTGCATGTTAACTAACTGGAATTTAAATGAAAACATGGGGAAAAAAAAAAAAAAGCACCCTAAATGCAATACTATGTAGTTTGTCTACCATGTTGGTGACCTCCATGAAGTCAGTAAATTCTTCTCAATTTCTTTGAACTGGATGGGTTTCAGTCTTCATTTTATTATCACAGGAGTCCTGTGGCCATGACTACTGAGGAAATAACAAAAACATTAAACATTTATTATAATATATAGTAATACATAGTATCATACATGTTACACATTACATAAGAGGAGAGGAAGGAGAAATTTTCTGCCAGCTAGTAGATCTAACTTTTTGACTCACCACGTAGTAGCAGTTGAAATACTTTGAAAAAATAAATGTTTAAAAAAAAAAAGAGAGAGAGAGAGATTTTCTCTCTTTCTAACTGGTGAGGACAGCTTACTAATTAACATACTTAAAGCCTAGTGTTTTCCAGCAAAAGCACAGGACTGTCCCCAAAACATAGATCAATGGTAGCCTTATTCTTTGACAAGAAAAAGAGGAGAAGAATCCACTGAACAGCTTTGTTATTACCATAATTACACAGGTGCAAAAACAGCATTAAAAAGATCAACACCAGCTATAGCAGCATGTATTGCTAATTAAAATAGAAATCCCTTATCCTAGAGTGACGAAACAAATAAACTGACAAAGATAGGAATCTGAGACCCACAGAAACCCAGAATATGAAGACCTAGAAATTAATAATTTAAATTTGTAAAAGGCAACGTAATACTTGTAAAAGACAATTTAACATAATATTTTGTGAATGGTGAGGGATAGGGACATAACCAGGAATCTGATGTGAGTGAATTAACCTTCATTGCTAATTTTTACTAATAAAGTATTGATGGTAACATAAGGACCAAACTTGTAGAAAGCATATGAGCTCTGCTTATGTTCAAGGTTAACTATTTTAGTACATATCCATATATGTATACATAAGACCCCCCCTTTTTTTTTTCCCTCAAGATTTTATTGAAGCTTTAGTAAAAATCCAGGAAATAGAAAAAAAACTGAGATAGGCAAATCTGATCATGCAGTGCTGCCTATGTTACGGACAGAATTGTACCATCCCACAATCTATATGTTAGTACTAACTTCCAGTATCTTAGAATGCTACTGTATTTGGAGATGGGTCCTTTAAAGAGGTAATTAATTTAAAATGAGACCATTAGGGTGGGCCCGAATCCAATCTAGCGGGTGTTCCCATAAGAAAGGGCTATTATGACATGGGAGGAGGAAAGACCTTGATAGGACACAGTGGCCAGAAGGTGGCTGTTTACAAGCCAAGGAGAGAGGCCACAGAAGGAAACAGCCTTGCTGACACCTTGATTTTGGAATTTTAGTCTCCAGAGCTGTGAGAAAGTAAATTTCTGTAACTGAACCCACCCAGTAAGTGGTACTTTGTTGTGGCAGCCCTAGCAAACTCATACTCTGTTCTCACTCATGCGGCACTGCACATTGTTTGAAGCTGCCAGAAAAGCTGACTCCAAACTTCAGGGAGCTTGGTTTCAGGATTATGAGTACTCAGAGTTCACCTATAAGGAAATAAAAATTGAACATGACATAGGCTATTAATAAGAAAGAGAAGCTTTCTAAATTATAAATTTTACTGCTCTATAATTCCTTTCTTATTTAAAAATTATAATCTCTAAGTTTAAAGTAGCTTACATGGGGTGCCTGGGTGGCTCAGTGGGTTAAGCCTCTACCTTCGGCTCAGGTCATGATCTCAGGGTCCTGGGACAGAACCCCACATCCGGCTGTCTGCTCAGCAGGAAGCCTGCTTCCCTCTCTCTCTCTCTGCCTATTTCTGATCTCTGCCAAATAAATAAATAAATAAATCTTTAAAAAAATAAGTAAAGTAGCTTACATTCCTTGACCATGGGTATCCATAGGTAATATTGTAACTAATTTTAGTTCTTGGCTATGAAATTGATAAACTGATTTTAAAGATGTTTATGAAAATCAAATTCTCTCTTACAGACTAATAGTTACTCATACTTATTAAAGTAATTACTTTTATTAAGATAACAGTAACTTCAAAAATCTTAAAAATGAAAAAAAATTAAAAATTAAATTAAAATTTAAAAAATTAAAAAATTAAACTTAAAAATTTAAAAATTTAATTAAAAAATTAAAGTTAAAAATTTTAAAAATGAACTGGCATTTGAAAGTACTCCATGAAGTAGGCATTACCCTATTGTCTCTTTAGCTCTATTTAATATACGCATTTAATATTGTAGTTTAGTATTCACAATGGTAACCTTAATATACTTTTACTACAGTTGTTTTATGTCATCTTTGCCCATGTATAATACTTTACCTAACTCATACTATTCAAATTTTCTTAACTCAAGCCTAACCCTGTAGCATCAGGCAGAACACAGTAACTTCAAGCCTCATTCCACGCCTGACTTTGGCACATTTTCCATTATAACTCAACCTATAATTACGGGATCTTAGAACTGTATCAAAGACATTTATTAAATATACTTAAATTGTGAAATTGTTATGCAATTAGACATGAAATAGGCATTTCATGTACACAATATTACAATATTTTAAATTGAAGTGGAACTGAAAACTCTCCAGTTTTTTGAATAATATAGAATATTTAAAAGAATAAAAAATAAACCTATGTTTTCCCTGCAAAGACAACATAATTTGGAATTATTTCTTTCAGTTCAAAATTGTTTGATATGATCATACTGCCTTGATAATTTTATACATTTTTTCTCATCTGTCGTACCTCTGGTGTTTTGTTTTGTTTTTAATGCACTGTATATGTGCTAAATTCAAGTAGATATGTTCAAGTGCTCTCACTAAAAATTAAAGCTTCAACAGGGTAAAATCAAAGACAGAGTTTAGGATGTTGGAAGACATAACAAAAAAAGCTATAGACCTTTTATAAACACACATTTATTTTTATTCAATACATTTTGTGATCACAAAATCAATTAAGCGATTTAGTTAATTTAACAACTAAGCAGGTATGTTAGCACATAAAGAGGAGAAAGAGGGAAGAGGAGTGCATGGCACATAGTATCTTATCATAGGTATTGATTGGGCCAATCTCTCTCCGATCCCTGGGAAACTTGGTCTCTTCCAAATGGTACTTAATGGCCTTAATGTTCACTGATACCCTATCCTGATCTGCTTGAAATGTTGGTTTTTTCTCTGATATCTTCACTCTGTGTATGTACACATATGGACAGATGTTTAAATATGTATACAAACACACGCACACGTACACATTAGTTAGATTTGTCCAGTGAAACAAATGACTCTAGACATTTAACCAATAGGTATTCAATACAGGGAATTATATGTTTCCAGAGCCATTGGCAACACTAGAGGGTGGACACTGAGAATCACCATTGGCCTTGATGAAATCAGTAAGCACTAGAGCCTTAGCATCAAAAATTTCAGTTACATGAGCATCAGAGCAAAGGCCTAAGATCACAACTCTAAACCTCTATAAACACTGTGTCTGAGGTTTTCCCTTGGTCCTATCTGCTACTGTTCTGGAAGCATAATACTTCTTTTATATCTTCCAATTCTCCCTAATGTCTCTCAATTAGTGTAGCCTAAACCAAAATTCTGCTGACAAGTCAGTCTTGGAAACATAAGTTTCAGAATTTCAGAAGAATTTCAGAAGAGCTTAAAAAGCTAGGGATGGTATGGAGTATAAACAGATGATATCAGTTATATCTGAGATATTAGATGATTTATTGAACCAAATGACTCTATGGGGATAATTTCCTGTTTCCATTCCTTCTAAAGGTGAGAATAATTTGGAGTGTTTGTAACTTTTTAAAAATGTGACAATGAGGAATTTTCTTCAGTGCTTGTATGGATTGGAGTATCTCTAAATTATATTTCTGCTTGACCAAGAAGAAAAAGCCAAGGAAAGTTGTGGAGGATACGGCTCCCTTGTTTCTTGAGCAACATAGGTACTATCATTAGACAGAATCTTAAGTTTACTAGTGAATAATGTTACATGTATGAATTTTTTTAAGAAATGGAACATATGGAAAACATTGATGACATTTTTAAAAAAAAATCTGTTCCAATCAGTGATGTAATTGGTTTAAAAACATCTTTGATTTTGACAAATATTTGATTGTCACATATTTTTAGAGCTGTTATGGAACTTTATATTTTGTCCTATGTGATCATATTCCTGTGTATTTGAAAGGGAGGTTTAGAAATGGATTTCTAAGTATTCTATCCTTTTTGACCTGTGTACTGTATATTTCAAAGATACCATGCAATCTGACATTTGAATACAGCATACAGATATCTGTGATAGAACCAGATTTTTACATAGTAGCAAAATTGATTAAGTGAATTGGCATTTATGACAGAATATGGGAAATAGGATATAACAAACTTACTGTGATAAATGAGAAACCATGAAATTAATGATGACTTTAAAACCATCTAGCTTCTCATATCCATTCTACAAAATCTATCATTAATATGTTTTGGCCTGGAAAATAAAGATAGTGATTATAACAGTTAAATGGATACTTCTCATATCTCAAAATATTCTAATCTTTCCCTATGGTGGATATATTTTTTAGGATCTTAACAAAAATATTCTCATGTTGTCTGAATGGAAAAATAATCTCTAAAATGAGTTTTCTTGCTCTGTATCTAAGAAACTATAAAAAAGAAAAACATGCTAAACTGTTCATTCATTTGGTTTTTCTTAATTTAAAATATGTACTAAGTAATTACTATTTGTTCAGTACCACTTTATATCCTAAGAATTTAAATGCAAGAGGATGCTGCAAGGAGATGGGATCCCAATTATTTTCTAAAACTTTATCAAGTAGAAGCTAAAAAGAGGAGTCGATTAAAAGTGAAACAGCATTGCGTCTTAAAATTTCAAAAATCTGGATTTATCTTATGAGCATACTACTCCATTTTGTGGCACCCAGGAATCTCTCAAATTCTTCCCTCAAAAGCCTCTGATTTAAAAATATTAATAATAACTGTCTCCTTTTTATAAAACCATTTTTGGAAGCTGCTTGGAGTGAAGGGGGTCAAATTATCTCTCTTGTCCTGAGGCAGAGGCCTATTTCTGCTGTGAAACTACAAAGTAGAGGGAAAAGCAAAGATCCAAAGCCAGGTTTGAGCCATGTGCCCTGCCCAGTCACAGGGTGCAGGACACCCTGCATAAAATACCAGCAATGAAAATGTCAGTAGAATGGATGACTCCCAAAAGGAAAGGAGGATTCTGTACCAGAAGTAGAGCTGTGCAGGCTAACACAACAGATGTCCACCATGCAGACATTCAGCAAGTAATTATAAGAGCGATGGGTATTATTAAATTGAGTTTAAGGGTTTGTTACCAAGGGAATTTAACTTAAAGCTTGTCAAGGTCTTCCTGATGAGTAGAACAACTAGGAATTTGCTGGGTAAAGGGAGGAGAGGTGGGAGTAGGTCAGGAGAGATATTTTAGACAGAATGAATTGCAAATGAAAGGAACAAATTTGAAAGACTGCAGACTATTTAGTAAACCAGAAGAAGTTCAGAAGGGCTGCAACCTTGAGAACAAGAGAGAGAGGTCAGGGGAATGGGAGGGCAGAGGTACAGAGAGGAAAAAAGGAACTGGACATGATAGGAATTTTAAACTTGATTTTAAACATACTGGGAAACCCCGTAAAAATAGGATCAATGTGGTCTGATCCATGTTTTAAAACTACAGCTTTGCTGTTGTGTATAAAGTGGAATGGAGTGGAACAAGATTTGTGGAAAAGGGATTGTTTAGTAAGCTGACGCAGGATTTCAAACAGCAGATGATAGTGAATGAGAATAGGATGAAAAAGGGAGACAAAGAGAAATGAACAATTCAAAGGCTATTTAGTGAGAAGTGATAGAATTTGTAGAACAAGAGAAAGAACTAATTCTTTCATCTAACACATATTTATCAAACTACTGTAATATTACTGGTCTGGGTGATACATTAGTGAATAAAGCAAACAAAAATCCCTATAACCATGGATTATACCTTCCGATGGAAAGAGAATTTTCAGGATTCAAGCTGCCAGTCCTTCAATTCAACCTAACATTAATTGAAAACTTATATTGCAAGACAAAGGACAAATCTACATCTGTCACAAGGCTTATTGATTCTCATTGAAAATCCTCAGTCCTCCAAATAAATTGGAAGAATATAATAAAGTGATGCAGCCCTGAAGGAAAATCTTCCACAGATTTATTTTACACATCGTCAGTAGTTTGAGACAACTCCTGAAAACAGATTCTTGGTCAGACAACCAAGCTGGCTTCCTCAGAACTCACTCCTCTTCGGAACTGTTATACTTGACCGGAAAAAACACGGTGATACTTTTTCCTGTACCATACCCCCAATAGCAACTTTTATTGGCATTATCCTGCACCATTGTGTTTTGGATGTGTGAGAGTTTATAAGATTTATCATTTCTCCACAGATTACTGGACTGTGATGAGCTCCATCTGGAACTGAATGAAAGGAATGCTAATCATCCTGGATGTGAAACTGGGCAGGCATGTGTCGTCTTCCTCTGGGGACAAGATGAGTAAGTTTTCAACTATATAGGAGAGTTGCATTAGGTTAAAAGAGAATATTTTTTAAATGGAATTTATGGGAAGTTCATGGGAAGGAAGGTTCTGGGTACCCATAGAAGTGTTAGAACAAAGCAGATATATTGTGCTCCCCCCCACCAATACAGTATTGCTACTCCTGATAACAGATGCTCTCTCTTCCTTTTGGAAACTATATATTCCTCATCTATGCTCTGTCTATGTGATCTGTGTAGGATTGATGCCAACTCCAGTTTCTGGGCATGAGCAAGTGGTCTGGACCTTGGCAATCAAAACACTTTCTTCCTGGGTCATATTGACTATTTCATGAATGGTCATAAAAAAGAAAACATAGGTAAAAGGGGGAGAGAGAAGTTTGCTGGCTACACTGTTTGAACTCACAGAACGAATAATGTTAAATCATCTCTACTACTAGCTTTTTCAATGAGTATAAAAGCTATGTCTGTCTTGATTACTGTACTATTCACATGCAATAGGAAAGTACCTGGAAGATAACTATTTGTTTAATTGAATCAAATCAAATTCAATTGAGTATTTTAAATTGTTCCTGGACTGTGAAAATATAATTCTGAGATAAAATGAGAAAAGAGCAAATTATATCACACAATAAAATGAATTCAGTAGCCCTGAATTATTGGTCTTCCTTCCATTGGGCATTTCAATTTAAATCTTACCCTTTCTTATCTTTTTCAAGTTTTCAGTTCAAATTTAGAGCCAGGGTACCAGAGGAAAATGTCATATGTGACAAGTCTACTCTTTCCTTCATAATATTGAGAAGACTATTTTTTTTTATCACATTAGAAGTTTTTCATTGCATATTCCTTAATCTCACTTTAAGTCTGCTAATGAGATATACTGTAATGTCTCCTCTTTATTTGTAGGTTAAAGGTTTTGTTGACCCAATATTTGAGGAAGGGAACATAGGAAAATTAGCAGTTATGGATAGAAATGTAATGAGTTGAGTTTGAATGTATTGAGATGACATACTGTCTGATATCTAGGTGGAGATATCCATTATATACTACCCACACATTAGAATGAAGTTTTAAGCTAGAAAAACACATTTCAGAGTTGTCATCTTATAGATGCTAAGTAATGTAGACAGATCAGGAAGTGAGCCCATTTAAAGAGAGTGTCTGGACTAAGAAATGAGGAATGGAACCACGGACAAGCCACTATCTACGTAGTAAAAAGAACAAAACATAAAAGGATAAATGTAGCAGAGGACAGGAGAGAAAATATTTCATAAAGTGGGATTAATGTAAATTGAAGACAGGTCAAGTAAGATTCATCAGATTTGTTTATTCAATGAATATTTATTAAACTACTACCATGTGCTCAACAGTGTTCTGAGTATTGAAGAAATAGGACTGAATGAAACTGAAAAAGATCTCTCTTCTTCTAGAGCTTAAATTTGCTCACTCCCTTTCCTTCCACATACAGCTACTACAGGGAAGGATAGCCAAGGGGCCCATGAATGGATCGAGAAGAGTTGTCCCATTCATAAAAGAATATCTACCCCTAGTTCATCATAGTTTAAAACTGCTCAGGAAGAGGATAATGTCACCACATTGACTAGAGAAAAAAGAAGAGATTAACTGAAAAGTCCCATTTGGTTGAAATATGTTTAAAGCCCCCAAAAGAGAGAGGTATAGCCAATCCTGATGAATTGATTGTCTGAGACATGGCAAGAAACTTACAGAGGAAGTGGTATCACTCTTCTTAGAGCCCACGGCAGGAGGTTCAGAGGGTAAACATATTTATTGCCACCCTCACCAACCTCAGAAGTGACATCATTCTCAGAGACCTTCAAGTAACAGCTGACATGTGGGTTCACATCCACCTGAAGCTCAAGAGTTAACAGTGGACTATGGTTAACAAGGGTTCTAAATCAACTTGTGTCCTATATAAGTGAGAGTCACTGAAAACTAGCATATAATTACTCTTTTGGCCATCCAATCTCATTCTATAGCAGGAAAGAAATACCGTTCACCACGCTGTCCTCCTGAACCCTGGACCCTGGGACAACTATGTGAAGGAGTCACAGAGCACCTCAGAACATTTGACCAATCACACATGCAGAGTTGAAAGTTGGAAACTCGCCAAAAGGACAGACAGGGCTCCTCTCCCAGGTGATTCATAATTGGAGGAGTTCAGTACACCCCACCAAAACAGTCAACTTCCAGTGCCAAGAAGACTTAGAAGTTCAAGGAAAACATTTTCGGCCACCAACCAGTTTGCACCTGTGGCACTTTGCCCATACAAACACTACTATTACAGGCTACTGCCAGCTACCAGAGGGTGACTTAAGAAAAAAATGAGAAAAGCACTCCAATGCACAAAAGATCTTGAGGCACCAAACTAGAGGAAAGCCCTGTTTTCCAGGAGTAAGGTTCATATTGCAACACACTTCCAAAATAAGCTACTACCTATCAAATCCTTGTGTCAGGATCAGCTTCTAAGACAGGTATGTGAACCGAAAGTTAACAAAACAAACATTCAAATAACCAACAGAAATGATGCCTGTACTTACTGAACTTTGTACCAATCCCAGTTCCATCACGGGAGCTGGGGAAATAAGCATGTTTAATTTTCTAAGCTTCAGTTCCCTCATCAGAAAAATGATAGCAATTTTTTACTTATGGGACATTTGTGAGGATTTAAAGAGATCAAATATTCTACATTCCTCATATTGCTCTTAGCATAAAATAAACACTCAATAAGAGAGTAACATTTATTAATTAAAATATTCACTAAAATTTATGATGATAAAGTAAATGTTGACTAAAATTTACTAGTTCTCGGGATGCCTGGGTGGCTCAGTTGGTTGGGCCACTGCCTTCGGCTCAGGTCATGATCCCAGGGTCCTGGGATCGAGTCCCACGTCGGGCTCCTTGCTCAGCAGGGAGCCTGCTTCTCTCTCTGCCTCTGCCTGCCGCTCTGCCTGCTTGTGTTCTCTCTCTCTCTGACAAATAAATAAATAAAATCTTTAAAAAAAAATTTACTAGTTCTCTTACTTACCTTTTAAAAATTTTAAATATTAAATGTTTCTATTTATTAAAGATTAATTAACTAAATTAATTAAAATGTTAGTAAAGTAAATGTTGACTATCCTCCATTGTTTCATTGCTCTGACAGATAATGAAAAATATTTCCAATGAAAATATTTCAGATTTATGCATAGTAATGAATTTCTATGTAGGAAACTGAACACCTAAATGATAGGAGGATTATATTTTAGATAATATATGAAAATAAGATTGTCTACTCAAATAAAACAATTTATCAAAACACTGGAGGCATGAATAAATTCCAAGGTGTTTACTGAAATACTGTACATGATAAAATTATCATGTTTATCTAGTGCTGTTTTTGTTTGTTTGTTTTAATGAACTCAAATGTATCCTGGCAAACTGATGCCTAATCACCTTACCTGAAAAGGGGAGGTGTTGACTAGGTTTGTATTAGGTAACTGTCTTAGTTCAGGCTATAAAAACAAATGACCAGAGACTGGGTGGCTTTGGAAACAAATATTTATTACTCAGATTTCTGAAGGATGAGAAGTCCAAGATCAAGGAACCAGCATATCTGATGTCTGATGAGGACCCGCTTCCTGGTTTGTAGATGGCTGTCTTCTCATTGGGCCCCCACATAGCTGAAAGTCCCCCAAAAGCAGACTTTCTCATGATTTTTCTAAAGGTGCAAATCCCATTCATAAGGGGAGAAGCCTCATTACTTCATTTAAGCCTAATTACCTCCCAAAGTTTCTGCCTCCTCTTAATATCACCCTAGGCAACAAGGTTTCAACATACAAATTTTGGGAAGACATAAACATTCAGTCCATAACAGTAACCATATTCATAGAAATTTAAAATGCATGGAGCACTGGGTGTGGTGCATAAACAATGAATTTTGTAACACTGAAAAATAAAATAAAATAAAGTGCATGAGAAGAGTACAACTATACCTGTTTTGAAAGATTATGTAATGCCACTTAAAAAAAAATAATCTTAAGACACCTATTGGACTAGTGACAAGTATTACTTTGTTTCTCAGAGACTATTTATAATAATAAATGAATGTTGGGGGCACCTGGGTGGCTCAGTGGGTTAAAGCCTCTGCCTTTGGCTCAGGTCATGATCCCAGGGTCCTGGGATCGAGCCCCGCATCGGGCTCTCTGCTCAGTAGGGAGCCTGCTTCCCTCTCTCTCTGCCTGCCTCTCTGCCTACTTGTGATCTCTCTCTCTCTCTCTGTCAGATAAATAAATAAAATCTTAAAAAAAAATAAAATAAATGAATGAATGTTGATGTTTTATTGTTTGTTAAATACAGCTTATACACAATAAATATGCTTCATCTGAATCACCGATGTCTAAGATACAGAATATAAATTAAAAAAAAAAAATTAGAGAATAAGGATACCTGGGTGGCTCAGTCAGTCAAGCATCTGCCTTTGGCTCAGGTCATGATCCCAGGGTTCTGGGATCAAGCACCCACCCCCACCTCCAGCTCCCTGCTCAGCAGGGAGTCTGCTTCTCCCTCTCCCTCTTCTCTTCACTGGTGCTTTCTCTCCTCCTTGCTCTGTTCTATCTCTCTCAAATAAATAAATAAAATCTTTAAAATTTTAGAGAACAACTTCACATAAATAATAAGGTACAATTCTCTTAATAAAATTGAGGGCCAGAGGAAAGAGAGAGCCAAAAGTGCTAAAATAACCATTATATTTAGCCATTAGAGAAGAGGAAGGGGAAAACCACTTATATTAATTGGGTAATGCCAAATAGATAAACTAGTTTATTATAAATTTCACATTAAAAGTGATTTAGATTTCGTGTATACTATTTAAGCATCATTATCAACTAATTTTACCATAAAAATGAATAAAATTTCTCAGCATATAAAACTTAGTTCCTACAACATGATCTCCTAGCTTTTCTCTCACCTCGCTAGAAAATTACTCACTTTACAAATATTTACTGTGTATTCTACTCTGTACCTAACCTTGTCCAGGCACTGGGGAACCCTCTTACTAGTCTGAAGAAGAAACAAATAATAAATTAATAATCACACAATAATACTATTTCTTCTCAGGCAAATTTACTGGACACTCTTTGCTTTTATATTTATATATACATTTCCTATGGCTTACAGTCATTCTATTTTCCATGCAGATTTTCTTGGTTATTCCTAAAATACCAAATACATATAGACTCTTGATTCTCAAAGCCACAAGTTTGTATCTGACCTCACCTTTGAGCTAAAGCCCTGAATTCCAACTAGTCTATCTGTTTTATAACTAACATAGAATATCACCTAAGCTGATTCCTGGCGTCTTCCACTCTGGAACACTCAAAAGAAAAAGGTTCTTCTATGTGTCTTTCATTTTTCACATCCTGTTGCTAGCAAAATCTGATTTTGTTACTTCAGAATTGCTTATTCATCCGTTCATTCATTTATCAAAACTGTATTTACCACTTACTATATGTCAGGCACTAGGAATAGAGAGAAATAAAAAATATATATATAGTTTTAAAATAAGGTAGTTACTTCTTAGGACAAGTTGATCCATTCTAACACAGTATGAAAAACAATATGATGAAAAGCCGTGTGTCAGCATAAAGAAAGAGCAGCTCAGACTGAGAGTGGAGTGCTCTAAGAAGAATTAAAAAAAAAAAAGGTCACTGTAGCGGTGACTTCAAGAGCAAATAAGGACTGTTTTAGATATTAGACAAAGGATCAGCTGGTGCATTAGTACTGATTGTGTAAGAGAACACAGCACAGTCTAGTAGGTTCAAAAAGTTTAATATGACTCTGGTCAATAAATGAGGTATCAGGAAGAGATCGGTTTGGGTAATCAGCTAAGACATAGATAGGGCTTGAATACTTTCCCGAAAGCTATGAGAAGTATTTGAATGCTTTAAATAGAGATTTGCATAAAAGTCTGTGCATTTTGGAAAACCATTCTGACAGTATTGTGGAGAAATGATGTTGTGCCTACAAGCTTGGATGCACTGTAACCTGTTAGAGATGAATTGAGTCTCAGTGAGATTAGTTGTGTCTCCCAATGTCACTTATCTAGATTCCATTCTAGGGTTCTCTCACTCCAAATCCTGTGCTCCTGTCTACCTTGCTATCCTGGCCAAGGTGCTCATCAGGAAGTCTGTCATACCTTAGTCATGCATATTATGCCTTCTTTCCAGTCTCATCTTCCACCACTTTATAATATTTATTCCAGTAAGACTGAATGCTTAGTTCACCCAAACACCAGGATACCTCATGCTTCAGGATGTTGGCTCATATTTCACCTCATCTGTGTCTACAAGTGTTGCAGCCATTTTGTAAAATCAGTATGGACCCTTACTGAAAGTCTGATTTGGATGTCAAGACTGATGATGCCACACACAAAGGGTAATAAAGCTTCCTGGGGAGAGCAGAGTAGTCTTCCCGAGCTGGTCCAAAAAGGAGTTTGCAGGAGCAGGGAAAGAGACAGGCTTGGGGTTTCTGTGATGGTTAAGGGTGAAGGGATTCCTGCACGCTGGTAGGGGCTTGCATGATTTGAAACTCCCACTGGTGCCAAAGGAAAGAATGTGCTTCTTTATCAGCTTGCCCAGATGTGGAACAGAGGGGAGGAAGGGATGTGAGGCTTAAAGCTATCAGCAGTCAAACAAAAAAAACATTGAGTCAGACTTTTATTACGGTCTATCCATGATGTTGCTGACATAAACACAAATGATTACTACACAGAGAGGCATGGCTTCTATATTAAGGTTTACCCACGTACTCTGCTTTTATTTTTTCTCCATAGTTCCTACCACTACTTGATAAAATTTCCTTAATTGCTTATTGTCTGCATCTCATATTAGAATGTAGTTTCCATGGTATTAGATTTTTGCTCTGTTTTGTTCACTGCTTTATCTCCAGTATACAGAATAGTGACTGACTTTTGGTAGGTGTGCAGGAAAGATTGTTCGAGTAAATTAATCAAAAGTTGAGGGAAAGGTACATTGCGATAGTAGATATTTGGAAAGAAATCTTTTTTTTTAATTGTTATTATGTTATGTTAGTCACCATGCAAGTACATCATTTGAGCTGTATTTTGAAGAAATTAATTGATTTCAACAGACTTCTAAGATAGTTAAAGCAGGAAAATGACACAACATAAAAAGGTATTTGGCTTAATTTGTACTTCTACTTTGGCAATTTTTTTCATTCTATTTGGCCTCCAATTTTTCCACATTAACTTGCAATTTAGTATTTAGTCAGGATTGTCTCACCTGTCTATTGAAGCAAAAACAAGTTCCAGTAAGAATGGCTTTGACAGTGATTGAGTAAATGCTCTTTGGTGATCTTGTTTTGTCTGTGGCATTAGGTATGGTTCATTGGTGGTATTGATGGAGAAGTTTAAAATAACAGAGATGATATATGAACTCAGAGCCCCCAGAAAACAGTACCTAAGATATCAGAACAGGATGCCAAATGTGTTTGTTAAAGTATGAGTAGAAAAACTAAAACTCAGGAAATAAATTCATCTGCATTGTTATTAATGGAGTTATGAAACATGCATATAAACAGAGTAGGCATTGCATTAAGAATAAGCAAGACACTTATTATAATGATCTCAACTATCTTAACTGTCAAAATAGTTTCCTGTACAGTTTCACACTTCTAATTTTCCTCACTCTGTTGTATACATTATTGAAAGGTTAATCTTCTGGAAGCAAATCTGAGATCTGTTTATTCCTCTCATTTATTTATTCAAACAATGTGTATTGACTATCTATAATATGCAAGGCACTATACCAGATAGTGTGATAGACACAGATATAGTCCTTGTTCTCATGAATTCCCAAATCATCGATTGCTCCCCATTACCTAGAACAGCGTTTTAAAGGAATTTATGTCACTCTGAATTAGACAAAAAAAGATACAATGGTCAAGCAATGTAAAAATGTTGGGTTCTATAAACTTTAAAAGTACAGGCGCCTGGGTGGCTCAGTGGGTTAAGCCGCTGCCTTCGGCTCGGGTCATGATCCCAGGTCCTGGGTTCGAGCCCCGCATCAGGCTTTCTGCTCAGCGGGGAGCCTGCTTCCTCCTCTCTCTCTGCCTGCCTCTCTGCCTACTTGTGATTTCTCTCTGTCAAATAAATAAATAAAATCTTTAAAAAAAAAAAAGTACATTATGCCTTTGGTTCTTCAAAGATAATGTAATGTTTAATATATTTGAAATTTTCACTCAAAAATGAGTGTGCATATGTATAAGTGTTATGTGAAGCAGCTTTGATGGGGATGGAAGAGGCAACATTCTGGAGAAACGTTTCTTTATTTTGTATCTTTCACAATTTCATAAATGTACTGTAAATGGTTTTGCACAAAGAACTTTCAATAGGCACTACTGAAGGATAAAATAATTTATTGATCAGTGCAAAGTAATGAAAAATTAGATCTCATACTGTTGAAAGGTGACACTGTGGAGATTTTGGTGGACTAATTGCAAAATGCCTTACAGAAAATAATAAAAAGGGTTCATTTCCCATTCTAGGATTCATATCGTGACATGTTTACATTTAACCTCCAGTGCTTAACACCCACAACATAAACAACAAAAAATCAATTTGACTTTTTGAAAATTCCAACTGTATTCTTTTGGGTACTAGAGAGGAGCCATCCAGCCTATTCCCTCATGTTCAGGTAGGACTCAACACTAATGGATGAATATCAATATATTAAAAGGTGCCTGTATTTCCTGTCCATAGCAGATGAAATATCACTTTAAGGAGCAGATCCCATTTTTGAAAGAAAAAAAAAAAAAGAGAGAAAGAACAATAGAGAATGATGACACAGTGAAATTATTTAGAACTTCACTTACAAAGTAAGATCATTAGAGAAAGACAATTTGTTCTATATAGAAATTGCTTTGTTAAAAACCTGGAGCAGTGAGGATGGAAATCACATTCTTAAATACATCAACAACATTTTCATTATTCTCCCCAGACACCAAGTGTTTTGTTTAGTTGCTATTAGTATTCCACTTAAAAGCAAATTGCAATAAAAATTTTGTTGAGGGAGATGAAAGCTCCTGCAGGTATTTAGTATTTGCTTAAAACAAATTGATCGCACACCTTGAAAACTGCCTATACTCAAAAGAATCCCTGTTTAATAAAAGGCAAATGAGAGCGAATAATACATTAGGACATTATACCAAATTTAATAAAAACAAACTTCTGATGAGTTAAAAAATTACATAACATTTAGATATGTCTTTAACAACCCTACTTATGAGAAAAACATTCAGATTCTACAGATTATTTTGAAAGAACTAGGTGCATTCAATAAAACGAAATCTCCTAGATCTACCTGAGTATATGAAAAATTATCTTTATTCGTTTGAGACGTTTTGATAGCAGACTTCACTATTTAATATAGTGGTGGGATGTATTATTTCAACCAACATGGTCATAAAGAACAAGATTAAGTCAAGGACAAAGTCAGTTCAAATAAAGTTAAGACTGATACTTCTCAGAGAAAGGATTATTTTCTTATAGTAATTTCTATCCATAAAGCCAAAATCATTAAAAAGAAGAATGATTAATATTCACTGTACATGTGGGTTTGAAATGAAAATAAAGATATTGATGATCAAAATCATGATAATGATGACAAAAACAAACGACAGAATGGCAAAATCCAGTATTTATTTGAAATGGAAAATTGCCTTCAAGTATCACTATTGACAAAAATCATACATTCAATCTTTATAAGCATCATAATGCCAGTTATAGTGGGAAGCATCAAATGAATGCATACAAGTTGCAGAGTTACCATGTTTTGTCTCCAATAAGCCTACAAATCTGGCTTCAATAACACCATCAATATGATCATAGCACCGTGTAATAGCAGACTGATGCATGTATGTGTAGGGAAAGGTATGCATTTGTACACACACTGGAATTAAAAAGGACTATGTGTAGATGTTCATGAGTGCTTCATACTAGTCTTGAACCTAAAAATCTTATTTTAAGCCCTCCAAATTTAAAGTCCCCACTGAATCTTGGTGATATATAAACTATATATATATAAACTTGTGACAAAATGGCGAACACTGATATGTTGAAAATATTGAATTACTACTATAACCAATTTTCTTTCCTTCCATCCTTTCTCTTGTTTTTGTTTTTGTTGTTGTTGTTGTTCCATTAATCTTTTTTTCTCTTGTTTTCTTAATACACATGTACTCAAAAAACATGGTTAATAACAGACATTTCCCTGGTATTGTCGATATTTTTTCTGAGATTTTTTTTTAAAGATTTTTATTTATTTATTTGACAGACAGAGATCACAAGTGGGCAGAGAGAGAGGAGGAAGCAGGCTCCCAGGGAGCCTGATGCGGGGCTCGATCCCAGGACCCTGAGACCATGACTTGAGCCAAAGGCAGAGGCTTTAACCCACTGAGCCACCCAGGCACCCCAGAATATTTTGATCTTGATGAATTCCCCAAAGTTCATTTTTGCTTTTGTTTCCTTTGCCTTTGCAGACATATCTTGAAAGAAGTTGCTGTGGCCGATGTCGAAGAGGTTACTGCCTATATTCTCCTCTAGGATTGTGATGGATTCCTGCCTCATGTTGAGGTCTTTTATCCATTTCGAGTTTATCTTTGCGTATGGTGTAAGAGAATGGTCAAGTTCATTCTTCTATACATAGCTGTCCAATTTTCCCAGCACCATTTATTGAAAAGACTATATTTTTTCCACTGGATATTTTTTCAAGCTTTGTCGAGGGTTGGCTAACCATAGAATTGTGGATCCATATCTGGACTCTCTACTCTGTTCCACTGGTCTATGTGTATTTTATTTGTGCCAGTACCATGCTGTCTTGGTGACCACAACTTTGTAATAGAGCTTGAAATCAGGCAACATGATGCCCCCAGTTTTGTTTTTCTTTTTCAACATTTCCTTAGCAATTCAGGGCCTTTTCTAGTTCCATACAAGTTTTAGGATTGTTTGTTCCAGATCTTTGAAAAATGCAGGCGGAATTTTGATTGGGATGGCATTGAAAGTATAGATTGCTCTAGACAGTATAGACATTTTAACAATGTTTATTTTTCTAATCCATGAACATGGAATGCTCTTCCATCTTTTTGTGTCTTCTTCAGTTTCTTTCATGAGTGTTCTGTAGTTCCTCAAGTATAGATCCTTTACCTCTTTGGTTAAGTTTATTCCCAGGTATCTTATGGTTGTTGGTGCTATAGTAAATGGAATCAGTTCTCTAATTTTCCTTTCTGTATTTTCATTGTTAGTGTATAAGAAAACAACTGATTTCTGTGCATTGATTTTGTATGCTGCCACATTACTGAATTGCTGTATGAGTTCTAGTAGTTTGGGGCAGAAGACATGAATAGACACTTCTCCAAAGAAAACATACAAATGACTAACAGACACATGAAAAAATATTCATCATCATTAACCATCAGGGAGATTCAAATCAAAACCACATTGAGTTACCAACTCATACCAATTAGAATGGCCAAAATTAACAAGACAGTAAAAAACAACTGCTAGAGAGGATATGGAGTAAGAGGAACCCTCTTACACTGTTCGCAGGAATGGAAGTTGGTACAGCCACATTGGAAAACAGTGTGGAGATTCCTTAAGAAATTAAAAATAGAACTACCTTATGACCCTGCAATTGCACTACTGGTTATTTACCCCAAAGATACAGATGTAGTGGAAAGAAGGGCCACCTGTACACCAATGTTCATAGCAGCGATGGTCACAATCGCCAAACTGTGGAGGGAGCCAAGACGCCCTTCAACAGACAAATGGATAAAGAAGATATGGTCCATATATATAATGGAATATTATGCCTCCATGATGGAGGATAAATATCCAACTTTTGTATCAACATGGACAGGACTGGAGGAGATTATGCTAAGTGAAATAAGTCAAGCAGAGAGAGTCAATTATCATATGGTTTCACTTACTTGGGGAGCATAAGGAATAACATGGAGGACATTGGAAGAAGGAAAGGAAAAGTGAATTGGGGGAAATCAGAGGTGGAAACAAACCATGAGAGACTGTGGACTCTGAGAAACAAACAGGTTTTTTGGGGGACAGGTTGGGGGTTGGGTGAGCCTAGTGGTGGGTATTAAGGAAAGCATGTATTACATGGAGCACTGGGTGTGGTGCATAAACAATGAATCTTGATATACTGAAAAAATAAAATAAAATTAAGAATAATAAAATACATGCAGAGACTTTTGCTAGGGGAATTAAGATTTTTGATAATTTGATTCAGACATCTTATACAGATGAGACTTTAGAAGTCGAGGTACCTGGGACGCCTGGGTGGCTCAGTTTGTTAAGCAGCTGCTTTCAACTCAGGTCGTGATCCCAGGATCCTGGGATTGGGTCCCACATCTGGCTCCTGACTCAGCAGAGAGCCTGCTTCTCCCTCCCACTCTGCCTGCTGCTCTCCCCGCTTGTACTCTCCCTCTCTGTGAAATGAATAAATAAAACCTTAAAAACAAAACAAAACAACAACAACAAAAGAATAATAAAATAAGACTCAAAAGAAAAAAAAAGAATGAATTTTTCTTCCTGTATTTAGCATTTTTCTCTTCACTATTATTTAACTTGTTGCATCAATATCTTATAAGAGTTTGAACAAAAATACCTTTCTTAAACCCTTTTTCAAGAAATTTGGAGGACTACCTAGCCTTCTACATTGAAATGAAAATGTATGCAATGTTATCATAAGGTACCTTTGAAAATTGCCTCAGTCTAGTCCTGAAGTCCTTGTCAATAAGCAAGTGAGAGCATATGCAAATACTGATGCTGTGACAAGATTCAGATTTTGTGAGAAAATAAGGTGAAGTGAAAGTTAATAGAGCAGACATAAAACATTGTCTTCGTTTACATGATTTCTTAACTTTCTAACAACAACTTGATTCTTAAAGTTCAATCAATAAATATTTGAGCACCTACCTGTGCCAGTCACTGTTCTAGGTCCGGGAATTCAAATCCATTATTTTGTTTTAATATATCAATTTAATTCTTATAACTGTGTTAGAGACTATAAAGAATAAAAAGTAATTTTAATACATTTTCTGTACCTGCAATTCAAGATCATATTTTTTGAGAAGCTATTAATATAAAGTAAGGAAAAGAGCTGAATGATTAAATAAATTTGAAAAAATTGGTTTCATTACTACAGAATTTCTCAGAGCTTTTAATAAACACAGTTGTGTTATTTCAGAGAAAGGAAAGTGGGCAGTATTTCCAAACCTATTTACTCACAGGACTCTCTTCTCTCAGGGTAACAATTAACACCTTTAAAAACTAGTGCTCTGATAAAACACACACACACACGCACACACAGAGAGAGAGAGAGAGAGAAAAGAGGTAATAGGCCAAGAGAAAGGCTCAGAGGTAAAGAAAATGAAGAAATTTTATGTAATTTTTTTTTGTAGGAAATCTATCTATCTATGGTGATTATTAGTAACTTCCTTTTCTTCCCCCCTTCTTTTTTCTTCCTTCCTCCCTTCCTTCCTTCTTCCTTCACTACAAAGATCTTGTGCTTTTTTTTAATGTTTATACACAGAAAAGTTTTTAATTTTTTTCATTGGCTCATGATTTTCTCTACACTGAACATAAATGTGGAGTGAGAGGAGTGTCTCTAAAACCAAATGTCAAGTTTATAGTGTGTATAAAGTGGAACATACCCTCAAGACAAAAGCAATCTTTCTAGCTTCCCTTTATCTTTCTGAGCTCCCTTATTTGACAATGATTTGGGATAGGTAATTCTTTGTTAAGTTTATCAGCACTTTGATGTTTCCATAAAGTTTTGTGAGTTTTTTTTTAATAAACCACATTTTATTTGTTTTTAGTGAAATGATTGTTTTGAATAAACTTGTTCTGAGATAACTACATCTCAAAATCCATTATGTATATTGAATATAAAAATACTTTTAATTATAGAGACAGAAATTTATTTATGCTTAATTTCTGAGTATTAGTGAAAACATTAAAGCAACCCAAATGTTCAGAAATAGTAGTGCAATAAGGAAGAGATCACATTCAACTTCAAATATAAGGACAAATGGGGATTTATAGCCAAGGAACTGTGTGAGTATATGTGTGTGTTAGGGGTGGGGGTGTTGGGAGCAGTGTGCCTGTGGATGGGAAAATACTAAGACAAAACATGAAGGGAAGAAAATTCTGGCTAAGCCACAGCAATAGGATTCTTGTTGAAGACCCACCAGGGTAATCAGATATCAAGGGTGGGGGATTCTTTCTAAATCAACTTAGCAGGATTCTTGCTAAAATTGGACTCGGCAGGACTGGTAAGGACTGGGGACCAAGGTTGAGATCTCCTCAAAAACATGGCTCAGAGAGGCCTGGCAAAAGTCAAGGAAGATAGTCCTTTCACTAGTATATTATAGATTTATTAAACTCTTCTTTTGAAAAAATTCTATTTACCTGGAGTACTCATCCTTTCCTCCTGAAATGTTAAGTGAGTAGTTACCGTGTTCTAGTTACACATTTAGGCAATGAGGAATCCAATGTCTGGAAAAGACAGGAAGTGAAGGAAATGTTTGTAAACAAGTATGTGTGTAAACAAATAATGTGAAATATTGATAGGTTTATGGAGAAAATATATTAGGAAAATGCTTTAAGGAGTGGCAATGGAAAAAAGTTTAGGAGGGGTGGTCTGGGAAGGATTTTCTGTTGGGATCAGATTTGAGCCCAAACTTGATGACTGAAAGGAAGTAGCCACAAAGAATTGTGGAAGCAGCATCCTGAACAGGGATGGCTGGTACAGGGCCTTCAGGCAGGGACAAATCTGGGAATATACCTTGAACAAATTCCCTCCATCTGCCCTTGTTCATCAAACTGTCATTTCCCTGCTCAAGATCTGACAAAGACTTCTGGCCTCATGAGGCTAAAATCCATGTCAGTATGACCTGTCCTTTCCTCCATACTGTGATTCTTCACATCAACTTCTGAAGTCAGCTTCTTCTATTTTCACCTTTGTTCTCATGCACTCTTTATGAACTTACTCCTTCCTTCTCCCTCAGGTATATTCATGACTCTCTCTTAATGTTGGTCTCTGCTCAAAGGTCAGCAGAACCAAAGAGTCTTTACCAACCGCCTTCGATTTAAATAATATCCGGCCATCTAACCCTCTAACTGCTTTCTGTTTATTTTTTTCCAATGTATATATAATTTCTAGGATTTTATATATATATATATGTATATATATATAACACATATATATACATATTTTGTCCTTCACTTTCACCTATTTTGCTGCCTCCTACAATGTAAGCTCCCAGGATAGCAGAGATTTGCTTGTTTCATTAAAAATGGTATCCTCAGCACCCAGAAGAGCTCTTAAAAGGTTGCCTGTATGTAATGCTTATTTCTTCACTGTATTCTCTCTCTGAGCTAGCTACTATTATAAGCTCCATTTGACCGATGAAAAAAGTGTGATTCACAGAGCTCACATAACTTACCCAAACCCACAAAGCTTGTAAGATACAAATCTACTCATATCTTTCCAAAAATGATGTTTTTAAGCACTTAGTAGAACACATTTGTAAATTACTGATAACAATAAAACATTTATTTTTAAAGAGTTTATTTATTCATTTGAGAGAGAGAGAGAGAAAGAGATCATGAGCAGAGGGGAGAGGCTAAAGGAAAGGGAAAAGCAGACTCCCAGCTGAGCAGGGAGCCTGATGCCTCGGGGCCCTATCCCAGGTCCCAGAGATCATGACCTGTGCTGAAGACAGATGCTTAACCATATGAGCCATCTGGCAGATGAGCCTTCCAGGTGACCCAACAATATAACATTCATTAAAAACAATAAAAATTTAAACAATTATCTCTATAAGATACAAAAACTATAAATTAAAAAAAAAAACTTATGGTGAGTAAAGAATAAAGGCACTTTTGTTAGTCACATATAATTTCAGGGAACATTAGAAAACTTGAGACACAATACTTCCAGTGTGTTTATCGTGTTTTATAGGTAATGGTTGGTTTACAAGATGACTCTTCATATAAAGTTCCATAATTCAAAGCCCATTTCCTAGGGAGAAAAAATCAGATACAAGAGACCAGAAATATTGCAAATGTTGCAATATCAAATGCTAACAAGTATTGACTAAAAGAAGTCTAATTAATTTGTAATGGTTTTAGAAGATGTACTATTATATATTGCTTCTCCTTCCTTTGACTTATGCTAAAAAGAAAAAAAAAGAAGTTGTTGTGTTATAGCCTACTTAATCGATATATACAAATACAGAATTAGGTGGTCCAATTCAAAGCAGTAGCTGTCAGAAAAAGGATATAGATTTCATTTCTCATCCTCTGATGTACAAATTTCCATATCTTTATCTCATAAAAGCTTCCATGTGTTTTACATTTTCCTGCATTCTGGAAGTTGCATACTTTTTACTAATGGGAGAGGCTAGAACTAAAAGCATTTAGAAATAAACCTTCTTACTTGAAAGTAATACAAATGCAGATGCATCATAAAATAATTATTTTTAAAGCTTTGGAATGAATATGTGAAATTAGAGATAAAAGAGCAGGTAGAATGATTACTTGATAAATTAGAGTATTGTGATTTGAAAAGAAGGCAAATACTAAGCAACCAAGACAATTGTGACTACATTATTAAACCCTCTCATGAAAGAAAAAATTCCTCCTCTCATCTGTAGTTTGAGACTGCCTTTAGCATGAAAGATAGGGTTGCAATTAGAGTGATATAAAGCACAAGTACCAAATTATGTTTATTAGTGGATGAAAGACTCACATGTGGTATTTTTTTTGTTGTTACAAATGAAAATTACATGAACTGGCTCTAATGGAACATAATAGGACATTTTGCCATATATATATATATATATATATATATATATTTCCCTTTTGAAATGGCCTTGAATCAAAAAAGCTGTAGAAGTGCCTTATCTTTAGCAATTCCATTAGCCACTGCTGGCTGGGATCTTAAGGCATTTATCAGAATTTAAAATACAAGTGATACAACTTTTACGAATCACTGTACCAGAAATTATCCACATAAAATGAAAATAAAGGATATAAATTCAGGGATATGTATATCAGTGAAACAACTAATTAACCTAATTATGCAAATCATAAATCTGATAATTCAGTTAGTATGTTTATTTGAACAAAGTTCCTCTGATACATCTGATTGAATTTTGGAGGAAAAGTACCTTTTTGGAAAGAGAGCAAAATTAATTCTTTTCTTAAATTACGTTAAATCTCTATGTCAACTGACTTCTCATTTAGTGTATGAAAGGAGGGAACTTATCAGACTTAACTTTGAGATATTCATATGTGGATTTTCCATAGCAGATGTGTAGCCTCAGACAGACTTCTGGCACTCAACAAATTTCTGTGCTACTTTTGCTAGATATATGTACTTAAAGAATTCAAATTAACATTATTAACAATTAAAGAAAAACATCATTAGAGAGATAAATATCTCATGCATGTAGAACTCATATAGAAATACAAACATGCACACATACTTGGGTGTGTGCACATACATCTACCTTGTAATGAAAGTAGATGTTTTTTGTTCTTAAGCTTTTATTTAAATTCCAATTAGTTAACATGCAGTGTAATATTAGTTTCAGGTGTAAAATTTAGTGATTCAAAACTTAAGTACAACACCAGTGCTCATCTTTGTTTTGTGAATTTTTCGGTAATACTATTCAATTCCTGAAGTAAAGCCTTGCAAAGGTAGGGCCTGGAACTAGGTAAGGACTTGGAAATCCAGACAAGTGTACAATGATGACATAATAAAGTCTAAAAAAAAAAAAAAAAAAAAAAAACTAAAGTGGAGTGTTTTTTTTTCTAGAAAAAAGCCAGCAACATTTCTTTACAGCTCATAACATCTGGGGAAAAAAAAATTGCACACTCCCCAGAATTGGCTGCAAATCCACCAATTTGAGGAAGACACTGACAGCATAAAAAATAATTATGAATAGAGCTCAGATAATTAGGGTAAAAATATGATAAAGTTCTTACAGGTGCTCTACGCCAACTTTTGGCAAATGAAATAGAAGGATGAGTGAAATTATTGTAAAGCAGTCTGGGATTATTCAATGTAACTGAACTTGGGTTCCTGGATTAGTTTCCTAGAGCTGCGGCAACAAAGTACCAAAAACTGGGTAGCTGAAAATAACAGAAATTTATTTTCTCACTGTTCTGGAGGCATTAAGTCCCAAAGCCAGGTTTTGGCAGGGCCACGCTCCTTCTGCAACCTGTAGGGGAGAATCCTTCCTTGTCTTTCTAGCTTCTGGTGGTAGCCGTCAGCCCCTGGTGCTCCTTGGTGGTGGTAACATAACCCTGGTTTGCTTCTGTCTTCACATGGAGTTCTCTCTCTGTCTTCATCAGCTCTCTGTTGTGCATGTCTGTCTCCGTGGCCAAATTCCCTATTTTTCTAAGGATACTGGTCACATGGAAGTAGGGACTAGTCTAATGGCCTCATTTTAATTTGATTACTTCTGTTATGACAATATTTCCACAGAAGGTCACACACTGAGGTACTTGGGATTAGGACATCTACGTATCTGGAGGTGGAAGACAAAACCTAATTCAACCTGCAACAATTTTACTCCCAATACATTGCAGAAGAAACATAAGTATTGGGCCAGGTTCTCAAATTTGGGGAGACAATGTGAAGACAGGATAAGTATGCACAAAAACCTGAGTTTTAATACGGACTGACTCTACCCACTGCTCGGAGTATACCGCATACTCTGGCTCGTCCCACCCCATCACGAAGTCTCTTCATCTGTAATAATAGAACTTCCATGAAAGCAGTGAGAATTAACAGAGTGCTGACCTCAAGAGTCCAGTTCCTAACATACCCTACTAATAATCGGTGTCCCAGGAGTAGCCTCCAATAAGTTTACGTAGCAAAGTCCACTAGAGTCCACTAGACCACATGCGGCTGAAATCAATGACCCAGACCTATGACTGGGTTCCTAATCAAGGGATTAAATTAACCCCCTATCACGCTCCTAAAAACAAATCCTCCCAGATGCACATGAGCAGGGTTCTTCACTTCCCCACTTCAAAATCTGGTTCTGGTGTTTGAATAATTGTTTAGGAATCTCCAAATTAAAGCTATCCCAGAGAAATTGAAACATGTTTATTTCCCTAAAAAAGATGCTAAATAAGCTCACACATTTTTAAAGTTCAGAGTGAAACAACTGTAATCAATTTTTCTAAGAATTTTAAAAGCAAAGATTATTAGTGTATTAATAAATTTTATATTGCTTCTAATAAGATAATGTTACTGCAATCTATAACTATTTCACACAATTTTATATTAAAATGAAATCCCAACACTGTTTTTTTTTTTAATTCTGTATCTATGCCATTGGATAGAATTATGCTTAAAAGAGTAAAGAATTGGGGCATCTGGGTGGCTCAGTCAGTTCAGCATCTGTCTTTGGCTCAGGTCATGATCTCAGGGTCCTGGGATCGCCCTACATCAGGCTGCTTGCTCAGCAGGGAGACTGCTTTTCCCTCTCTCCCTGCTCATGCTCTCTCTCTTGCTCAAATAAATAAATAAAATCTTTTTAAAAAGAGTAAAGAATATTTTCTCAAAGATTTTCAGATAAAATATATTTTCTAATCCTTACAAACAAACTACATATAAACTGACATTCTTAAAGTAGGGAATATAATGCAGCTATGAATCTGAAAGAGATCGTACAAATGTGCTCAAACACTTGCAAAGGTACAGGAATTGTTTTTTGTTTTATTTTTACTTTGTTTTAAAAAAGCAAACTTTTTATTTTTAGAATAAATTTGGATTTACAAAAAATTTGCAAAGATCATGCAAATAGCCTACACTCAGCATACATTTAGTTTCCTACAGGGTTAATATCTTACATTAGTGTGGCGCAATCATTACCACTACTTAACTAATATTGATTGATTATTATAACTAAATTCTATACCTTATTCAGATTTCCTGTTTTTACCTACTGTCTTTTTCTGTCCCAGAATCCCATCCAAATACTGTACTTCATTAAGTTATCATCTTTGTCATCATGTCTCCTTAAGTAGCTCCAGATTCTGACAGTTTCTTGGACTTCCCTTGTTTTAACCATTTTGAGGAAATTTACTAGGTATTTTATATAGTGTCCCTCAAATGAGATCAACCTATTATTTTTTCTCATTATTGGAATGGCTTTATTGGTTTTGAAGAGATAGGTACAACAAAGATGTCATTCTTGTCACATCATGTACATATTGTTAACATAACTTACAACTGCTGATAATGAACATTGATTACCTGGCTGAGACAATGTGTGCCAGCTTTCTCTACTGTAATACTATTTTACCCCCATTTTTTTATTGTCTTCTTGGAAGTAAGTCACTATGTACTGCCCATATTTAAAGAGTTGGGAATTTCTCACCTATATCATTTTTGTTCTGCCTGAAGAACTTTGAACATTTCTTGCAAAATAGATATACTGGAAATGAATCCCCTGTTTTTATTTGTCCATGAAATTCTTTATTCTTCTTTCAGTTTTGAAGGATAATTTTACTAAATAAAGAATTCTAGGTTGGTAGTTTTTTTCTTCAACATCGTAAAGATATCACTTGCTTCTTGCTTGCAAAGGTTAAAATGGAAAATCTGCTATAATTGTCAAATTTTTGCTCCATAGACAAGATGTTTATCCCGTTCTCCTTTAGCTCTCCAAGATTTCCTTTTTCTTTGATTTTGTGCATTTTGGATATGATATTCCTAGGCGTTTTTCATGTTTATCCTGCTAGATGTTCTCTGAGCTTCTCAGATCTATGATTTGGTGCTTTGGAGACACAAATATTTTTTATAAAGCATGCAAGGACTCACAAAATTATAATCTATATCATGTTTCTAGTGTCATCTTCCATTTCGTTTTTTCATACAATCTATGCTCCAATCACTCAAATCACTTGTTATTCTCTGATATACTTTCAGATTCTGAATATCTAAATTCTGTATTCTTTAAACCATAGTAGCTTCAAACCAAAAGTAGCTCAAATGCTACTCATGTCTTGATTCTCCCAGCTCATCATGTATGTTGCTGTCTGTCAAGTGCTAATAGGCGGTAAGCAACTCAGGTCACACATTAGGCTTTCTCTCTGTATTCTACACATTATATTTCATCCTCATTGTTATTCACGTAAGAAATAAAGCACTTGTAATACTTATGGTAGTTTACCAGGCTTCTTGGCTGGCTTAGCCTTCTATATAATGCACTCTCTGAGAACGGAGACTGTATGGCAGGAGTTTTCAGTTGCAAGCCAAAGAAAAATGACATTAACTAATTAAAACAAAGTTTTTGTTTGTTTTTCTTGAGAGAATACTAAATGACAGCAAGATGTGGTAGAAAGTATTAAGAACCTGTGGTTCTTTTTTTTTTTTTTTTTTAATTGTGTTATGTTAGTCACCATACAGTACATCATTGGTTTTTGATGTAATGTTCCAAGATTCGGTTCTTTAAGTGAGAAGAAAGAAAGGAATGACCGCCAGATGTGCAACAAAAATCACACCACAGAAGCAGTCTAGTAAGATACCCCTTCTGTGAACATGAACTCTGAACATTGTCCATGATACTACCTCTACACCCGTCCCTGGAAACAAGATATTGCTGACAAAATCATCCATCAAATTCCAGGTATCTTTCCCCTCATGGGCTCCAATTCAAATCTGGGATGTCTGCAGTTTTTGGGTCACTCTTAAGCACTGCCCACTTAAGTAGGAAAGGATCTAGATGTCCCAAGTACCCGGTATTTCCAGGTTCCTTGGTGATGGTGAGATCTGCCTGATGTGGACCCTCGTGTTGAAGAGCATTAACCAGAATGTCCTGTGTATAGGAAGGGATTGGGATTCAGGAACTGAAGTGACTTATCTATTTATCTTCAATAGCTGACACTCTGCTTAATGTGTAGTAGGTATTTCATAAATGTTTATGGACCAAAAGAAAGGACAGGAAGGGAAGAGGGAAGGAAAAAAGGAGGAAGGGAGGAAGTCAACTTTCTAGGAACTAATATTTTAAATTTCAGTAAACTGGGAAATGTTTTGGTTTGAGTTGGTGGGGGGTACTTACAGCTATTTTCTTTACATTATCAACATATAATTTGATTGAAAAGTATAAAACATAAACATTTTTGTTATGTTTCTCTCAAGATCAAATACCATAAGCATTATAATATTTGTTTCAGTTCTGATTTCTTCCATCTATTTTGATTTCTAGAAGTAGTACTTCACACGTTCACACTTCCCTTCTTCCCTGGTTGTTTGGATAGTATAGTCACCACCTCAGTTTATTTATTTTTTTAATTTTTTTAAAGAATTTATTTATTTATTAGAGAGAGGGAAGAGGGGGAGGGAAATCAGAGCAAGAGAGACAGAGAATCTCAAGTGGGCTCCGCAATGAACATGGAGCTGATGCCTCACTTGATTTCAAAACCCTTAGATCATGACCTGAGCCAATATCCAGAGTCCCTTTAACCAACCGAACCACCCAGGGGCCCACCATCACAATTTAAATATCAGCTTTTCCCTTTGCCAAAGACCACAAATGGAAACTGAGATCTGACATTGACATTTATTTTAAGCTTGTGTGTAGTCCTAATATGATCCAAATTTTTCTGAGGTTACAATAATAAATGTGAGTTAAGTTTCAGGTTTTCAATGAAGACGGAGACTGCCTGGGAAATGAGAGTAAGCTCATGAGCTTAGGTGCTTTACGCATTGTTTCAAGATCCAAATCTTCCATTATTAAATAAATCTAGGTTTCACTTCAAAGGACTAATCATGTTCCACGTATGTATGTTCTCTTGCAGGAAAAACAGCAATTTCTCTTTGTATAAGGTAATTCTGTTTTTAAATTGCAGTGAAATTAATGCATTGTACAACATTGTTTAACATTAATTGTGGCAAGAAGATTCATGTTTGTTATTTATATTATCATATAATAATATATATATAATGCACTTATATTATCATTTATTAAAAATAAATATATCAGTTTAAAAAGAAATAAAATTAATAGTTTTTTTTTTTAAGATTATTTATTTATTTATTTATTTATTTGATAGACAGAGATCACAAGTAGGCAGAGAGGCAGGCAGAGAGAGAGGAGGAAGCAGGCTCCCCCCGGAGCAGAGAGCCCGATGCGGGGCTTGATCCTAGGACCCCGGGATCATGACCTGAGCCAAAGACAGAGGCTTTAACCCACTAAGCCACCCAGATGTCCCTCTAATAGGATTTTATCATGCAGGTTTATTGCAGAGGGTAAACACACAAAGGAAGTTAAGGGCAATGTTAGAAATTATTTCATTCCAGATTTCCTTCTCTGTTTCTATTAGGAATTTCTCTTTAACCAAAGTTTCTAACATTGCTAATTAACGCACTTGAAATGGCCTCAGGAATTGTTTTTGGACTGCTGTATTAATTAGCCTTCCACTTCAAACCAAAATTCTTTGCTACAAAATGTTACAATTGCCTTTCTCAGTCCAAAGACAAATCAAAGTCCTATATTATTTGTTTCTTCACACAGTGATGGTCTGAAATATTTCACTGAATCATGATTGTTCTAAAAAACAAAAACAAAAACAAACAAAAAAAGAAACCAAAACTAGTGTGTGGAGTTTATATCTTATGATTGACCTCAAATATATTTGTACTCTGGAAAGCTATTATTTATCATCAAACGCATATTTTTATGATATAAAAACACATTTTCATTCTACATTGGTAAAACACATTTTAGACAGGCAAATTCTCTTTATATTGAAATATATGTTATATAATACATAAATAATACATTTAAAGAATTTCAAGTAATTATAAAACAATGGGAACCATAAAGTTGTTTATATATTTAGAATACTAAAATACTGAAATAAAATGCAAATCTTTTTTATTCTTGATAACTGTAGAGTAATATAACATAAGCAGGAAAGATAATCTTTTAAATTTTTCCACATCAGAAGCAACACATCTTCTGAAATTATTTTTCTTTAAATTCTTTTAAGACTATATATAAATAAATATTAAGTAACTATTTATTGAGGGCATAAATTATGGCAGAATGTAAGTTAAGAAATGGAAAAACAAAGTTTAGTAAGGCACAGGTTTTTCCATTGATGATTTCATGATTTTTTTTTCCTTTTTGTGGGTGGGGTGTTTTCTTTTCTTTTTAAACTGAAGTACAGTTGACATCAAATATCCTATTAATTTCAGGAGTAGTTATTCAGTATTTGTATACATTATGAAATGACCCTCAGAATAAGTCTGGTGACCATCTGTCTCCGTACAAAGTTATTATGATATTATTGAATACGTTACCTATGCTGTAAATTACATCCCAATGACTTACTCACTTCCAACCTGGAAGTTTTTCCCCTTAATCCTCTTCACCTATTTTGCCTTCTCAGACTTCTCTTGAAGTGTAATCCACGCTTGCAAAAGAAATGTCACCGGGGATTGGGGTGCCTGGGTGGCTCTGTTGGTTAAACGATTGACTCTTGATTTCTCCTCAGGTCATGATCTCAGGGTCCTGATATGAGCCCCACATTAGACTCTGTGCTCAACCAGAGTCTGCATGTCCCTCTCCCTCTGCTCTCCTCCCCCTGCTCAAGTGTGTGTATGCACATGCATGCGTGCTCTCTCTCAGAAAATAAATAAATCTAAAACAAACACAAAAAGAAATGTTAACTGAGAAATATTTTCAGAAATGAAGGCTCTTTGTACTAAAATGTCTCTAATAGAAGAAAATAAGTGGCATTGCAAATGAAGACATTGGAGGAAAAAAGTTTTCAGTGTTAGGACATGATAAATATGCATTTCACTTACTCTATGCACGTTTATTTCTATGTGTCCCATATATTCAACCACAAATATTTATTGAGTACTTATATTATTAGCATTTGGCAGAGTAATGGCATGAATTGTGTCTAAGATATACATAGTCTGCCTTCATGGAACATACATTCTAGTGGAGCCCCTATGCATGAATACATAAACATAAATGCAATGATTTCTCCTAAAGAAGAGATAAAATAGCTAGGTCCCCCGTATCCAACAAGGTAGTTTGCCAGTTTGATTTTTATATATTAAACTGAGAAGTGGGGGATAATAGGACCAATATGTCCACTTAAAAAAAAACAAAAGTTTTTTTTTTTTTTTCCAGTCTGGTTTACATAGCAGAATTCTCTTTAAAGGATTCCTCAATTCTTCTGAGTTGTTAGCACCTAAAATCAGAAATTTGTTTCCTCTGACTCTAGACAATCATTACAGAGAAATATCCCTGGACTAGATACGCCTTGTTTAACAAGGATTCTTTTGGGGAAACTTGTTAATCACTCAGACCTAAATTTTTCACTTACTCATTTTTCTTGATTTTAACTCCAGACATGGTGAGGTTAAATAAATGTAAAAACTCAAGATTCATCATGTATCCTTTCATTTAATAATTTTAAATGCTGGGCATGGAGAAATAAGTAGATCATATATCTCAAGAGGATGGTTTCTTTGTTTTGTTTTAGATTTCACTTACTTATTTGTCAGAGAGAGAGCACACAAGCAGGAAGAGCAGCACACAGAGGGAAGAGTAGGCTCCCTGGGAGTCCAATCTGGGACTCGATCCCAGGACCCTGGAATCATGACCTGAGCCAAAAGTAGATGCTTAATCAACTGAGCCATCCAGGCATCCTTTGGTTTGGTTTTAAATGAGGATGCTGGCTATTTCTTTTGTTGGGTTGAAAACATTTTGTAGTTTCCTGGAATTAGAAGACGAGGAAAAAATTAAAGGAAAATCACTGAGCTGAGATGGAATACTATGCAATCAGATATTAGGTTTATTTTCAGAATATAGGGGCACCAGCTGACAATTTAATTAGTGCCACAATAGTCCATGCTGTCTCTTATTATTCTGTTTTTCCACTTTATTCAAAATGTTTTAGCTTAACTGATGATAATATTGGACAGTCCGTAGTACAGAATACGGTGTTGTTGTATTATAGGGCATCCAACTTTGCTTTGGGGTTCAGAGATCTTCTGAGAGTGCTAAAGATGAGACTATGTAGGATAAATAGGCATTTGAAGGGAAGCTAAGGGGTGGGGCATTGGAAAGAAGAGAAGGAAAATCTGAGGCACACAGAATCTTTTTGAATTTCCAGCTTTATTGAGATATTATTGACCAAAACTTTTGTAAGTTTAATGTGTGCCTGATAATTTGATAGACATGTATAGTGCAAAATGACTACCACAACGGGGTAAGTGATCACCTCTATCCTCTCATACAATTACTATATTTTTGTAGTGATAATATTAAGATCTATTCTCTTTCAAGTATCAAATATATTATTGTTAGTTACAGTTACCATGTTGTGCATTAGATCCCCAGAACTTACTTCTCTTATAGCTGTAAGTTTGTACAGGCTGATCAACATCTTTCCATTTCCCACTCCCCGCATTCACTGGTGATCATCATTCTGCTCTCTAGTCATATAAATTTTTCTTTCCTTAGATTCCTCATAGAAGTGAGAACTTACAGTTTTTGTATTTTTTTATCTAATTTGTTTCACTTAGCATAATGCCTTCCCAGTTTGTCTGTGTTGTTGCAAAAAGCAGGATTTCCTACTTACTTGTGACTGAATAATATCCATATTTTCTTTATATATCTATCTATCATATTTTATCTATCTGTCATATTTTCTTTATCTATCTTGATATATATATGTATACATATACGTATATATAATATTTTCTTTATCCATAGCTATCTATCATATTTTCTTTTCTATCATATATCTATCATATTTTCTTTATCTGAATCTTGACATGAGGCAACAGGTATAATCAAAGGTCAGATAATTTACTACTTAGTATTTGATGTGAAGAATACTGAAGTGTTCTTAAAGCAATGGGAAGTCATTACAGTGTCTTAAGCAATTGAAACTGAAGGAAGGAAATGTTGGAAAATAGAATAGAAAAAAATTAGACATTTTTCTATGTTGTGATGCAAACTTGACTTTTCCACTCTTAATTTTCATGATTTGTCAGGCTGATTCTGCAGAAGGGATGATTACTAAAAGTTTCTTTCTAATTATGTATAAAAGCACTTTAGAGAGATAGCAGCCATTTCTTAGCTCCCTGCCATTCATTGAGTCTGTTGTGGAGAAGAAGAATGTGATTATTTGTTGCTCTTCTTATTCTTGTCTATACAGCTGTGGATAGTACAATATCACTGGGGTCACATGATGTTCCATCAACACACCATTCTCTTATTTCAAAAGGAACACTCCATTCTACCATGACAGTCCATATGGGCAACCAAGCTCCTCATAAATGCAACTTTGAGTAAGATATGTCACAGTAGAAAGTATAAATAAATTGCCACAATTTTTACAAAATTTTAAATTAGTAAAATTACAAATTCTGTTTCCCCATACATGCTATTAAATGTTCAAAAACCTGGAAATCTTAAAAAGAAATCTATATTTGGCACCTAAAGAATACTTTAATTTTTTTTAATTTTGCTATTTCTCTAATATCTTAAAAGAAAAAGAATTTGTGATACTTAAACATTCTAAAATGCAGGTGCATTATGATACATTAATACAGTTTTCTATACTCATAAACTTGTCTATAAATAAATACATTCATATTTAAATTATATGTTTCCTTTGAAAGACAGTCAAAACAAATGTTTAAATTAATATGAGCAATTATTTCTTAAAGCAAGCGAGCTATCTTATAGCCATTAATTTGTATTCCCCTTTGTTTCTTCTACTTGTACTTTGGAGGAAAATTAAGTCCCTTTACTCTATCTTTAGAGATTTAATTCACTGACCTTTGTTGCTTATAAGTTATGAGTAAATAAGAAGGAAATAAAACCAAAGTCACAAACTTTATTATTATCAATTAAGTAATTTTGACAGTATATTGCTTAATCTCTAACCTATGTTTTTATTATTATATCCACATTAACATGAGGGTTTAACAGAACCTAATCAAAATGTCTCCTTATCAACAAAACAAATTATCTTAAAATTTCTTTGCAAAAATAAGTCTCTCAAAATCGGTATTCTCTCTCTCTCCACAATGGCATATCTTTTTTGATTTGTTTCTCAGGTGTAATCTATAGACATAATGTAATAACACTTTATCAACTTCCTTAGAAATCTTAAATTTTAATACTCCTTATTTTCCTAAAAAGAAGATGCATTGAATAATTGAAACAATACACTGGTTATTAGTGCTAGTCACCAAATATTGATTGCTTTCCACCTTTCTGATATGGATAGGCTTTAAATTTGAGCTTTCTTGCAAATAGTGGTGACAGGAGATTAGCTGGAGGAAGGGGCATGTATGGTTTCCAACTAGAGGTTTTAATTGCAGAGTACCCCCCCAATATGTATTTTCTATGGCTTTGATGACTAACAATGTTCAAGTGTCTACCAGTCTGAATCCAGCATTGAGGACATTACAGAAATAGAAGATATAATTCAGTCAATCCTTGGCAAGAAATAAGTCTTTGTGAATTTAAACCAGTGAAATTATGTGTTTGTCTTTCACTAGAGCATAATCTATAGTAACTGATATGTATATGTAAAATAAATATATACATGTACAAAATAAACAGTGAAACTTTTTTTTAGTTAAATTATTTTGTAATTGAGATAAATCTATCGTAAATGCCTTCAGTAGAAAAAGTTAGTGTCCACAATGGCAATAAAACTTGTGTTGCTGCCTCTTTATACACTATATTATTCACTAGACACAGTTTTTCTCTCCTGTGCCAACTTTTTACAGATGCAAGTCTGGAGATAAAAAACATGAATTTTTACAGGGAGAGAAATAATGAGTCCCCATGGGTAAGTTACCTTTGAGATTTCCAGGAGATAAACATTTGCACGTCATGATCTTAAACATGTCTCAGAGAGAAAAAATGACTTTCACCATTGCAAAGCAGTTCTGTTTACCAAGTCAGATCTGTCAGGCAGTGCACCTAGACCTCATAAAAAGTGACATCAAAAGTAACCAATATTAAAAAAAAAAGTAACCAATATAGGCAACAGAATCCAAATAACACTACACACTTGTTGGTGTAACTATACTTATTCTGTAAGGTAACTTATCCAAGATAACAATGAAAACATATTCATTTGAGCTGAAATTTAAAGACATTTAAGGCTATAGAGATAATACTCTAGATTATATTTAATTAATTTGATTTAATTTATTAAGTATCTAATAAACTTTGTTAAAATATTAAGTATTAACACAATGTTTGAAGAAGTTTCTATGGATCTACCATATATTATTTTCATTCCACTGCTAGATAGTGCTGTTTATTGTTTATTGGTTTTTATTGTTAGGTAATGACAAGAATGTAACATGAAAGTGTAAGAAAACATTTTCTGTTTTGCTTTCAGTGTTCTTCCTGATTTTTTCATTCAATAAATGCTTTCTGCAGTTCCTATGCAAAATTAATTAATTTTGGATCATACTATCCATATGATTCATTACCTTCAAATAATTTCAATAACTACTCTGCCATCCCCTTATTTCCATGGTGATAACCCTAGACCTTGTCATTACCAATTACTGCCACCTTTTTTTTTTTTATTTCTTTTCAGCATAACAGTATTCATTGTTTTTGCACCACACCCAGTGCTCCATGCAATACATGCCCTCCCCAATACCCACCACCCTGTTCCCCCAACCTCCCACCCCCCACCTCTTCAAAACCCTCAGTGTCCACAGTCTTTCATGGTTCACCTCCCCTTCCAATTTCCCTCAACTCCCTTCTCCTCTCCATCTCCCCATGTCCTCCATGTTATTTGCTATGCTCCACAAATAAGTGAAACCATATGATAATTGGCTCTCTCTGCTTGACTTATTTCACTCAGCATAATCTCTTCCAGTCCCAACCATGTTGCTACAAAAGTTGGGTATTCATCCTTTCTGATGGAGGCATAATACTCCATAGTGTATATGGGCCACATCTTCCTTATCCATTCGTCTGTTGATGGGCATCTTGGTTCTTTCCACAGTTTGGCGACCGTGGCCATTGCCGCTATAAACATGGGGGTACAGATGGCCCTTCTTTTCACTACATCTGTATCTTTGGAGTAAATACCCAGTAGTGCAGTTTTACTGCCACCTTTTGATCATCTTGATGACCTTACTTTACTGATGAACTAGTTTAAATTTTATGGTCAGTTCTCATAATCATTACCTCTCATAAACCCTTGATCCCTCTTTCATTGGCCCTTACATGCATTGAAAATCTATAACTTCATTTAAATACAATGATCTACCCACTTTGAGCCTAAACCTATGCAGATAAATCTCACAGAAGAAAAACAGCAATCACACTAATTGGTGTCCTTCTAAAAGTCATGACAGCCAGCCTCCAGGGGGTATAAAGCTGTCTAGAAGCCACACAAAGTATCTCCAACCAACCCATTTCCCCATTGTCTTCAAGCATTCTTCTATACTTGCCCCACCCCCCCATTCTTAATGACCTTTATTACTTCACAGAGAAAACTGAAGTAATTCTAAAAACCTTCATAGACTCCCATCACCACATATGGACTCTTTTTTACTCCCATGGACTCTTCCCTTCTGTTAACAGAACTCTCAATGCTCATTTCTCAAGCCAATTTCTTAGCACTTCATTAGGTAACATCCCCTGTCATCTATTCACCTCTCAATTCCCAACTCTATATTGAATAATTATCATCAGCATATTTCCCCATTCTAAAAGGAAGAGGAGGAGGAGGAGAGAAAGGAAAAGAAGAAAAAGGGAGATAGGAAAAATACTTCTGACTAAATTTACTCTTCCAGGTTCCAATTTATCTACTCCTTTTAGCAGAAAATACCCAGCAATGTCTATGTTTACATTTTCTCTAAAACCTATTGCAGTCAGGTTTCTTGTCCTTATCATTCAGCCAAATTGATCTTGCCAGGTTCATCAATGACCTCCAAATTGCTAAATCCAATACCAATTTTAAACTTTAATTTTACTTGGCCTATTAATAACATTTGACACAGATAATAATATCTTTTCCAGAGTAGCACACTCTTAGTTTCCTCCCTGTTTTCCTGGTTGATCTTTGACAGAGTCCATTGTTGATTCTTGCCTATCTCCCAATCTTTTAATAACGGAGTGCTCCAGGACTCAATCCTTGATTCTTTTTTCTTCTCTGTTGAGATTTAGTGTTCTGGTTATCTTATTCTTCTATAGGCAATGACTTTTACATTTGCTTCTCCAGCACAGTCCTCTCTCATGAACTCCAGAGACATAGTCAACTACTTATAAATATATGTGTATACATATCTTATTAATATATCGAGCTTAACTTGTACAAACTCAACTTCTGATCTTTTCTGCCAAGTCTATTTTGTCTTCATTCTTATTCATCTCAGTGCAAAGGAACTCTTAGTTTTCCATTTTTCAGACCAATAATGGTGGAGTCAACCTTGATTCTTTCTCTCATACCTCAAAATCTTCTAAGGAAATCTGTTGTTATAATTTCAAAATATATCTCAGATGAGATTATTCTCACTTGCACTGCTATCCATTCTAAACAATCTACTATCAACTTCTTCCTGAATTATTATAACAACAACCTTACTGGTTTTCCTACTTTACCTTTGCCCCATTTAAGACTATGCTTAACACTGTAGCCATTTTAATCCTTAATACTACTCCTTTGCTAAAAACCCTCCAAAACCTCCGCATGTTTCTCAGAGTAAAATCCAAACTCCCTAAAATGTCCTTTATGTCCTAAATAGGGAACATGAGTGGCTCAGTTGGTTAAGTCTCTGCCTTCAGTTCAGGTCATGATCCCAGGGTCCTGGGATGGAGTCCCATGTCAGGCTCTCTGCTCAGTAGAGAGTCTGCTTCTCCTTCTCCCTCTGCCCTTCCCCCACCCATGTGCTCTCTCTCTCAAATAAATAAATAAATAAAAATCTTAAAAATATATATATCCTAAATAATTTGCTATTTTCTCCACTTCTCTGATATATATCCTACAACCTACAACCCTCAACTTCTCTGATATATATCCTACAACCCAATCAGTGACTCACTAACACTTGGGCTGTTCATGGTCCTTGTGCTGGCTATTCCCTCTGCAGATATTAACAGATCTAATTGATTAGCTCATTCTCATCTCAAATGCTCAAACACCACCTTCTCAATTAGGTATACTTTGCTCACTTTCTTTAAATAGCAAACCATCCTTACTCCCAGCACCCTTAAATCACTATACCTTTTATTATTTATTGCATTTATCATTTTTTAATATACTGTCCAGAAAAGTTAGCATAGCAGGGTTGACTGTTATCTTTTAAAAGATCTACTTACAAGACTGACGCTTGCCAGGCATCTGGGAACTTGGGACGTTTCTTACAATCTTACTAACTGTGAAAATGACTCAATGTGAATAAACTGCTTGTGTAAATAATATGGTTTATGCTGAAAATTTTGTTTTCTTTTGTTCTGTTTTGTTTTCTGGGAGACACGTATTTAAGTGCATGCCAGAGAGGGAGTGCATGTATGATCTTCTGCCAATAAAACTCTGGGGACTAAGTCTACACTGAGCTGCCTTTGTTGGAAACATTTCGTTATATAATAATCATTATATTTCATTATATATTGTTATAATTTGTTGGTGAGGGAATTAAGTGAGTCCTACATAACTCCAATGGAAGACAATTCTAGAAGTTTGCTCCTGGTTTCTTCCAGACTTTTCTCTGCACCTTTTTGCCTTGCTTATTGTACTTTGCATCCTTTCACTGTAATAAATCATAGCCATAAGTCCAACTGTATGCTGAGCCCTGTGACTCCTACTAATAAATTATTGAATGTGGAAGTAGTCTTGGAGAGTTCTCAGATATATAGCATGGCACTTATTTATGTATTTTTCCATTATTTATCTCTTCCAATTATAAGTTTCAATGACTGTTTTTTTTAATCAGTTTTGTTCCCTGTATATCCCATGTCAAAAAATATCCAAATTATATTCTGCATCTCATCTTTTTCTTCTGAACTATAGGCTCATACAATAAACTATGTAAAATTAATATATGAAAAGTTGCATTTCACCTTGCTATCTTCCCCAAACACAATGTCAACAAATGGCAACATTCTGGATCTTAATAGAAAGTCCAAAAATACTGAACCTATACTGAATAGTTCAGTGAGACTAATATATTCTCCTTCTGTTGCATCTCATGATTTTTTCCATTCCCCTCCATTTCAACTTCCTTTAGAAAGTAAGTTGAAAAAAAAAAATGAAAAAAAAAAGAAAAAAAAATGAAAAAAAAAGTAAGTTGATTTAAACATAGGTATAAAGGCTTTAAACTTATTACCAATTACAGTTATTGGCAAACATGGGGGGTGGTAAGTTGCTCAGGTAGGGTGGTAGGTAAGAGAATTGAAAAATCTTTGAGGAGAAGAGAGAACAGAGGATAGTACATTGGAAGATTCACTTCCAAGAACAGTAAAATAATTCAAAGTTTTGAAAAGTAAGAGTAGGAATAAAGGATAGTTACTCATAGTTAATAGTTACCTGTGATAAAGGGTTTGGTGGTTCGTATATTTTGGTGCTATGAAAGTCAAAACTCCTTTATGGGCTAGGAAATGTGAAATGAAGAAGAATGATCTAGAAGCAACGATGAGGAGAAAGGGAGAGATCCAAGCCAGGAGGTATAAAGCATTACAGGGGAGAAATAAAACAAAACAAAACAAAACAAACAAACAAAACAACAAACAATTTAGAGGGATACAGTCCTGGAGGAAAGCTCGGTTTCAGTTACAGCAAAAAAGTGAACACAACATTTATTACAAAGATTGAAGATATGAGAAATCTCTGATGCTTAATCAAAAGTTCCAGAGAGTTTAGTTGCAAGTTTTCCTGGCAAAAACAAGGAAATGACAATTATTTTACATTTGTTCCAGATTTCTATTTATTTCTACTCTACTTATATCTTACAAATTCAATATTTTAATAATTTCCTATTTGACTTATGGGTATTTATTTTTTATTTTCAGCATATTAGGTCTTACCTATTTTAATTTAATGATAAATGTGTTTTAAAATAATGACTATAAACATAATCCTTTCTTTGCTTCTCTTTAATAGAAATACATACCAACCAATGAAATTTCTATTTCTAAGTAAAGTTGTAGAATCCTTTCAAACCATTACTTATTTTGTTGTGTTTTATGATATTGACTGTATCTCATATTACAGTGTGAACCAAAAGAGAGCCATAACCACATCTACACCTGTAGTATCGTATTGCCAGTCCTTAGCACAGTGCCTCACATGGAAAGGTGCTCTAGGAAAATGTGCGGAATGAATGACTGATTCTATATACTTTGGAAATTTTAATCTCTTTGAAATTTTTTATTGGGGTGCTGCTGTGAATCTGTATTCAGAGATGCTGGCAAAAATTGCTAGAAATCTTTCTGAGGTGCCAGCAATATCTGCTGATGTGCTAACTGGGCCTCTTGCACATCACTGGTAAGAAACACATTCAATGACAGGAGGCTGCAGAACGGAGGAGGCAGTGCTGACCGCTGCGGTAATGCTGTGGGAATGACACAAAACACAAGAGCTCAGAAAAAGAAGCCCCTTCTGCCTACTGTTTCCCCTCCAGTGCCCTCTACTGATAAGGCTTAATGCTGTGCTGGATGGGAAAGGCTAGATGTTAACAGGGCCCACACCCAGCATCACAAACCAAGGCAAGGGAGGGTAGACTTAGAGCTGAAAGGTGACACGTTGATAACTGACCCATGTGTTTATTTTATTTTTTTTTATGATTATTTTTTTAAAGATTTTATTTATTTATTTGACAGAGAGAGAGATCACAAGTAGGCAGAGAGGCAAGCAGAGAGAGGGGGAAGCAGGCTCACCACCAAGCAGAGAGCCCGATGCGGGGCTCGATCCCAAGACCCTGAGATCATGACCTGAGCCGAAGGCAGAGGCTTAACCCACTGAGCCACCCAGGCGCCCCGACCCACGTGTTTAGATTCCATCTTGACTAAGAGTACTTGTAACAAGAAACAAATGTCCTCCCTGCATTCAGATATGGAAAGAAAATAGTTTCTTTATCACTCATCCTCATGAAGCAAAAGCTGCTGAGTAGCAGAAAACAAACACACAAAAAACCACACACTGTATTTTAGTTTAATCCTTTACATTTATTACAGTGTTATAATTTAAACATTTATTTTAGACATATATTTAGTATGGTTATACTACATGCTCAGTCTTTTAGATTTCCTCTCATTCCTACAATTCCACTCAAAGATGGCTTTAAAGATGTGAGACCTGAGGTTTATACAGCCTCTTAGTGTTGAGGTGAAAAGAATCCTTCGAGCTACACAGCATCCTCTGGACCATCTGTATGTCTCAGTGAGAAAGTACATGGTGTTCTCTGTTATCCTTACTGGATAGTTTGAGAAGTAAGACTGGTTCTATCTGCATTTTGAGCTTTGTTATTTATTATCATTATCATAATCTGTATGTAGGCTATCCTTTGTCTGGCTTCTACTACCTCAGTAAGTGTTAGGTGTTGTCTTTCACATCCTGTTATTATTAAGTATAAGAATTTTTGTGGGTGATCAATTACAGAGGTTGTGATAATCACCAATTCAATTTTATGTATCTGCATGTGCTGCCATTTTGTGATCCCACCAACAACTGGTTTATTTCTAGCTTTCTTGGGAGATATAGAGACTGCTAATAGCTGGCCTAGAAATACATGACACTAGTCCTTCAGGGACCACCTCATAATTAAAAAGTGTTTCTAAAAACTATGCATCTTGATGTTTACCTACAAAGGTTGGGGATGGCAGAGATAAAATCTGTTTCTTCTTACTCACCCTTTTATTCTCTGTTGTCCTTCAGAAGCAAAACAACATGTAGTTAAGCTTTGTATTTTTTTTTTTAATCATATCTCACTTCTTCCCTACTCTGACTTCATGGTTAAGCTTTATTGTATAGTACAAGAAATCAGCTTACTGACAAGTGAGCCAAAACTGAGAATTATTCCAGAAAAAGTATTTCATTAATATACAAAAGGGACTTACTGCAAATATATATGATGATGATTTAATATTCTACATAGATAAAAATTGCTTTCAAATCAGTAAGAGAAAAATACTCAATGGGAAAAAATAGTTTGATAGGAATAGTGTATATTCAACAGAATAAATATAAATGCTTAATATTCACTATAGGCCAAGTAAATATAGAACAAATGCCATTTAAAATGTGTATGTATATATGTATCAACGTATTTGTTTATCAAATTCACAAAGATAAAGGAATAATGGTAATCCATATTTGCAATAATGTAACATACATAATTGGCTTGAACACCTGAGTTAGAAGAAGTCACAGAAAGACGACATCGCAAGGCCAAACACACCATGACAGACAATCAATTAAAAAAAAAAAAAAGATATTACCATCAGAAACACCTTATGGGAAAAAAAAAAAAAGAAAAAAGAAACACCTTATGGATCTTGAGAAACAAAAAGTATCCTTAACACTTGGGAGTAAATAGAAACTCTGAATTACACTGACTTGTGTGGGCATGTGTGAACATATTTTAGCTAAATCATAGATAAATTTCTTACATTTATCATCAAGTTTTTATAGGAAAAAATAAAAGCTAAAAATATGTAGTCTCTCAGTAATTAAGAAATGACTTTAAGATTCTGCAGGCTAACAGGATTGAATGGTATGAAGACAGAATTCTGTAGGTTATGTAGCCTCTGTTAGTTTAACTACTTAGACCCCTTCCTAATAACTATAAAGGAGCTATTAATCCATATCAATTTACTTTCTCATTTAAGCAATATATCAATTACAACCGATTTAATAGAAGGCATATAAATATACTATAGTACAACCTAAGTTAGTACAACAAAAATTCTTAAAATATAAGAGCTTAATTTGCTTGGATAATAGAGGAATATTTCTTTCACACATAATAGTTCAGAAATGAGTTATCTGGAGTTAGTGGGACATGTCAACCATCCTCCAGGTATGACTTCCACAGTTGCTCTGTAATCCATCTTTTCCTAGCCAGTAACAAGGAAAAAAATAAGTAAAGGACCTGTGTCGTGCTTTTTAAGAAAATGACTTACTTTGCACCTTTTGTTTACCTCCACAATATTTTCTTTCAAACTGAAAGGACAGACAGTTTCTTGCAACCACACACAGGTGCAAGGGACTCTGAGGTTGTGTTCTTCAGCTGCGTAGTCACACTCAACTAAAACTCAGGAATTTACCTACAAAACAGGAGAAAAATATCACTTTTTTACCCTATTAAATGCTCAAGTGCTCTGTATTAATGTAGCTGTTTGCTCATGTACTTAAAAAAGTGGATGTGTAATGTTCTAGTTTCCATTGTCTTCATCTTGACTGAACCACGTTCTCTCCTTTGTGATTGTAATGTTGTATGTTGTACCTCAAACAGAACTTTTTAGGGTTGATGGTCCCTTCCTTCCTGGAGCTTGATTTGAAAAAAAAAAAAAAATTCCCAATTTATCAGAAAAACAACAACAACAACAACAACAAAACACTATTAAAATCACCTTACCAACAACCAAACAATTTATGAATTACTTCAGACCATTATGATGCAGACTAGCTTAGCACTCAGGCATATACCAAATCTATTAAATATGACAGAATTACTTAAAATTTTCTGATAGATACACAGTCCATGCTCACTTGCTATATTTTTATACCTTCTTTTTTTTCAACCCATGACAATTTGGTTTCTGTCCTTTGTACTCCTAACCACTAAACCTGAAGTAAATTCATCAAACAGACATGAGAGTGGAAACTTCAGACATAAAACTTGAATGACAGTCACATTATCACGCAGACAACTAAAATATCAATGAAATAAGTAAGAAATATAGTAAAAAGAGAGATAAAACATGTGCATGAGTGTTCACATATTGCCTGTAAGTTTATCTGTAGATAAGAAAAGACATCAATTTAAGTGTATGACAATAAAAAGTAAATAAAAAGGAAGATTAAAGTAGCAGTTCAAAGAAACAGAGCTGTATACATATTAAACATATGGTGAGTGATTTTATGACACCCTCTGGGTACCATTAAAACACCCACAAGTAATCTGATTACTTGTCCCATCTGGAATCCACAAAGCTTCAGGTTAGTTGCTGTGTACCTAACTGCATGCCCTCAAAATAATTGGTGTTGTCTTAATTTTTTTTCCTATTAGCATTCTCCATCACTGCCAAAAATGACATGGAAAGAGTATCCAAAGTGCATAACTAAATATGGCAAAGGAGTCTCATCTGTTATTTTTATTTTATCTCATTCAGTCTCTTTTCATTCGAAGTTTTGAAGAGTGAAAAACATTTTTATTTCATCTTGTCTCATCTGGTGCCTTTGGTTTAGAAGTTTTGCTGATTTGAAACACATCATAGTCTGTCCCAATTAATATGCATGTGTGTATGTGTATATGATTGCTATATGTATCACTTACTGCAAGTCAAGCCATTCTAATGCCCTTTAAATCAGTAGGTAGAAACTTGTATTATTTATATGATTTGCTTTTGTGTACTACTACACCTTCCCTAAAATTTGTCTGCGTTTTAGACATTTCTTAGCGGTTCCAATTGGAAAACCACTTGCCAAAATACATTTCAATCATTTTTTAGTGCTTTCAAATAAATTATTATCTTAAAATTTATCCTCAAAGACAGTTAATTTAATGGGACATAAAGAAGCCTAGGAATGTACAAAAATTAATTATTTCAACTTTATATATTGTAATATAAACTAAATAAATAATCCTTTGGTAACATTTTCCTCTTTTCTCTCTTTCTTTTACTGTTTTCTTTGCTTCTGACTTGTTTTTTAAGGTAGTGAAATGATCAATGACATCTAGAAATTCTTTCACAGTGACTTGTAAGTCAATATTCAGTCTTTAGCAGGTCAGGGAAGGCTAGTAAGTCCAAAGATAGTACCTTTAACAATAGCAATTTTCAAAACGAACTTGCTGGGAATTACTTGAGCTATGAAGAAGACCAAATATTTATATAATTTTATTCTAAATTCTCATTTCCCATCTGAAATGCACTTAGGCTTATTTTCCTATTTAATACCCATGGATATGACTATTTTTAATTGTGGTTTCAGAATTTTCTCAGTTTAATAAAATTATCTTTATTTTCCTGCACCTTTCATGTTAATTTCAACTCATTTTTCCATAAGCCATTTAACTGTCATGATTTCCCTTTTTAAAGTATTCATTAGAACTCTCATATTCAAAAAAACTTCTCTTAACTTCCAATTAAAAAAAAAAAAGGGAATGGAAATGAGGAAATGAAAAAATATCTAACACCAATAAAACTGAATAAGTCAGACAACGTAAGGAGAGAATATGGGACAAAAACAGATGAAACTAGATTAAATTAAAATATTCTAATTTTTACAAAGTCTCATCTCTGTATCAGAATATGGGTAGCAACTTATTTCTATGCAAATAGTTTTTGGAGGTTGGGAAGGATGGCAAATAAAATTTCACTTCCCTCTTATACTACCGTCATCTCTTCAAATCCATGCAGAGGTATAACTACATATGAACTAAGTGGGAAATGGGAAAGAGGTAATATATGTGAGACAGACCCACTGGAATGCAAGAGGTAGATTCTTGGTAGGCAATATAAGACTGTAAACATAAAGCCTGAAATGGGATCAGAGAAGGAAGGATATTTAATCATCACCATAGTGGAAAATGAATAATCAACAACACACATCTGCTATTATTACCAACAAGGAGTCTGGTTTAATCTTTCCTACTTCTAGATGAGTTATCAAAATATAACAAAAATGGAGCCTAGGGAAATATACTGTGGAACAAGGTAAAAGGAACTACATTTAATTTTCTTTTGGAAATCCAATTTTGTAATTATTCTCTCAGGTTTTAAATTTAAAGGTAACTTTAAACATTACCCACCTCTTTATGAGTATTGTTTACTTCATTTTAAAATGCATTTTCCTAGGTTTACACACTGAGTCATCAAGAATTGCTTAGGAATAAAATCGTTGCATTTTTCTCTAACTTTGATATGAAAAGAATGATCCCATCATTAATTTTTAAAGATATGTTCTTTAATTTTTAAATGACTTATTTCAATACATAATGGATTTTATGTGCATATATTTGCATATATATATGCATGATTTATATTAATATAGCCTTAGATATATATAAAATAACTATATGTAACGACATTTTCTGTTCACAGGATTTCAGAAAGACATAAGTATTTTTTAATTAAAATATGAATCATTAAGAAAATTTTTGGCATTATAAGGTAATGTGTATATAATTAAAGTGTATACATGTAGGCATTCTTCCTATTTTTTGTATGTGTATATATTTTAAGTGTTGTAGCCACTATAGAATATCTCCTAAACATCAGTGACAACCTACTCGTTCTCTTAACTTCCTCTACTATAAAGATAAGAATGATAAAATATTCACCTTTTTAGATTGCCTGGCAGTTAGGGGTAGTCAGGTACCATGGTTCTGCCCAATTGGATATAAGCAGAAGTACTTGTGGATGATTGTTTTTTTTTTCCTCCTTTCTTTTAATAAAAAAGTCAAAATTAATGAGGTGATGGTTTGGAGCTTTGTAATTTCTTCTTTCCTGGAACATAGACTTGAAGCCTAGAGATAAAGCAGCCATCTTGAAACAAATCCAACACCAGGAACTGAAGGGCAAAATGAGAGAAGGAGCAGGGGTCATTTATGACCTCACTGGACTGTTATAGGAACCCTGGCCTGCTTTGAGATCAATAAATCCATTATTGTTAAACTACAATATTATCATTTTCTGTTATTTCCAATGAAAGGAATGCTAACTGATATAACCAGTTCATAAATTTTGGAAGTTTTCTTGATGATTTACATTTTAATAAAATACATCATTCCATGAATGCCTTCATGAAAGCCTATATATAGGAAATATATTTTAAAGAATAGTGACAATAAAATAGTACTGTTTTTAATTTTTTTCTATTGTTCAAGTTTTTTGATAATAGCTGCATTGATTAAAATATTTACAAGTAGAAATCTTATTTTTAATATAACTATAATATTATTTTCACATAATAGCATCAATTTTACTTGAATAACCTGAAACATGTCTCCCTTCAAAATAAATCAATAAATTATTGAAATCAGAAACCAGTACTGACATCAGCAAATATCTGTTAATTGTTTAATATGGTGCTAAAGTAGGCTTTACTGAGGAAATAAAATGTTATTTTTTACCAGAGATAATATCAAAGAAAACTTCCTATGAACAAAGAAAGCAAGAGTAATATGCAAATATCTTCCCAAAAGACTTACACATACCCAAATTGTATAACAAGCCCTTCTTACCTGCTTCCTGAAAATTCCCTAGTCTCAATGGTCTGCTATCACTTTCTGTGAAGTGAGTATCAACTCTTTACCAGCAGAAGTTCCCTGGTCTTTGTCTGCAGGCATTGAAAGAACCAATAATGGTTTCATATTGGTTAATATCTGTAATATATTTATATTTTTTAACATCTTCAGTAAGATATTAATTCAAGTGAATAAACTCAAATGCCTTTCACTGTATATCATAGTACAATCTGTATTATAGTTGTCTAAATCTGTAATATACCAACACTGTCCTGCATTTATTGCTAAGCACCTGCTCATAGACTACTGAAGTAAAGGATGCATAAAGTGAATTTTATATGCATATAATAGATCAACATGCCTGAATGAGCTAATTTTGCATAGGGTACTGAATTAAATCTGCACTGATCAAATGCAGCTGGTTTGATACCCCAAACAACTGGATTTTATTCATAATTTTAAGAAGAAAAAAAGCACAATATAATTCATCATGAACATTAATTTGGTGCTTGTGAATAGTAAAAAAAAACTGAGTAAATATCAGAAAGATGGCAGAAAAGCAAAAAAGAAAGGAAGGATCTTAATAGATATTTTCAATAGGCATTGTATCCTTTCTCAATACATTGATCAGTTTCATATAGGACCATAACTGTATATTTTCTTCCAAGAAAGTGTTTTTGGTTTTTTTTAACTGTATAGTATCTACTTCAGTTATTTCAGAAAGCAGACACTCAATAAAATTCTATTGAAGATTGAACTCATTATTTCTTTTCAAAAACATGATTTTTGCTTCCTTTTTTTTCTTCTTTAGACTCTGATGGATGAGAATTTTGTGATTTGAATTCATTATGAATTATCTTGGGTCAAATTTGTAATTGTGCTAATCCTTCCATGTTTGATAAGCTATTCAATAATAAATATGTACACTATTTTGCCAGTGTTCCTAGAAACCTTATCATCTCCTTTTCTAATACAGCATTTGAACCTTCGCATTGAGCAATGATAACACCTATAATTGAATATGTCAATAACAAGATACAAAATTCGATTTAAATAGGTTATTGTAATGAGACTGATTATATTATTATGGTATCATGAAAATAGATGAAAGATTATAATAGATTAAATATTTCATGCTAATTATTCTGCTATTGAAATTTGTGTTTTTGTTTTTGTCACAGTTGAATTGTGGCTGCTTATCATACAGCTACTAAAGGGAATTCTGGATCTACATAATATCTAAGATCTGCATAAAAACAAATAAATCACTGCAATTATTGGCTTAGTAGGGTTATCCATAACAAATATACAATATTTTCACTTTGCTTTCTGACATTTTTACCTTGTCTCATAGATGCAATATATACTTGGAATTAGAAGGGTTGGTAGGGGAAAGAAGAGAAAAAAGTAAAAACACAAGGCAGACCTCACATAATCATTTATTTGGATTCATTATCAATTTCCTGAGAATAAAATTTTTCAAAAAGTCATAATTTAATCAACTAATATAGGTATACATTTCCATGAAAGTGGGAAACAAGAAAAATATATTATGACTAATTATCAAGGAATCAAGTATTATCACATTGAATTTATAAAGTCTGCCTGCAGAAAATTTACTGTCAAGACTTTTTGTATGGTAATTAGCAAAAAACGTCCTTATAAGAAAATTAATGTCTTTTAGTACCCAATAGCATTTTCCATTGAATTTGTTCTAAAAATGCGGTATATTAAATTTTTAAAAAATATTTACTTATGTTTGATATTTTAAAAATCTTTATGTCATCAATATTTTTCCTTTATCTTCAAAATCATTCTGTACCATTATCTATCCTGTTCTGTGCCTGAGGAGACTGAAGTTCATGGACTGAGTCAACAGGCTCTCTTGCCCTTGGGCTACCTACGGGCTTCAGGACTATGGAAAGAAAACTAGTGGATGGGTGACAATGAGGATGACCTATCCTTTCAGGCTCCTTTTTTGTCTGGCTACAAATTGGCTATGACTTTGTTCCCAACTGAAGGCACAGCTTCTATCAGGTTGGGCTGCAGCACTGTCTTCAGCTTCTGGAACTCTCTATCCTCTTGACCCTTTGAATACTAGAGCTGATGACATTCCTCCATCTTCTGGGGTTAGCCTGGAGGCTTCACCATTCTTTGTTTTTCTTCACCATGCCCATGTTTTTGTAGTCACCATATTCAATTCTTTTTAATTATTCCATTTGTGTACACCATCTGGTTCTTGCTGGGATTTGGACTATTACATTTTTCTAAAAATGTAGTATAGTGTTTTCATGTTGAAATGTTACAACTCAAATATCCAATATTACCAAAGTTAATTATGTCAGATTTTTAATGTATTTACTTAACTACATTAAATGGCATGAGCATTTTAAGTGATCTTCAGTAAATACTAACTACACATTTGTCTCCTTAAAGTATGGTTAGGTCTAATTTAACATTTGTTTGATGAGTAGGGTCATTATAATAGAAATATTTTATTAACACTGATAGTTTTAACCTCATGTATAAATATAAATGGCATGGATCGAAAAACACTTTCCAAAATTATCCCCTAGAAAGGATTAGCATTCATACTATTACTATCATAAGAAGATATTTACTTCTCAAGCAATAACAATATTTTTAAACTCTTTAAAAATTTTGCCAAAGACAATAAGTAACATTTTATTATTATTTTAATTAGCATCTTGATTGCCAGTGAAGTTAAATTTATTTTCATATGCTAAATGGTAATGTGCATTCTTTTTTAGTGAAATATCTTCTCACAGTTTTACCCATTTATACTTGAGTGATTAAATTTTACAAGACTCTGATGCCAATGTTTCTATTGAAGGTAAAATATGAATGGTGATGTTATCTATTGTTATATGGATGGTGAGGTCATCCATATCTGGTATGGGAAAAGGAGGGCATTTCTGAGTGTAGGTGATGAGTTTTGTTTTGGAGAAATGATAATTTTGTGGTGATTAAATGATATTGAAATAGATATGGGTAGCTGACTGTAAAGTTTACTAGAGCCTGGTAGAGAGATTTATACTAAAAATACAGAGTTGATAGACTTCAAAATATATATAATGCAAATCATGTAAGTAAAGAGTATATAAACAGGAGAAATGGGACATTATAAACAATAACAATTTTATGTGGTGAGCTTGAAAAGAAGTTCATATAGAAGTAGTAGGGTAGAGGGAAGAGGAGAATTAGAAACATGTAATATCTCAGAAATTAAATGAAGTGAGATAATTCAATATTATCACATACTGATAAAGGTAAAATAAAACAAAAATAAAATTATGTATTATTTTATTAATAAAAGAGTTTGTTAATGACTTTTGAGAGATATTTCACTTTTATAGTAGAACTACATTAGGTTGAAGAGATCATGAAAGCTGAGTAACTGGGGATGGGAGAATAAAAAATAATGAAAGGACTTATTGTAAAGGAAAAAGAGACATCTTTGTTTATGGGAAGATGTGGAGCTGAGGGAGTTTAGTTTAGTATTAAAAAATGAAGCATAGGAGGGAATTAAATGTATTTGAATGCTAATGGGAAGAAATTAGATTGGTCAGAAAACCTCAAGACACAGGAGATGATAGGGGACCAGTACATGGATTTAGTTAACGAAGACATCAGAAAAGGACAAGATCCAGAGAATAAACTGAAAACTAAGAAGAATCAAAACCTTGTAACAGGAAGAACTTGGAAATCGTAGATGAAAATGCAATTATGTGTGTCAGTACATTGGCATTAAACTAAGTTAATTTTATTAGTTTGATGGCATGTAGATTCTTTGGAAAATGGAAGCTAATTTTCATCAGCATGATGGGAAGATAAAGTGGATGGTAGGACTAAATATTTGAGTATCATAGAAAAGTAACTACTGAGGAAAAGCAATAGACTGGGAGCAGATATTTGGTAAAAGATTTGTCTCCAAAATATACAAAAAGTAGTTGCAACTCAAGAAGACAACAGCACAATAAAAACTGGATAAAAATATTAACAGATATTTCACAAAAGGGGATATGTAAATCTCTAATTAGCATATTAAATAATACTCAACATCATTAGTTGTTAGGCAAATGCAAATCAAAACGATGAGGAGATACCAGATACAACTTCACACCCTCTAGGTTGGCTATAATAAAAACTAAACAAAAAATAGACAATGACAAATGTTGACAAGGATGTCAAGAAAAAAAACCTTCATATACTACTACTGGATGGGAATATTAGCAGTTATATTGGGAAACAGTTTGGTACGTTCTCAGAAAGTTAAACATAGGGGCACCTAGGTGGCTTAGTCATTAAGTGTCTGCCTTCGGCTCAGGTCATGATCCCCGGGTCCTGGGATTGAGTCCTGCATCAGGCTCCCTGCACTGCAGGGATCCTGCTTCTCCCTCTCCTTCTGCTGTTCCCCTTGCTTGTGTTGCCTCTCTGTCTCTTTGTCTGTCAAATAAATAATTAAAATCTTATAAGAAAAAGAAAGTTAAACATAAAACTACCTGTGAGTTGTTTTACTCATAGGTACATAAGAAAGAGAAATGAAAAAACAATATGGCCAATCAAAGACAACACAGGTTCTTCTAGTATCATAATTCATGATAACAAAAACTTGGAAACAACCAAAATGTCCATCAATTGGTTAATGTATAGCTAAAATATAAAATATCTCTATAAAATGGAGTACTATTCAACAATAAAGAGAAAAAAATGATGCATGCTATTTCATGAATAAACCTCAAAACTCTGAAGCAAGATACAATAGACCACATATTATACAATTAATTTTTATGAAATATCCAAAAAGCAAATTTATAGATAGTAAATAAATTAGTAGTAACCTGGGACTATCGGTAGGAACAGGAATTAACTAAAAGTGGCATAAGGGATTTATTGGAGGAATAAAATGTTCTAAAACTAATTAATGATGATGGTGAACAATTTGTGTAAGTTAGTAAAAATTACTAAATTGCACACTTGAAATGGGTGAATTTTACGAGTAAAATCTGACTCAATAAAGTTGTTTTAAAAAACAGTTTCTGAGAATTTCAAGGCTTTGTGAGTAATGTATGAAAAAGATATCAAAATGGGAATCTTTCTGAGTCTATTTTAGCTAAATATGCAAAAGACCAAGTACAAAATAGTAGAGGTCAACTTATCCCACATTCTACTTAAAGGTGTTAGAAAACTTCTCTAGGTATTACAAGGAAAATTCTTTAAAAAATGTTGTGGTTTTTAGTTCTTCTAAATATATAAAAGAATGAAAAGTAAAGAATTTTAGAGGAGAGCCTTAAGGAGATTACCAGGAGAGTTTAATGTTTGTCTCCTAGAGTGAGGGACAGTGGGAGCTGTTGTTTGATTCATTCATCACTTATGTGAATAACTACCTGCCTTGCTGCTCTGATGGTAGAGAAAGAAGAGTCTTCGTTAGAACTGATCTGCAGTCTCAGAACTTGTTGGGTTAAAAGAAATAAATTTATTTTGTGTACATTAAACTTGAGCCGAGTAGGAGTGATAGAGCCATTTGGGGCCATCTTGAAGGCATTTTGTCTAAGAAACCTTTCTAAATAAGCAATGGGATCTCAACAGCGTGTCTAGGTGAACCAACAAATAACAGAGGCCAAAAGTGAATCAGAAGAGTCCAGCCAAAGGAGGCTTTACTTATATTAAGAAAAGGCAGGTGAAAAATATCCAAGGATAGGGTATCTCTGACAAACCAACAGAACACTTCAAGATGTCCAGGTTTTTGAATCCCTTCAAATCAAGAGAGCATTAATGCCATATAATGATATTAACAAGCAAATAAGATTTTTTCTTTCTCTCCATTACTTTTTTGAGCCCCAAACTATTCCAAATCACAATTGGAAATCTACAACTAAAGAGAATGAGGAAGATCAGAGAAAGAAAGAAGAGCCCCAATTTTTCCTATTTCTAAGAACAGGCTTGATCTAGAAAAAAGCCAGGAATGAGAGGAATAAATTAAAAATGAATATCAGAGTTTTTGGCATTATATGATATTGAATTATTATTTTCTAAAATTAAACTGTTACTTATATCTATAGTTACCAGAAGCTTTTTATTGTCTGAGTGTGATTTGAAAAACTTCATGCTAGAGAATTTGTCCCACATAGTAGGTTTAAAAGAATATTGATGGAGAAGCAAATTGTCATTTGGTTTTATCGTATCAAATTCCAAGTTAAGAAAAAAAGACTACCTGGCATTATGAAAAACCCAGTTGAAATGAGGGATGATAAAATTTATAGTTATCTACAGTCATATGAGTGTGTGATTTTTTTTTTTTTTCTTAATAGAAAGAGATAGGGTAGTTAAAGAACAGACAATGGAGCCACGCTGCCTGGATTTTAATTTGGTTGTACCACAAAATGGCCATATAATTTTGGTCAAATTACTTAAATTCTTCTTATCTTTATTTTTTTTCTCTTATCTCTATTTATTTTTTTTTAAAACATGGATTAATGAGAGTACTTACTTTATATGAATGTGAAGATTATGAAGTTCTTATATGTTAGTACTTAAAATAGCAAATTGTACAGGGTAAGCATTCTATTGTTATTTATTATTATTATAATATTATTATTATTTTCTTCAGCAGCTCTCAGTTGCCTATATGTAGAATGGGGACTTGATAACGTATGAATATTATACACAACTGAGAGGTGATACAATGGAAAAATAATGGGGGTGTTAAGAAAATATATAAATTGGCTAAAATCAAGAATTACAGAACCTATGCTAGATAGGGGGAGTGTAAGAGAAGGTGAGTGCTAATAGTTAAGATGTAGGATGATGACTTTTTTGTGAAGTAAATGATAATATATTAAATAATCACATATTATGGGATGAATGCCATAGTTTAGTAAAACATGGAAGGGTATAGAACCAGAGGTCTGGAGGATATTCCAGAAGAAATATGGAAGTATGAATTAAGTATTTGAATTAGTGGATCTGGAAATAGGATGTTAGGTATGGAATAACTTCATGTGGTGAGAAAGACCTAGGGTTGACCATGGAAATGACATTTAGAATAGAACAGTGAAAAAGAGTGAAGAAAAACAGATGAGGAAAGTCAGGATTTGGGTATTCAGTAATTTGTGTATGGTTTTGAGGATCACTTAGAATAATGGCAAGTTATAGGAAAAAATAAAACTTCAAAGAATGATGATAAATAACTGGGAATTTAAGAAACGTAAACAGAGAGGAAGAATGGAATATGGCACATATGGATTTCATTAGCTACATTGAATGCGCAAGTCTGATCATAATATTTGGTACATACAATTTGCCACACATGTATGACTTTAATAAAGGCGTGCACCTTAGAGGAGCTGTGATTTTCTTGGTCTTGGAAAGCAATGGTCTGGAAAACACAACATGGAATGAGAAGGGTATGATCTCATATCTGACCCTATGTCAGAATCTGACAGAGATGATGGATAATTATAATGGGAGATTTTGTGGGTTATGGCATCAGAAGCAGCTTCCATCTGAAAAAGCTGCAGGTAAAAGAGTGTAATTAGAGAAGGGTCAGGCATTATTTAAGATGAAGAGGTAGAAAGAATAAGTAAGGAGTTGAAGCATATAAAAAGTTTATTCACCATAGGGTGGTATAGCATGGAAAGATTTAGGAAGGAGAACAGTGGAACCTGATCACATTTGTCCACTGCATTGATGGTGCCATGCTGATATATCTATCTGTAGACCAAAAATATTAACTGCTCCCATACATCTTGGTATGTTACATGTCTAGCATAAGATAAAAGCCTCATTCATTTATTATAGGCCAGACATTATTCTAGCACTTCCATATAACTGGGAAAAAATAGAAAACAATATTGGCTGAAAAGCAACAGATAATAAACAGAAAACAATATGAATAAGTTATATAGAAAGTTGAAAGTGTCATGATATTTAAAAAAAAAACCAGAGCAATATAAAAGGTTTCAATGGTTTGGGCAGGGATGGGTTATAGGGTTATATTTTAGATACTGAGACCTAGATATTTGAGCAAAGTCTTGAAGAAATTGGAGGATTTATTCATGAGCACATGTAGGAGAACATTGCAGTCAGAGAGCAGGACCAATGCAGTACCCTAATGTGGCTAACACATTAACTCCTGTCAAAAATGATGATGGCTCCAACCACAGTGATAGCATTTGAGGTTATAAGAAGTGTTAAGGATCAGGATGTTTTGATAATTAAACAAGATAAAGTCCATGAATAAACTAATGATAAAAGTATGCCCTAACCTGAGCAACATGATTATCTCAATTATCTCTGAGCCTGACATTCAAATAAATGCCTAAAGGCAAGCAAATACCAAACAATAACAAATCCCTGCAAACTTACACATGTAGTGATTTGGATATCTAGATAAATAATTTGTTTTATTTTTATTTCCTCTACATCATAAAAAACAGATAGGAAAATCTGAATTTCTATTTTTGACTTTGTTGATGATAAGAAAAACTTCAAAAATCGGGGTGTTTGGGTGGTTCCGTTGATTAAGTGTCTGCCTTCACCTCAGGTCATGATCCCAAGGTCTTGGGATCGACCCCCACATCGCATCTGGGTCCCTCCTCAGTGGGGAGTCTGCTTCTCCGTCTTCCTCTTCCCCTCCCTGCCACCACTGTTCATTTTCTCTCTCTCCCTCTCAAGTAAATAAAAGTCTAAAAAAACAAAACAAAACAAAACAAAACAAAAAAAACAAAACAAAACACACACACACACACACACAAACTCCAAAATCAAAGCAGTATATCTTAAGACCTAAATAGAGAGGAAAGTGATAGATAAGAGGTTATAATTAAATAATAAATTTTCATTACCGTACACATTTAAATTCATGGTCACTTAATGTCACTTTTAATGAAAGAATCTTTCATGGGCACAGCAATGTTTTCAGTTTTTAAACTTTGTAGAATTGTATACATGTGATTTAGAAATATAAGGCCTGTAATAACTGGGTATAGAACATTTATAAATCCAACTTTTTAAAGAAATACATCATTAATTCACTAAAGAAAGTACACATCTGGTGTGCATTATGTAAAACTCATTAAGTAACTTAAAAATGAACCCAGGACAATAAAATACAAAAAAAAAAAGTGTAAGAAACATTAGGCAAGGAAACCAGCAAAGGGGTGTTTGCATAGTTTCAGTTAATTTGTACTGAATAGTGAGGTCACAGAACACACTAACACAAATTCAATATGAATCAAAAATTAACTAGACAAAATAGTAAAACAGAGATCAATAGTTTTTGATTATTAACTTTTTCTATATTCTTTGCAAGCGTGAGTTCTAAGTTTGGTGAACTTATTTTTGCTTATGTCTGAAAATGTTTAATTTTTTTTTTCAATATGAGATTAGTTCAATTAAGTGTTCCACCATAATGAAAACGCTATGGTTTGGGACAAAAATATTTCATTTCTAATTTTCATTATTTAATAACTAGTGAGGCAAACTGCTTATACACTAAGAAATACAAGTGCTAATTACAGATACAGAATTGTTGTTATTGTTTTATGGTAATTGTAGAAAATGAGCTTCATTTTCGTTTTACTCAGAGAATTAGTTATTGAAAGACTTTCTCAATGAAAAGGAATAGTAGGAATTGGATTAAATTATATATGACTTAAACCCAATAGAAAATTAATGAGAAGAAAGTAAAAAAAAAAAAAAACCTTGTTAAGCAATGAGCTCAACTACAAAAGATAAATAACAATGACTTATTAATAAGATGATGAAAAAAGATTAATTAGTATTTCCTACAGAGAATTTTATTGCAAGAAGGAAGCCATTAATCAAGATTTTGAGTTACACCAATTTTAAAGCATGCTGATGTTATGAGGCCAGAACATAACATAAACAGAATTATAGTTCAATTCATGTGGTAGGGAGTTATGAATGATTAATGTTTATAGGGTTGTTGTTTTTTTTCCCCTGAGGAATGATCAATATCCCAACATTAAATTGTCTTAAATATAGTGAACTTGAACTTGTTTGACATGTTTGTCATTAAAGAAATTTAATGTTGTGGGGAACCTTGCTGATGATGTAGGCACAGAAAATAAGAAGTGGGTAAAATTCAGTATAACTAGGGTCTATCTTCAGAGGAAATTAGGCCATTGAGTCCAAGATTCATTTTCAGAAGGAAATCAGATTAAAAACCATAGGCTAGGATAGAAGGTGGCTCAGATTGCTCATTTTTCATGGTTAAGAGTTTTGTATGGAGAACATGCCTACATACTTTTGTGGAGTCTAGTCTTTAACAGTATGAAAAGAAAAGCCCCAGTGCCATCAGGTCTAGTTTTCATTGACAACCTGGTCAGGATAGGATAAATTTTGAAGGTAACTGTTTTTCTTTTATGTAAAATGGGTAAGTCTAAGATAAGATTAATAAGGTTTAATTTAATAGCCCTCCTGTGCTTTAAAGGAGATCATCATGAAATATTCAAGGAGTTTTAATAAAACAGGTAGCATAAAAATTAAAGATACAGTATATCATAAAGTAATAGGTAATTTTAAGTATATTTATTAAAGTTAGGCAAAAAATAACTGGTAATAATGAAAAATAAGTCAATTATTTTATATGAAGTATACTTCCATAGTAATGTGTAATATAAATACTTATATCTCTTGGTGATGTGACTTGCACAATTTGGGAGATTTTTTTCATTGTATTAGAGATTTGACTAAGATATCTGACTCTATGCTTTTGAGAATCAATGATATGAGAAAACTCCAATTTGAAAAGTAGAACTTAAAAAAAAAGATGAAAAGGAGTGGATTATAAAACTCTTTCAGCTATAGCTTGATTCATTGGGGGAATTTCTTAAACATTCTATTCATCCAAGATATTATTCAATTTATAAAATAGGACTCCCAGAGAGCTCTTTTGGAGCACACATATTTCATAGAATGACTTCCTACATACTAAAGATCTTTTTTGAACAAAAATGAAAAGTGGTTCAAGGAAAAGGTGGTAGCTATAAAAGGGTATTTCAAAGAGCTAAAATTGATTGATTCTGGACATATGTAATTTTTAAGTTAATACCTATTTGGGGCTAAATACTGGTTATTCTAGTGTTCGCACACTGTATTTGGAATGCAAGTATAGTTATTGGGGAAGAAATAACACTAAAAATTGATGAATAGTTAAGTTAAATGTTATGGAGGTTTGTGTTACAAATGGGGAGTTGGTACAGTAAGCATATTCACTGTGAATGCGTGACAAAAATTGTTAAAGAGCTGCTACATTTAGCTTTTCCCTGAGGATTTAAGTTAGCAATATGACTTTAATTTTTAAATACTTGCATTTTCATTCATTTAATAAATTTGTAGTGTTTTTTTCTTCTTGAAACGTTGACATTTTCAAAAACTCTATTCTAAGTTTGTCTCTTCAATCTTTCAAGTATTTCAGCTTATTTTTCTTATTTTTTAATTATTATGTTATTTCTATTCTTTTAAAGACAGCCTTACATTTCCTGGGATCTTTAGACCACCTCTATCTAAGTTTATAACCTAACACAAATATCTTAACCTCCTCAAACCTGCCTATTCTTCTGACTTCATTATCAATAGCCATCTCGAATCCTCTCTCTCACTGGTGACCTTAATTATCAAATGCTACACATTCTCTCCAAATGATGCCCTTTAAGCCAATCTGTAGAAAACCATCTGTTCCTAATAATCTTAGACTCATATTAGAATTGCCTCCTAAAAGCACCTGTAATCTTTCTCTGAGATAATTCTGTCTATACATGGTAATCCTATTTGGCCTGAAGATAAAATTTACAATTAAAGTTACTGTTGGCCAGATGATAACTTAAAGCTGTGTTTGTCTTAGACTTCAGTGCTCCAACTAAAAATGCTTATTTTAAAATTTTGAGTCCAAGTTCCCTGCTCAGATCTGTTGAGGGAGAATCTCTATGGAGGAACCTGGAAATCCAGATTTTTTTTTCAATTCTTCAGGAAATTCTCATGACCTTTGGGGGCTAAAATTAGAAGTTCACAATTACCCTTATTGTAAACAACAAGAGGGCTGGCTAAAAGGCAGATTGCCATGCCCTCAAGAAGTCTCAGGATAACCCTGTAAATATATAACCTAGTTTACTCTAGTGCTGCATGTCTGAAGTCTGACATTTAGAATTTTTAGTCTTCAGGATTTACTCCATATTTTGAAAGTAGATGTTTAATTCTCATTCTGGGGATCCCAAATGTGTCAATGTTATGTTCAAAGAATTGACAATGATTATTCAGTGCTGTCTAATGTAATATTAGCGTTCTTTTGCAGTATGCACAAATCTCTACAATATTCCTTGATTAAAAGGGACACAGTCTCATCTACAACTATTGATCTTGGACATGTTCTTTTTGTTGTGGTTAAATTAGTTTGCTCCTCTATTCCATCAGGTAAAATTAATAAACAATCCGTTATGACCCCAAATTGAGAATCTGATTTAAATTGCACTAAATGTACATATCAATTTTGACAAAAGTTGCCTCTTTATCTAATCATTTCATGTACAAACAACATATTTTTAAATTAGGTATTTTATATATCAGTATTTTTCTGGTTTCTGTCATCTAGATCTTACACACTTCTTATACTTAACATCTAGAAATGAAAAGTAATACTTATTTCTTCAGTGAAAGAGATTTTCTTTTTTAAAACATTTTTCCAACTCATTAATTCAACAGATTAAGAGTCATTCTGTCCTACACATTTACCACAAAACTAATCACTACATGGATATTTTCTAATAGTTGGAACAGTTCTTTAGTTGTCTTTCTTTTTGGTATGCATATTTTCCTATTTTCTTTCCTTCATCCTATTACATTGGCTAAAATTTTCAAACTGATATTGAATGAGAATGTTGATAATGACATCAGTTGACCTGTCCTTGTCCAAAATTAGTGGCAATAATAAGAGTTGAAACTTGAAGGGCTATGTATCAGGGTCTTGTGAACATTTTACATGTATTACTTTTTTTAATTCTCTCAAGAATACTGTGAAGGAACTAAGGCACAGAATATTAAATTATTTGCCTGAAATACTAAAGCTAGGAAAAGGAAGAGCCGTGTCTAAACCCAGTTAGTTTGCTCCTTTTAATGTTTGCTGACCAATCCTTGTAGTTTCTCCTTATTGTGTAAATATAAAAAGACAAGTTCCTTTCATAATAACTTATTCAGAAATTTTAATAAACTATTAAAACATATCAGCTATTTTTATAAATGTGTTCATATGATATTAATTTTCTTTAGGTTATTAATGTGAAAATTCATAGAAATTTTTAATCATAATTTTGAATATTCATTTGTGGGATGAGGAGAAAGATGACTTGGCCATGAATTTCCAATTCTTCCTGTATTTGAACTGCTACTGTTTTACTAAAAATTTGGCATCTTTATATATGGATAAGAGTCTATATATATTTTTATATGTTCTATAAGTTTTGTGTTTTTTTTAAGATTTTATTTATTTATTTGACAGAGAGAGATCACAAGTAGGCAGAGAGGCAGGCAGAGAGAGGAGGGAAAGCAGGCTCCCCGCTGAGCGGAGAGCCCAGTGTGGGTCTCGATTCCAGGACCCTGAGATCATGACCTGAGCCGAAGGCAGAGGCTTAACCCACTGAGCCACCCAGGTGCCCCTGTTCTATGAGTTTTTAATAATGGATGTATTTGCCTCATAATTAAGCTTTTATTCTCTATACTGTATTAGTTTGAATAGCACAGAATTGTGTGATTCTATTTCTAAATTTAAATACAGCTTATACTTACAAAACCACATGCACCAGAGGTCTTTTTATTAGCAAAACTTTAACAGTCTGTTCCATTTCTTTTTTTAGTTGTGTGGTCAAGTATACACTAGGTTTTAAGTCAATTTTTATAATACAGGTTTTATAAAAATAATTTTAAAAGTTACTAAGAAACAGAAGTATTTAAAATAAAAAGAAACAGAAGTATTTTATTGTTGTTGTTGCTTAAATAGTGCCCTCTAAGGGATAAGAGTATCCATAAAATCACTTATATGCAATACTTTAAAAACTCTTAAAAAGAGAGGCATTTGAGTGTCTCAGTTGGTTAAGCGTCCCACTCTTGATTCTGGCTCATTTCGTGACCTCAGGCTCCTGGGATTGAGCCCCTTATCCTTCTGGCTCCACTCTCAGTAGGGAGCCTGCTTCTCTCCCTCTCTGCCCCCCCCCCCAATAAATAAACCTCTTAAAAACTCTTAAATGGATTTAGCAGTGAAATCAAATGAATTGTCAAATTATTTAGTTCCGAGAACAGTTAATAGTTTCATAGAGTATATTACACAGTTAGAAGGGAATAGAAAGTGAAAAAAAGTTTAAAGGTATAGTAGGTGAAACCAAAAATTTCAACAGCCCATTTCTTTGGCTTTCTAAATAGAGAAGTGAAAACACTGAAGAAACATAATTGGAGAACTAATAGATAGTTTCCTACAGCTGAAGAAAAAACTAAGCATTCAGATTTAAAGAGCCCAGCAAGTTAGATTAATAAAAATTATTTCTATTTAGCTATGTCCTTTTGAAATTATAAAAAAAAAAATCCAGGGACATGGAAAATTTTCTAAAAGCTTCCAGCATAAATAAACAGATTAATTACATGGAAGGAGAATTACTGCCATTAAGCTTTACAATGAAAAAATATTTTTTTACCCTATAATTTTGCAGGTGACTAAAGAAACACTAAATTAATTGAAGTCAAATGGAGGTTTTTTTTTTAAAAAATATTTACAGGCAATAGGTTAGAATATAAATTTTTAAAAATAATTGCTAGAGGGAAATTTGCAAACATTTTTAAATACTTTGGTTAAATAGCAGAAGATTTCATTATTTATTTTTCTTAAATTCTACATATTAGTAACAAAACAAATGAATAAAGGGGGGAAATAGGGAGAGAGACAAACCAAGAAACAGACTCTTAAATATAGAGAACAAACTGATGGCTACTAGAGAGAAGGTGGTCGGAGGGATGCGTGAAACAAGTGATGAGCATAGGGTATCTTACGGCAGTATTGAATCGCTATGTTGTATAACTGAAACTAATATTACACTGTTAACAAACGAATTTACATAGCAAGAGTAAAAGCAATAAAAATCATAGGTCAAATTTATTTTCAAAGTACGTGTAAACGCATGAAATATTTTCAAATTTAAATTCATGGATATTTAAAAAGAATATTACTCTTAATGAGGAATTCAAGAATTCAAAATTAGGTATACATCAGGAAGTCTATTCATTATATTATTAGGCCAGCAAAAATAGGTAAGTAAATAAATAAATTTGAAAAACCTAATTGATAAACACAGTCATCATTCATTATAAACTTAAGAAGCTAAGAATAAAATAGAAGTTATTGCAGAGATAGAAGTTCTCTCCTAAATAATCTAGTACAAATATTAAACTATTGGTAAAATTCTAGAAATATTTTTATTAAATTCCAAGATAGCACAAAGATGTCTGCCTCAAAGCAACTATTCAAATCTTTCCATTTGTTGAATGATTTTGGAAAAATCAGTAGTATTTTAACCCACACTACACAGAAGAAAAATAAACAATTGAATGTGTACATACTTACTTGTAAATACAACAAAAATGTCTAAAGAAAACTCACCAAATTTATTAACTCTAGTAACCTCCAGAGATTGGAGGAAGGCAGGCATGGGTGGTTTCCTTCATTCTGAATTAATCTTTACCAAACAGACTATTTTTGCAATTTGAAAAGATATTAAATAGCCATTTAACCAAAGAGAAATGTTTTCAAAAATTCAAGTGTTAAGAGTCTACCCAGATCTAGACAACAATGTAGCTTTCTATTCTATTTCGATTTTGGGGAATTATTCCTAAGATTTTCACATGTTTTATTTTTTTAAAAGTGAATCCAGGAGCACCTGGGTGATTCAGTTGGTTAGCATCTTGCCTTGGACTCAGGTCTTGATCCCAGGGTCCTGGGATCCAGCCCCATTAAGGGAATTCCTGCTCAGCAGGGAGTGTGTTTCTTTCTCTGCCCTCCCACCGTGTGTGCATTCTCTCTGGACCTCTCTCAAATTAATAATAAAAAGTGAATCCATATTATACATACTAACCCAGTTTCTGGTGTATATGTTATAGGAGGAACCATTGGAGTAAGTTCGATAACCAATAGAAAGTCTCTGCATTTTCATCTAGCTAATGGGAGAAAAACCAAATTTTATGATAAAGTATAAATTACATATAAAACACTTAAAATTTAAATAAAATGGAATATCATTTATATATAATGAATTATATCCATACCGATATTATATGAGTATATTTAATACACTGGATTAAATTGAAAAATGGAAAGGGTATAAATGATGAAAAAAAAACTAAAATTTATAAATCTGATATTTTTATAAAAATCTGAGGTTTGAGAAAACTAAAGTTGACACAACTATAAAATAAACTGGGAGAGGAAAAAAATATTCTAATGCGAACAATTATTTAAAGAATCTTTAAAATTTTTCTGAACAGAAAGCCATGAACAAGAAAAATCATCCTGAGTCCTACAGCTTCACAAATATGATGGAATTTCTTTAGAGATAAGATATTTCAAAATGTTTGATTTCATTTTGGCATTTTCTTTAGGGTCTCCATTAATGATGAGAATCACCTGAGTACTTGATAGAAGATTTGCAGGTTGTCTGTTACCTGTGTTTCATGAAGCCTGGGATTTCTCCCAGGTATTTTTATTTTTTAATAAGGTACCCAGGTGATTCCTATCATTAGGGAACTTTATGAAACATGGTTTTAAAAAAGGATTTCAGATTGGTCGTAATGAAGCAACATATTATAGCAAAAATGATTTTAAAAAATTCAACCCTCCTCTGCAAAAAAGAGAATCAAGGTCACATAAAACTACCTCTAGTCAAATAATCTTAGTACTTTTGGTAGACAATTAAATTTTTTTCTATAGCACAGTATTTGTAGACTAAGATATAGGGATATTAATTTTTGTTTTTTAGAAGTTTATTTCACTGCATTATCATTTATGTGTTTTGCAAATATTTTCTCTAAGTCCATAGATTAACTTTCTTTAATCTTCTGCTTCACAAAGCAGAAGTTTTAATTTTCGTGAAGTCCAACTTATTTTTTTTTCTTTCATGAACCATATATGGCAATATATTAAGAACTCCTCACCAAATCCAAGGTCACATAAATTTTCCCGTTTTCTTTTAGAAGTTTTATAGTTATTATTTCACACTTACATCTGTGGCCCATCTTGAGATGTTTGTGAAAGATGTAAGGTCTGTGTCTAGATTATTATTTTTTGGCAAATAAATGCATATGGATGCCCAGTTGTTCCAGAACCACTTGTTGAAAGAACATTCTCTTTCCATTAAGTCTCATTGGCTCCTTTGCCAAAGGTCAGCAGATGGGGTCTATTTCTGTGTTATCAGTTTTATTCCATTTGACTGTGGGTCTTTGCTTACTGTATTTTCTTGCTTATTTAAGTTTTATAATCTTGAAACCCTGTATTTCAAAATTTCTGTATTTTCAAGTTCAAAATCCAACTTTGTTTTTCTTCAGTATTGTATTGACTACTACAAGACTTTTGTCTTTCCATGTAAACTTTATAAACAGTTTGTCAATATTTACAAATTGCTTACTAGGATTTTGAATATTATTCCAATGAATCTATAGATTATTATGATAAGAATTGACATTTTAATAATTTCCATAAATTTTAATAAGTTGGATTTTTATTTTAACCTCATTAGAAATATTTCAAAATTACTCTCTTCTTTGATCTTTATGTTGTGTACTAGTGTGTTGTTTGATCTCCAGATACTTGGGGATTTTCCAACTATCTTTGTTTTAATAATTCCTAATTTAATCCCATTGTGGTCTGAGAACATACTTTATATGCTTGGTACCATTTAAATTTGGATGTGACTTATAACACAGACTGTAGTCCAGCCTGGCAATTATTCCAGGTCAGGTTAGGAAACTATATTTTGCTGTTGTTAGAAAAAAATTCTTTATACATGTCAATTAGATCATGTTGATTTATAGTCTTGTTCAATCAACTATATCCTCACTGACTTCCTCCTGCTTGATAGAGCAATTACTGAAAGAGGTATGTTGATTTGTCTATTTCTTTCTGTTCTATTAGTTTTTGTTTCCTTTGTACTAAAGGTATTTGATAAGGGAGTATTCCCAATTTCTTCCTCTTCACCTTTGTGACATTGATACCATTCATTTCACTTATCCATCCATTATATCCATATAATCACCCAATGCATTGTTACTGTTATTTCTTTAAACATTTTAGAGCAATTAAAAGTAGAAAAAAAAATAAAATGGTTTGTTTTCACAGCCTGTTGTGATAGGGAATAAAAAAAAGAGTTGTAATATAAGGTTAAAGACTTGAGAAGCAGATCAAAAGTTCTTAGAATTTAAAGTATGGCACTTTCTCAATTATTAAATTCAAGAGCTTTGTTACTTGAAGTGATAGAATATGTGTTTATCAAAGGACAATGATTTGCTTCAATTTTATTTTTAGATAGATTCTGCTTTAATAATTAACAAAGAATATTTTTTGTGAGAAATTAACTGGGTAATATATGGTAAAGTGACTAAAGTGATATATAACATCTTGAATATGCATGTGTAGATGTAGATACAAATTCTAAAGGCTAGAACTTTTCCTTAGAGTCCCAAAGTAATAAGTACTATGAAGTGTCAGCTTTTGTAAGTAAGTAATATTGTTATTTCAGTGATTAGGTTTTAAGACTTTATGTTTATACTTCATTAGAATTTTTTTTATTCTAGAAACTTTACTGCAACATGTATGAATAATTTTGTGGGAAATCATCACAACCATCTATGGCAGTTACTGTCCTATTAATTTTTGATAAGCATGTAATTAAAAGATGTCATCACTGTATTAATTAGAAATAAAACTAGATGCTTCAACATTTGGAAAGTACATGCAACACAAATAGAACCATAAAGTTCACTTCCTGGTGGTGACTTGCTGCCAGATACTTAGCAAAAGTCATCTTATAGAGTAAAGAGCACAAGACATTAAAGAGCTTTTCTACTCAGCATATTGGAAACCATAATTATTATCAAACCTTTGCTATTAAAACATCATCAAATTATGTTTATAGAATATAATTCACTGAGAACTTCGTAGCTGTTTTCCAACAAAAAGTCTGGCCGTATTAGTGCATAGGGAATGCTAGTATTGACTTCTTCAAACTAATAAAAAGCCCAATGTAATAAATTATGGCTCCAGAGTGAACAAACTAACCCTTATTGGCCATATGATGTTAATGTAGCCATAAAAGATTTCCTCCCTACTCAGCAGTAGATGTAGAACCACATCCATGAGGAAAATACAAGATAGGAATTCCTTTATTGAATAAAACAGAACAACAACAACAAAAAAGAAATATAAGAAAACTCTCTATTTTTTTACATATGTTTCCGGTTACTAAGCATTTGTACAAATGTTTTAATAAGTGAGTTTCTTGCAAAAAATACAAAATTATTAAAATAGTGACTAATTGATAATACGTTTTCTGGATGTCATTGCACATCCAATTGACTTAATCACCACAGCAAATCTTTAAGGAGTGTATAAATAACCCTTCTCCACATTTTTAAATATGTGATAACAGGCTTAGAGCAAAGAAATCATTTGTCTAAAGTCTTATTGCTGCAAGTGAAAAAACATGGTTTGCCTTATCATATTTTTGGTTTTGTTAATTTATTGTTTTTTCTTTTTATTTTTACTGGACATTTTCTTAAATATTTCATCATGTACTTATTTGACAATACATCACTTACCCACTTTCTAAAAATTTATTATTGAAGTATAGTTGATATACACAGTTATATTAGTTTCAGCATAGTGATTCTGCAATTTTATACGTTACTCAGTGCTCACCACAGTAAGTATAGTTGCCATCTGTCACCATACACCATTATTATAATATTAGTGACTATATCCCTTATCCTATACAGCTCATCACTGTGACTTACTTATCTTATAACTAGAAGTTTATACCTCTTAATCCTTTCCACTTAATTCACACATTTCCTCATCCATTTCCCCTCTGGCAACCACCAGTTCTCTGTATTTAAGTTTGTTTCTTTTATTGTTTGTTCATTTGTTTCCTTTTTTTATAGTCCACATATAAGTGAAATCATATGGCATTCATCTTTCTCTGACTAATTTCACTTAGCATAATAGATCCATCCATGTAGCAACAAATGGTGAGATTTCATTCTTTTTTCATGGTTGAGTAATACTCTGGGGTGTGTGTGTGTGTGTGTGTGTGTGTATACACGCCACTTTATCCCTGTATCTATTGATGCATACTTGGATTGTTTCCATATCTTGACTGTTGTAAATAATGCTGCAATAAACATAGGGATATATGCATATATCCCTATCATCCTGAATTGGCATTTTTGTTTTCTTTGAGTACAAATATGTAGTAGTGGAATTACTGGATCATGTGGTATTTCCTTTTTTTTTTTTTTTTTTTTTTATGTTTTTAGGAATCGCTGTACTGTTTTCCAGAGTGGCTGTACCAATTTACATTCTCACCAATAATGCACAAGGAATCCCCTTCCTCCACATTCTTACCAATATTTGGTCTTTCCTGTCTTTTTGATACTAGCCATTCTGACTGATGTCAGGTGATATATGACTTTGTGGTTTTGATTTGGATTACCCTCATGATTAGTGATGTTGAATACATTTTTATGTGTCTGTCAGCCATTTCTGTGTCCTCTTTGGAAAAAATATCTGTTCAGTTCCTCTGCCCATGTTTTAATTGAATTGTTCAGGTTTTTTTTGGTATAGAGTTATATAAGTTCTTTGTATATTTTTGATATTATCCCCTTACAGATATCATCTGCAAATATCTTCTCCCATTGATTAGGTTCCCTTTTCATTTTACTAATGGTTTCATAAACTATGCAAAAGTTTTTATTTTGGTGTAGTCTCAGTAGTGTATTTTTTATTTTGTTCCCCTTTCTTGAGGAGACCTATCCACAAATATGCTGCTAAGGCTGAGGTCTGAGACATTACAGCCTATGTTTTCTATCAGGAGTTTGGTCGTTTCAGATCTTACACTTAGGTCTTCAATCATTTTGAGTTACATGCAAAAGAATAAAATTGAACCACTTTCTTAAAATTTCATTCTTTTGCATGTAGCTGCCCAATTTTCCCACTACCATCTATTTAAAAGACTGTCTTTGGGGCGCCTGGGTGGGTCAGTTGTTAAGCATCTGCCTTCAGCCCAGGTCATGATCCCAGGGTCCTGGGATCGAGGCCCTCATTGTGCCCCACATTGGGCTCCCTGCTCAGCAGGAGGCCTGCTTCTCCCTCTCCCTCCCCCACTCCCCCTGCTTGTGTTCCTTCTCTCACTGTGTCTCTCTCTGTCAAATAAATGAATAACATTTTTTTTAAAAGACTCTCTTTTTCCCATTGTATATATCTTGCCTCCTCTATCACAGATTAATTGACCATATATATTTATATGGGACTCTCTATTCTTTTTCACTGATCTATGGGTCTGTCTTTGTGCCAGTTAACTTTACCTATTTGAAGTAAGTGAAAAAGTTGGCAAAAAATTGATACATTTAGGTTACTTTTTAAAATTTAAGTTTAATTAACATATAATATACTATTCCTTTTAGAGATAGTTTAGTGATTCATCAGCTACATATAATACCCAGTGTTCATTATATCAAGTGCCCTCTTTAATATCCATCACCCAGTCACCCTATCCCCCCAACCACCTCCCCTCCAGCAATCCTCAGTTTGTTTCCTACAGTTAAGAGTTTCTTATGGTTTGTCTCCCTCTCTGGTTTCATATGATTTTATTCTTCCCTCCTTTTCCCTATGATCTTCTGTTTTGTTTCTTCCACATAGGAGTAAAATCATAGGGTAATTGTCTTTCTCTGATCGACTTATATCGCATAGCATAAAACTTTCTAGTTCCATTCACATCATTGCAAATGATAAGATTTCATTTTTGGGGGCGCCTGGGTGGCTCAGTGGGTTAAGCCGCTGCCTTTGGCTCAGGTCACGATCTCAGGGTCCTGGGATAGAGTCCCGCGTCAGGCTCTCTGCTCAGCAGGGAGCCTGCTTCCCTCTCTCTCTCTCTCTCTCTCTGCCTGCCTCTCCATCTACTTGTGATCTCTCTCTGTCAAATGAATAAATAAAATCTTTAAAAAAAAAAAAAGATTT
>NW_019154105.1:19717350-19874291 GCF_002288905.1 Enhydra lutris kenyoni | reverse complement strand
CTCTCTCTCTCTCTCTCTCTGCCTGCCTCTCCATCTACTTGTGATCTCTCTCTGTCAAATGAATAAATAAAATCTTTAAAAAAAAAAAAAAGATTTCATTTTTTGATAACTGAATAATATTCCATTGTGTATATATAACACATCTTCATCTATTCATCTGTGGAAAGACATCTGGCCTCTTTCCATATTTGGCTATTGTAGACATTGCTGCTATAGACATCAGTGTGCAAGTGCCCCTTCAGATCATTATGTTTGTATCCTTTGGATAAATACCTAGTAGTGCAATTGCTGGGTCATAAGGTAGCTCTATTTTCAACTTTTTGAGGAACCTCCATCCTGTTTTCCAGAGAGGTTGCACCAGCTTGCGTTCCCACCAGCAGCATGAGAGAGTTTCCCTTTCTCCTCATCCTCGCCAACATCTGTGGTTTCTTGATTTGTTAATTTTAGCCATCTGACCAGTATGAGGTGGTATCTCATTGTGGGTTTGATTTGTATTCCCTGATTGCCAAGTGATGTTGAGCATTTTTTCATGTGTCTGTTGGCGATTTGTAAGTCTTTGAGAATCTGTTTATATATTCTGCCCATTTCTTGACTGGTTTATTTGGGGTGGTTTGGGGTGTAGGCTACAAACTTAATTTTGTGTTCCAATTTCATCTACCAGAGGTAGAGGAGGAAAAGAAAAGGTACTAATTTAGACTAAATCATGTCCACCAAAATATACTGTTTGACAATGTGGAGGAAACGTGAGCCTTGATTGAAAATGGGCACATCATCTCAGGATTTATAAACTGTTTCACCAAAGAAAGATATATTGGAATTTGCTAGACATGTAGCCTGGTATTTTACAATAGATGTGTCTTCTTGCACAAAAGTGAGCTGAGATGGCCGGGGTTGGGGGGAGATTGGGCTCAGTGATAAACTTAACAACTTATAAATACCTTATGCATTGTCTCTCTAATCAAAGAAGTCTAAGATGGGTATTGCCTAAAGTGGTAGTTCCTTGGTAAAGTTGAAGAATTTTGTTCATGTAATTCTCATTATTTCCTCTCTTGTTTTTCAGGGTTTTTTTTTTCTTTTAATGGAGATATAACTGACATATAACATGTTGTGAAGTTTAAGGTGTACAACGTAATGATTTGATACACTGATAGTGCAATGTGATTGCCATCAAACTGTTAGCTAATACCTTTATTATGTCAGAATTACTATTTATTCTAGCAATGGGAACAATTAAGATCCATTCTCTTAACAAGTTTAATGTTTAAATACAGTTTTATCATCTATAGTCATCGTATTTATGTTAGATCTCTAGGCTTTGTTTATCTACTAGTTGCAAATTTGTATCTTTTAAACGTAAAATGTTCAGGTTTTAACCCAATTAGAGATTTTGAAGTTTTAATCCATAAAGAAATAAAACTGACTAATAATTGCCTAAAATTAGTACCTTTAATATATAAGGAAGTCTTTATAACACAATGACACTAACCATTCACAATCTGTATAGATCATTATGAAGAAAAAAATTAGTTATAAATTAAAATGTTTGCTTACTATTTAATATTTGTGTAGTTTCTGTAATATCTCAAAATAACAAATAAAACATTCTAAAACAGGGGAAACTGGGTGGCTCAGTGGGTTAAAGCCTCTGCCTTCGGCTCAGGTCATGATCCCAGGGTCCTGGGATCCAGCCCCACATCGGGCTCTCTGCTCAGCGGGGAACCTGCTTCCTCCTCTCTCTCTGCTTGCCTCTCTGCCTACTTGAGATCTCTATCAAATGAATAAAAAAAAAAAAAACTTAAAAAAAAAATTCTAAAACATAAGGGAAAATAATTTCAGAAATTTAGACCTTGGTTAGTAAAGATTTTAATATGTACATTATAAAATTATTTTATACACCAATGGAAAAATAATATCTAATGTATACTTCTTTAAAAAAATTAATTCCAGTGTACTAACATGCAGTGTTATATTAGTTTCAGGTGTACAATATAGTGACTCAGTACTTTCATATATTACTAAGTGCTCATCAGGATAAGTGTACTCTTAATCCCCTTCACCTATTTCACCCATCCCCCACCTTCTTTCCCTCTAGTAACCCTCTATTTGTTCTCTGTAGTTAACAGTCTACGTTTTCGCCTGTCTTTTTTTTTCTTTTTGTTTTATAAACTCCATATATGAGTAAAATCATATGAGAAAAATCCTATGTATTGTCGTTCTGTGATTGATTTATTTCACTTAGGATTATACTCTATAGATCCATCCATGTTGTTGTAAATTGCAAGATTTCATTATTCTTTATGGTTGAATAATATTCCATTATATATAAAATCACATCTTCTTTATCCATTCACTTTACATTGGACATTAAAGCTGTTCCTATATATTTTGGCTGTTATAAATAGTGCTGCAATAAACTTGGCATACATATATACTTTTGAATTAGTGTTTTTGTATTATTTCAGTAAATATCTGGAAGTGGGATTACTGAGTAAATGGTAATTCTGTTTTTAATTTTTGGAAGAATCTCCATACTAGCTTCTATAGTGGTGGCACTATTTTACATTTTATAATTAATATGAAATGAGTTTAAATATCCATTTAACTTTTCCTCTGAAGTTTGTTGTTTAGAAACTGCTTACACATTGTGTGCAATCTACAATTAGTGTGCAAGAAAAGTTATAGAGAGAAAACAAGTAAAGATCTCAATAAAGTGGTGTTGGTTTATCATCACATATACTTGCTTGATTCAAGAACAAACAGAAAATTGTTATTGATCTCTCACCTTGAATACCTACAAGGAAGTTTTAACCCTGATTTAATTAACTATATAACAGTAACACTATGTAACAGATTTTTCTGTTGTTATTAACCAGGAAAAAAACTATAATGCATTTAGGGGAAACAATAATTCCTTCAAGAATGAGTGTTCTTCCTTTAGGATATCAACTGATATTAAAACAAAGAAATGTAACTGAGAAATGAAAATTTCCCTGTAGAAATATCAAACCCTAATTTTCAGAACACTGACCTTTGTTTTAAAGTGTTAAATCTTGATTAGCAATTATAATTCCTTATGAAATTCAGATGATGGATCTTGCTTTGTTGCTTCAGTTTATTATTCTTGTTGGCAATTGGAAAAATAGGAGAAAAACTTTGAAATATGTGAAATATTTAAAAAGCCCATTTCCCAAATTATTCGAAATTAAGTCTCAAAATTGGTAACCTGGAATATTAATACATATTTATTTTTCTTTTCAAAATATTGGGGTCTTTATTCCTATGGGTTGAGACTCTTCCTAAATATTATAGTCATGACATAAGAGTAGCACGTGCATCTAGGCTTACAAAATTATTGCAATTTACATTGATATTTAATGTTTGCAAAATATTTGTGAAAATATTTTGAAAAATATAATCTATAAATAAGTTATGTGATATTTTAAAAGCTGTTGAAATTTAGATTGTCAATTATAAACAGGAAGGAAATGTTACCTTGGGGATCTAGTTCATTTGAATGGTCAGTGAATTCACTGAAGGTATGTGAACCTGAAGTAGATAATCTAGATTGTCAGCACTGAAATTCTGCCATACTATGATATTGTCAGAGGAACGAAAGTTGACATAAATGGAGAAATAAAAACTATACTGCAGTATACAGTATTATAGAGATAATATATAGATTACAAGAAGAAATGTGATATTGAAGACACATTGTATTAGAAATCTAAATACATGGTCTTTATTACTACTATGTCACCCTCTCATAGTTTTGGATGACATCTTCCCAATTATACACAGATGGATTCAAATTTGCTATCTCAGATTAGAAGCACCACTAAGAGGTAAATTAGAAAAGAAATGTAAAATACCTACTTTGGGACAGGATTTGTATGTGCATGCATGTATACGCATATATTTAAGTGAATTTTTTAAAGGTTTAAACATACAGACACACTTCTTTAGACATGGTTTCCTCTAGATCTTAACATATTTAAAATAGATTATCTCAAGTCTTTAATAAGTACATCTGGGCCTCCTTGAGGACCATTTCTATTGGTTACTTTATTTCCTGTATATGGACGATATATTCTGTTTCTTTGTGTGACATATAATTTTTTGTTGAGAACTTTACATTTTGAATATTACCATGTGGTGCTCGCTTCAGCAGCACATATACTGAATATTACCATGTGGCCTCTCTGGAAGTGGCCTCCCCAGGATGTGTTCCTGTTGCTTGTTGTTGTTATTTCTTTGGTTCATGCCATTTCTGAACTAATTTTACAAAGTTTGTGTTCTTCGTTATGTGTAGCCACTGAGGTCTCTGCTCCATTAGCTTAGTTAAGGTCAGCTAATGATTGTGTAGAGATTTTCTTACATGCTTGGAACCAAAAAGTTTCCCAGTCTTTGCAAAGTGTTATGTGAATGTGTTGGGGGCACACTTTTCATATTCTGGCAAGCAGTTTACAACTCTGCCTTAGTCTTAGATTCCAGCTGCAGAGGGCCTCAAAGTTAACCAGAGGTAAAAGCTTTGCCTTGTCTTACGTGTTTCCTGAGCATGCTGCAAACCCTGGGCATGCATACAGCCCTCTAGATTCCCAGGAATATGACTGTACTTTTCAAAGCCCTTATTCTCCTAAAACGTCTCATTCCCTCAGGTCTCCTAAGCTTTTTGGTTAATCTACTGTCTGGTCAAATTTCTATTTCCTCAGTAACTAAAATACCCACCTGTACAAGTATTTTTGACAAATGCTCCCAGATAATAATTTTAAGTTGTGAGTCAGGGAAGATAAAGACAAACCTTTTGACTAGATTTTCCTAGAATTCAGGAGACAGATGAACTAACGATAATTATTTAGGAAGAAGATCAATTCTGTTCCTCTCAGTACCGGTACCAGAAATGTTTTGTTATTTTCAACTCTACCACTGGGCTGGGAGGTGGGGAGAGGGACTAGTGGAAGTTAAAATGGCAACAAGACTTACTGTTCCTATAGATTTTCAGCATTTTTCTTGAACAAGTATTTCCATAAGTGCTATAAGCTTTTGGCTAATTTCCAGAGTTCCAAAAAAGTTGACTCTGACAGTTATTATCATGTTGTTCATTGCTTTTATGGAGGGGCATATATTTGTATTTCCTTATTATGCTATAATTACCCATATTCTCTATTTTGATTTTTCCCTCTATTTGTTCATTTTTATTATTTGTTTTTCAGTTTATATATTTTTAAAAATTTCTTTGTTTTTCATTGGGTTCAGTTATTCAACATATAGTACAACATAAGTTTTTGTGGTGTGTTGGATGATTCATTAGTTGTATATAACACCCAGTTAATTATGTCTCAGAGTTTACCAACAGAAAAGTTGTATGGAATGTTCTTCATTGTCATTGTATTCTTAATCACTTGATTAAAGCTTTACTCAAATAACTTATTTACTTGAAGTATGGAATGTTCTTCATTGTCATTGTATTCTTAATCACTTGATTAAAGCTTTACTCAAATAACTTATTTACTTGTAATATGTATTTTTAATAACTTGTCATGTTTCTAATACCTAGCAATTTTTTGTCTGATGTAGAGTATTGAATCCATATGTGATAATAATGTCCTCTTAATTTCGTAATAGAGTTTTTGATCTGAAGAGTTTATTTTCAGAATTTCTATGAAAATCCATCCTATTTCTTTCATATTCACCAGTTAACCTGTTTTCAACTTAATATGCAGTTAATGTAACTTTTCCAAGGTGCAACATATTACTACCTACAACCCCTTACCCAGTCACAATTTAATGGCTTTTTTTTTCCCCCAAATGTTAAAGTTTCTGAATAAAAGAGGCAGAGGTGTGTTACTGACAGAAGAAAAAATTCTATGGTCACTAAAAAAATAATACAGAGTAGCATTTGACTAAATGATTTATTTTTATCTGTCTCTAATTTTGTTTGGGGTTTCTTTTTTTCCCCTTTTCTCTTTTTGTAATCTCTATTTCATTAAAAAGAGGATGTATGTGTCCTCAATTGTAATTTTCCATCCAGTTCCTTCATTTTTTGTGTGTTTTGCATAAATTTCATAAAGATTTTATCAATAGGCTGGTTTCAGACATTATATATTTTGTTTTCAAAAAATGTTTAGACATCTTAAGATGGAGCTGAAGAGCCTCTTAGCCACATGAAATATCCTAACAAGTTTTAAAATGGAAAGGAGTTTGGAAAATCTGTCATTAGTAGAAAACCTAGAATAGAAAGGAAAAAAGCAATAGGAAAACAACTTGGTGGGAAATTATGGTAGTTGTTCAAAAGAAAGTTTGTAAGGATGGTACACTTTAGACACCAGGATCCGAGATGATGTAAGACAAAATTTGGGGGTGTGCTGACTGACATAATAATTTGCTGATTAATTATAAGTAGAAAGATGGATGGGCCAAGGATCATGTCATAATTTATAATCTAAATAACTAGATAAATAACATTTTTATTAGTCAAGGGAGGAAATAAGAAATGAAATGTAAAATGTTTGAATGGTAGAGGAGCAAAAACAGTCCAGATCTAAGATGGATGTGTGATAGTTGAGGTAATGGCGGAATACAATCCACTGACTGAGGGAGCTGGGGGTGTGGGGAGAGATCTCTAATGCCTCTCACACTATTATACTACCCAACATCAGATTACCAATTCCCCTAGAATAAGCCACCCTAATTTATTTCCCCTTTATTAAATAGTAACTCCATTCTTCCAGTTAATGTAGCCACAAATATGAATTTATTCATGAATTCTTTTTTTTTCTTTCCCTCGCATTCCATAACCATAATCTGTTAGGAAATCTTGTTGGTTTAACTATTTCCTGTTCTAGTGTCATCATTTTGCCCTATAATAATCTCACTTAGTTTATTTTAAGAGCCTATTAACTAATTTCCCTAATAACATATTTACCCTTTTTCAAACTAGAGTATTCTCAAAATAGCACCTAGATGATAATACCTTGCTACTCTGTGTGTGACCCAACAACTCACATCTCATTGTGTAAAACATTACCTATAGGATGCCTTGTGAAAGAGTTGCAAGCATCAGGCTGTGCTACTCATCGTTTTCCTCTCTGACTGTTTTCACTCGTACTGGCCCACCCACACTGTTCTCCTTGCTTCTCTTTTAAAGCATAGCTTTGTTCTTCCCCCTTTTTCTCTGTATTTGAAAATGTCTTCCCCTGGATTTCTGCATTGCTCAATCCCTTACCTCTTTCAGATTTTAGCCAATGTCATACACTCACCTTTAAATCTGCAGTGTCTTACATACCTTCACAATCCCTAAATTTCTTCTCCTTTATTCAATAGTACTTCTCAGTTTGTTGACCCTATCCATTTTCTAGGGCTACTGTAACAAATTACCACAAACTTTGTGGTCAGAAACAACAGAAAATAATTCTTTCAGAGTTCCGGAGGCCATAAGCCCAGAATCAAGGTATTGGCAGAATTGGTTCCCTCAAGAGGCGTTAAGAGAGAATCTGTTCAGTGACTCACTCTTAGCTTCTGATGGCAGCTCATAACATTTAGCATCCCTAAACGTGGGGCTCCCTCATTTCAATCTCTGCTTCTGGGTTAACATAGCCTTTCTCCAGTACTTCTTTGTCTTTTCCTCTTCTTATAAGGACAGCTATCATTGCATTAGTACCTGTGCCCCCAATCCATGATGATCTCATCTCAGGATTCTTAAGTTAATTAAATATACAAAGTCTTATTTTTTTTTTCCAAATAATGTCACATTTATAGGTAACAGGAATTGGGATGTATTTTTAAGGATATAAATCAACCTACTACATTAACTTAGTATTCCTTCATTCATTCATTCTCCATTTCCCTAACAAAGATTATACATATTGTTTATATTAGCATTGACCAATTTCTGGCACACAATGGAAGCTTAATAAATACATGTTCAATAAGTGAGAAGAGAAAGTGTGGAAAAGACATAGGAGTTATCAATATAATTGAAACAACAAGTAGAAAAACAAAACAAAACAAAACAAACAAACAAACAAACAAACAAAAAAACCAGGGAAGGTGAATTTGAAAAAGAGATCAAATTTGTGTGAAAGTATGCAAAAAAAAAAAAAAAAAAAAGAAACCCCCCCCTGAAGTCAAAAGTGTGTTTGCATAATTTAAATAGGGAATGGTTGCTAATGTCAAATGTCAAATTGAAAGAGGCATAGAAAGGAACATTCCAGTGATTTTGAATATTTGAATTGTGTTTTAAAATCTTCATAGAAAATGGAAATATATCCAAATCTGAGAAAGGTTTGTACTCTGGAATCTTAGTGGTTATGTTACTACTTCATTAAAAATGACAAGATAATGAAACGAAATACTCTCTGTCACTGATTAGAACTCTTTGCCTCCATGGTTTGGGGCCCCTAGGTGGCTCAGTCTGTTAAGTATCTGCCTTTAGCTCTGGTCCTGATCCCAGGGTTCTGGGATTGAGCCCTGCATGGGGCTCCCTGCTTGATGGGGAGCCTTCTTCTCCCTCTCTGTTTGCATCTTCCCACTCCCACTTCCCCCATGCATGGATGAGCACTCTCTATCTCAAATAAATAAAATTATCAAAAGAAAAAAAAAAGAGAAATGAATAGATAAATAAAAAGAAAAATAAAAAGAGGGATACCTGGGTGGCTCGGTTGGTTAAGCGGCTGCCTTCATCTCAGGTCATGATCTCAGGGTCCTGGAACCAAGCCCCACATTGGACTCCCTGCTCAGCAGACAGCCTGCTTCTCCCTCTCCCTCTCCCTGCCATTCTGCCTACTTGTGTTCTCTTTCAGTCTTTCTGTCAAATAAAATCTTAAAAAAAAAAAAAAAAAAAATTTTTTTTTCTTTTTTTTTTTTTTTTTTTTTGGTGCTATTCTTGTGGAATCCCTTACCTCTTATACCCATTGAATTTCCAGTATATAGTGTATATGTTTGGTGTTTGATGAATATTGGGACCTATCAATATGTGTATTATCTCCAGACTCTTCCTTTTAAACTGGACACAAGTTATATTTCACTTACTAGTTATATTCTTCCAATTCCAACCTACCCATCCTGTTGTGATAATTTGTAATATTTTTCCATTAACAGTATCTACCAATAGAATTTAAAATAATTCAAAAAATTAAATTCAGCCTATTAATAGAAGCAGAAGTTATTTTCAGTATATAAATAATAACACTTCAGTATGAAAAGTAAGCATAGATGAATGCCTTTTATTCAGAATATTAAATATTGAATAATAGTATATGACCATAAGGTATCATTTGCCATTATATGTTTGCTTTTACTAGTAAAGAGAAACACTACAAAATAATGTAAGCAATTCAACTTTGACCACAATGAGGATGAGTTTACTATGTGCAAATATTTCAAGTATATTACCTTAAAACATTTTTTATTATTATTGTTTAAATATACCCATGGTATGTAATTTACATGACTCACATTGTACAATGTAACAAATGCAAAATTATCTAATATGTGAAAATAGTTTCATCCAATAATATGTAGACATTATATATTTAGAAAAGTAAACTGCTTTCTTAATTTTTGTTGAAATTTTCTTATTTAATATACATTTAGTGATAATTCATAATAATTTATCATTACAATGATTTGGTCCTAAACACAATTAATCCAGAAACCTATGTTTTTCTTTCTTTTCCTCCTTAATTCAGATTCTATATCTCTTCAGGAGGTATCCAATCTTCCCATGAAAATGTAGGTAGAAATTGTTTTGTGCCATCTTGTTGGTCTAGAGAAATTCAGTGCCTAATCTCATACTGAAGGACAAAGTCACTGTAAAAGAGAAAAGCAATTAAAATAATATAAGAGTTGAAAAATTGCTTCAGACGCTTGTTGATTTAAGTCAATATAATTTTACTGTTGGATTTGGAATTTGATTAGAGGAGACATAATTCTTATTTAATTATGAAGGCCTTGGCAGAAAGAGAAAGGAACTAAAAAACTGAGAGTAGTGAGAGATCGAACTTCCAAACTCCACCAAAGTGGAGAGAGTAATTATTGAAAAAGTGAACTGTAACAAAAAAGAAATTCTTCAAGCAGACAGTGAGAGAAGAGACAGGAGGAAGTTAGGAAACTTACCATGGACACAAAAAACCTCAACTATATTAATATAAAATTTAAAACAATTAATTCTACAATGCTTTTAGACCTATCCAAAAACTGAAAATAGAAAAATGGAAAAAGAAAAAAATACATAAATGATTAGAATACCACATCGTTTTTTGGGTTTTTGTTTGTTTGATTGTTTGTTTCCTACTTTATAGGATTTATTGGTCTGCGATTAAACTAATACCAATGGGGCACCTGGGTGGCTCAGTAGGTTAAGCCCCGCCTTCAGCTCAGGTCATGATCCCAGTGTCCTGGGATGGAGCCCCGCATCGGGCTCTCTGCTGGGCAGGGAGCCTGCTTCCCCCCTCTCTCTGCCTGCCTCTCTGCCTACTTGTGATCTCTCTCTCTGTCAAATAAATAAATAAAATCTTTAAAAAAATAATAATACCAACAGAACTATCATAAGATACACACCATAAGATATTTGTTGCTGATATATATCTGGTATCTTTCTGAATATCAATTTTGTAAATGTAACTAGTCTTTATTTATTTATACATACATACATACATACATACTCAGCTTGTCCCAGAAATTACTGGAGGGGGAACAATGCCATTTATATGTTATGATTTTCTTTAAATAAAATGTTGCTCCATTTCCTTAACCTTCTGGTAGATCAGCATATCATTATAGGAGCAACCAATGTTAGATCCATGAATACTAAGATTCTGAGAAAAAAATACTATGATAAAGAAGTACGGTCTTATGGGAACCCATTAAAAAACAACCTAGCCTGAATTTAAGTTAGGTGGTGGTCAAGCAAGAACTCCCAGAAGAACTTGTATATAAATGAGACCTGAAGAGTCCAATCTTGGAAATGAGTAGGAATGTCATCTCTTCACAAGGACACACACAAATAATAATAAAATTAAATATACATATATATATATATATATATATATATATTTAGAGAGAGAGAGAAATTCAGGTGCTAGAAAAATATGTAGATTAAAGAAATGAAAACATTTGGTGTGTGAGAGTATGCTCACTTGGGGGCTATGTGAGAGAGGAAGCTGGAGAAGTGATCTGGAGCCTAGTGCTAAGGAAGTTGGACCATCTGAAAGGAAAGATGGGTGAAGCAGTGAAGTGACTTGATCAGATTTGAGATTTAGTGAAATTGTTCTAGAGTAGTACCAAATCCATATGGTACATAATATGTGTAAAATCCTTTTGTCCAAAAGTTAAATAGGTCAAAATAATATATGTCCCCAAATAAATTTGATATACCAAGAAGAAACATTGAATTGGGGATCTGAAGATATGAAGTTCAACTTCTGCCATTTACTAATTGTGAGTTTAACCAAGTTATTTAATATCACTTTAAATGTAAATCCATAAATTAGAAATATAAACATTTTAATAATCTCATTCACAAAGTGGTTTTAAATAAGACCTTGAATGTACTTTTGAAATCATTAAATATTGAATATTTTTAGGAATATTGTTATGGATAAAATATCCAAAATACCTTTCAAAAAGGATAAGAGTAACATGTTAAAATTCAAAAGCTATAAATCTAAAGAGTAAAAGGAAAAATATTTTATACTTTAAAAGTTTTTTGAGGGGCGCCTGGTTGGCTTAGTGGGTTAAAGCCTCTGCCTTCGGCTCAAGTCATGATCCCAGCGTCCTGGGATCGAGTCCCGCATCGGGCTCTCTGCTCAGCAGGGAGCCTGCTTCCTCCTCTCTCTCTCTGCCTGCCTCTCTGCCTACTTGTGATCTCTTCAAATAAATAAATAAATTTAAAAAAAATTTTTTTTTAAAGTTCTTTGAAATAAAGCTCTATAAATGAAAAGAATTTATAAATCATACAGATTAGAACACACCTATTACATTAGTTATAACTATTGGCAGTTTTCATTTCTTGATACTTTTTATGACTTACTGAAATTACGAGGCCCTCAATTATAGTTTTAATGTAACTGTTACATCAGGCATTTGGTTATAATAGCATTTACGTAACAAAATTAGGTTATAATGAAATTTGTACCATAAGCATATGATTTAACCAGCATAAGAATTTAATTCATTTTTCTTATTTTTAAAATTAACTTAATCTTAAAATAATTAACTTAATCTTATTCTATCACGTGTACTTTGTAGGTCCTTTTAAATGTTTTTTGAAAAAGCAGATGATAAATAAAACCATTCTGCTTCGTTATCATTTGTTGAATAACCAGATGGAACTATGTATTTTAAGTCGGCGTAAACAGTTGTGGGTTTTAAGAACATTCAAAATAAAATGTTAGAAAAAAATACCATCAAATAATATTGAAAATTAAGGAATAGAATAATATTTAAGTTAGAGGGTGGGTTGGAAAGTAAATGGAGTTCTATTTGGATAAATTAAGCTTGAAATGCTTGTGTGACTTCTATGAAATCTAAAAGGGAATTTTACTTTTAGAAATAGATGCCTTTAGTTCAGGAATGGGGCAAAGACTGAAGGCATAGATTTGGGCATCAGCTACGTAAAGGTGATATTTGAAGTCTTGGGATTAAAAGAGCTTGAAAATTAAAGGAAATCCTAATTTCAAAAGTTGGCAAGAAAAAAGGAGGCAAGTGTGTCAAGTTGCAAAGGATTATCTGCCAAGTAAGAAAACAAAGGGAATCCAATGTGATAGAAACCAATGACAAAGAAAATTTCAGGAAAGATGAGGAAACTTACTATAGAAAGTAGATTGAAAAAGAAAATGAAAAATGACTATGAAATTTCAACAAATGCTTTTTTAAAAAAGGAAATCTTAGAGGTTCAGTCCAACATAAAAGTAGCAAATGTACCAGAAGGAGAGTAAGTAAATTTTGGAATGTGCAGCACAAAACTGTCTGAGAAAGACATTGTTTTTTATATTAAAATGACAAAAAACACTACAATTTTACTGACATTTTATAGAAAGTATTTTTTTTTAAAGATTTTATTTATTTATTTGACAGAGAGATCACAAGCAGGCAGAGAGGCAGGCAGAGAGAGAGGAGGAAGCAGGCTCCCCGCTGAGCAGAGAGCCTGACGCGGGGCTTGATCCCAGGACCCTGAGATCATGACCCAAGCCGAAGGCAGCGGCCCAACCCACTGAGCCACCCAGGCGCCCCTATAGAAAGTATTAAAGGAAGACAAAGAAGATTCTAGAGAAGTTTGGCTGAAAGACTGTTTCAGGAATAAGGAATAATGAAAGATAAAGTGCCCATCCTATATTGTTGTATATCACTATGAATATATAAAATAACATCCATCCTCTAGTAAAAATAATGGCTAATTTCTGAAAGATTATTGTCTTTACTAAGCAATCTGTGAATGTAAGTTATTTTATTGTAGGCCTTTTCTGGAAGTATAACTTGTTACCTCATTTAGTTATCATTAAATTTCTCTGGGGAACAGTACTAATGTCATCCTGATTTCACAAGGTTCAGGGTGTTTAGTATGGTCCAACAATCAGTAGTGGAGGCTTATCAGAATCAGGGCTTGAACTGTTAGTGGATAGTTCTGGGCTGCCTTCCTGATAGATTCTTCAAGGAGTTTACTGAGCTGTAAAAAAAAAATCTTAATACAAAACTTTAGAATTAAGAAGCATTGATAGTTCTCTAGTTTAACCCTTGTTTTATAAATGCAGAAACAAAGACCTAGAGAGGCTTTAACTCACTCAGAGCAGCAAACACATCACCTGGGAGCTCAGGGCTACTGCTCCTAATTTGCTTCTCTTTAACTACTATTTGAACTTCTCATAATCCCTGAATTTTGAATCTTACTTGAAGATCCCCCTGTTTAATAGAAAGTGAAAAAACTTTATATGACTAATGATGCTGTAATATATATGTATGTATGTAATATGCATATAGCTTATAATTATTCTTAATATTTCATCTTACAGTTTCCATTTTACTGCTGTCTATATTTGTGTTTTCCCAGTGTGACTATATTTTGTGTATATGCTTTATCTATATCAACAGTAGGACGGAGAGCCTTAGATTTCAATGTTTGAGAAGATAGTGGTTATAAGAATAATGAACTTTGAGTTAATCTCATTTGGTTCCAAGTTTATAGAAAAAAGTAGATTAATATGCTTTGTTTTTTTATTTAAATATATAATGTATTATTGGCTTCAGAGGTAGAGTTTAGTGATTCATCAGTCTTATATAATTCCCAGTGCTTATTACATCACATGCCCTCCTTAATGTCCATCACCCAGTCACCCCATTCCCTCACCCCTCTCCCCTCCAGCAATCCTCAGTTTGTTACCTATGATTATGAATCTCTTATGGTTTGTCTCCCTCTCTGATTTCATCTTGTTTTATTTTTCCTAATATGCTCTTAGCATTTAAAACAAATGACCCAGATTCAACACTGTGTTCTAATTCCTGCTATTAACTCAGACATTTTAGGCAATTCACTTACATTTTCATTTCATTGACTTTCATAAGAAGAATGATAAAACAATATTAATAATTAAATAACATCATTATAGTAATATTTTCTGTGAATGTTTCAGACTTTCCTATAGGAAAATAAGAAAATGGATACTAGTACAAAAGTTTTGTGGAACAGAAAACACATTTCAATTTAAAATATCAAAGTGGAAGGATCAATGAGTGACAGGCAGCAAATGGGAAGAATTCATTATTTATTTGTTTGTTTGTTTTTAGTTTCAAGTTTTTATTTAAGTTCCAGTTAGTTAACATGTAGTGTAATATTAGTTTCAGGTGTAGAATTTAGTGATGCATCACTTACACACAAACACCTAGTACTCATCATGAGTTCCTTCCTTAATATAATGGGAGGCATTAAAATATGCTGTTTTCTGTTCAAAAAACATGTGAGCTATTATTTAACAATCTTGTTTTAATGTCAAAGCAAAGAAGATCATAGACTTAGAAATCAAAGGGTCTCACGACTATCATATGATCTCCCTGATATGAGGAAGTAGAGATGCAACGTGAGGGGTTGGGGGGTAGGAAAAGAATAAATGAAACAAGATGGGATCGAGAGGGAGACACACCATAAAAGACTCTTAATCTCACAAAACAAACTGAGGGTTGCCGGGGGAGGGGGTAGGGAAAGGGTGGTGGAGTTATGGACATTGAGGAAGGTATGTGCTATGGTGAGTGCTGTGAAGTGTGAAACTGGTGATTCACAGACCTGTAGCCCTGGGGCTAATAGTACATTTTTTGTTAATAAAAATAAATTAATTAATTTTAAAAAATTAAAGAAAGAAGAAATCAAAGGGTCTCAGAGATTAGTTTCTCAGCTTCCTTCTTCTATAATTCAAGGAATTTTGAGAAATATGTCCACCAGCCATGGTCTCACAAAATTAGAACTAAAAGTCTATTCTAATGGTTGAGATATATGCATGTATGTATATATTTTTTTTTTCCCCAGAGTATCCTATTGTCTCACAGAGATAACACAGTTAGTCTCGGTGTCTAGATGGAAAACAGATTAACAGCCAGTGGTTGTATCCCATTTGGTCATCAATTCAAATGACTGACGTGTTCCAATTCTACTCCAGGCAATACACAGCAATGTCAGTTAAAAAGACACATTCCACAGTAGACTTTGAAAATTGCTGAGGATTGTGAATTCCCTTAACAGTGCAACATATAGTAATGTGGACACTTGGTCGATCAAAGTTCCCGTAACCTGAAACACTGAAGTCCCATTCCGTGATTAACCAGCATCTACCTTCTGAGTGCCTTCAGCAGCTTCAGAAGCATCAGTTGACACTTCGCCAGGGTTGACAGCATCCTCTCATCTGACAGAAAACAAAGAAAAATGTGTTTCCCAGATGTATTAACAGCAACATCTGTTCCTATCGATGATGGAAAAAACATAATCCTCTGAAAAGCAAATGCATACTATGTACTCCAAGGCCAGTACATATCTTGCATTTCAATATGACACAAGTTTTTGCTCTGTTATGCTTAGTTTTAGTCTCCAGTCTAAAGGTCGCTAGTTACAAGAAGGGTATTTGGAGGAGTCAACCTGGGACTACAGATAATTCATGTTAGTATGAATGTTTGCTCTTGCTGAACATCAGGATTCTACAGGCTGATTCAAAATGAGAGAAGATGTCATTTTGCTTAAAGAAATTCAATTATAGATTCAAATGCATCTGCTATTCATCACTTTTAATCATTGTCATTGTCCGATAAGAGAATGAAAGAAGGAAAGCTCAGTGTGGTGCTGACAGATCTCAGTCTCCGAAAGCATTCAATTTGTCAACTCTTTTCAGAGGGGGAAAAAATAGATCAAGTGGCATCTTATATGCCTTTTAATGGCTTTGGCTTGCTGAGCATTTATATTACATAATGCTAAAAATAAAAGAAATTTTACCCTTTCATTTTTTTCTGAAGGAATGCACAAATCCTCAAAATCATCACCTATGAATTTTAGGTTAAAGTTCAACACATGTGTTGTAATGTAAATCTTATATAAAATAAAGTAGTGAGCTGAGAAATCTCTCAGAAGTGCAAGACCCAATCAGTAATTCATTTTTATCTTGACAAGCTGGTGAAGGGACAAAAATGAATAAGGTAAACCAGATAGTTTTTATGAAAAAAATTCCCATACATACCTCTCATCAGTTTTTAGATTTAAATCATTTTTTCCTTTTAAAATGCATTCACCTGGGCAGGAGAGGACTTAATATCTTCACGTATCTTACTTTAATTATTTGTACATGTTCCTGTCTGCTTTACATCTATGTGAGATCATGTTTACAACAGAAATAAGAATTTTAATTGGGTAATAGTATAAAAAGTTAGTATATGTCTGATACAGAATTTTTGAAATTATAACACATCATTCACAAAACAACTATAGGAGTATGTGTTAAAACAAAATGAATTCACTGAACCAAAAATTTTATTTTACTTACCATTTTAATTATTCTACATCATTGATTAAGAACATAAAATTTGCCCAAAACTTCATTGTTAAAACATATTTAAATCAGCTTGATTATCAGTTTTAGCTTAATCCCAACAAAAAGAAATATGAAAATTTGAGAATATTTGCCACATCAGTAAACAAAGCTTCAGTTTCAATAGTCTGTACACCAGGACATTCACGTATACATACTAAAAGCTCACACAATAACAAAAGGATCGTGATTGTGAAAGATAGTTTTTTTTTTAAATATACATTTTCTAATGGCTTTTGCTGATTCTGCAAAACCTGATCTATACCTATCTGCAAAATAGAGTCCTACGTAATCCCAACAGAATATTAAATTGTAGTTAAGATCACAATTGTGGAATAGAAATTATAAGTAAGACAAAAATCACTAAATGACTTGCTTGAAGCAGTAGTGATCAGTTTTAGAATAGAAAGCAGTTTGAGTTTCACATGTTAATGTGAAATCTAAGAAAAGAGATAGATTTTATTGTATGGTTCTATTGTAATACATTTCTACAATAGTAATAGCTGCTGATTATTGAGTACATATTACATTTCAGGCACTGTCTTAGATCTTTTCCACTTATAGATGAGGAAATTAGAATAAAATATGTCCAATAACTTGTTTGCTTATATAACTAGCAAGTGCCACAAGTAAGATTTAAATAACTGTCTAGAATCTAAATCTCTAATAAATTCATCCTTATTAGGGATCATGTTGGAGTATAATCCATAAAGAAATTTTTCTAGGTATTTCATAGAGCATTGTTTTGCCAGCAAGGTAATGTTCACACCAACAAGATTTCATTCTTTCATTCAAAATATTGTCCCTGAACTGAATATTTAGTGCAATGGTAAAGCCAAAAATCATGGAACTTGTCCATGTGGACTTTTTTCTGTTTAAATGGATTTTGTTTTTTAGTAAAAACAAACCAATTTTAATGAATAGCTGAATAAATACACTATTACAAATAGTGTAAGTGATATAAAGGAAAATAGAAGTTAAATTTAGAGGGAATAGCAGGAAAAACTTGATTCAAATTGAGAATCCTGGGAAAGTTTCTCTGAGAAAGTGGCATTTAACCAAACACCCAAGGGCAGAGCAGAAAAAGAGCCAAAGGAAGACTGGAGAAAGAGTCTGGGCAGAAGAAACAATGATTGTGAAATCACTGAGTTTGAAAGAAGTGGGCAAGAAGATAAAAGAAAACAAAACAAAACACAACAAAGTGACCTGAGGTCACCTTCCTGGAGGGGAGTTGATCAAGTGATGAGATTGAAGGAATTGGAGCAGGAAACAGTGGTTTTTAACTGTGGGTTAGAGGCTTACGTATAGCAACCATCCACAAAAAAGGTACTGGAGTTACAGAGTGAAAGACCACATATGTGACTGTTAAATGTTTAAATTATTTTGACAAACCAGGCCAATCCATTTATTTTTAGTTAGCATTCACATAGTTTCACAATGGGGCAGTTAAAAATTCAAACACTGTTAGTAAACTAGGTACTTCCTAAAGTAAACATGCACTATGTCAACATGGGAAACCAATAAGCATTTTTAGTGGAAATTGATTTTGAATGTGTCAGAGCACATTCATTTGAAATATTTTTAATAAGGAATATAATTACAGTGTTTATTATTTTGCTGAAATATGTTGACTTTTCAGCACATGTCAGATGCACACAATATTAGTCAAATATTTAAAATATCACAAACCCAATTCATAAGCAATAAAACAAGTTCAGTTTTAGTAATTATCACTTATGTCATTATATATAGATTGAGACTTGCAAAAAATAGAGAAATAAAATACATATTAGTATTTAAAGTCATTACAATATATTTAAAATGTATTGGCCAAAAGAAAAGGCACTCTACTATTTGGTGTATTTAGAAGAACAAAATGTACTACCCAAAGCAAAGTACATATTTAACTCAATCTCTAACTAGATACTGATAGCATTTTTCACAGATCTAGAAAAAAAAATCCTAAAATTTGTATGAAATGACAAAAGACCCCAAATAGCCAAAGCAATCTTGAAAAAGAAAAGCAAAGCTGGAGGCATCACTTCAAACTATTCTGGACTTCAAACTAATTTACAAAGCTGTAGTGAACAAGACAACATGGTACTGGTGCAAAAACAGACACATGAATCAATGGAACAGAATAGAGAACTCAGAAATGGACCCTCAACACTATGGTCAACTAATCAACAAAGCAGGAAAGACTATCCAATGAAAAAAGTCTCTTCCAGTGATGTTGGAAAAACTGGACAGCAGTGTGAAGAAGAATGAAATTGGACCATTTTCTTATATATAATTATAAATTCAAGGTGAGTAAAGACCTAAATGTGAGACAGGAAATCATCAAAATCCTAGAGAACACAGATAGTAACCCCTTCAACATTGGCCATAGCAATTTATTACAAGATAGGTCTCCTGAAGCAAGGGAAATAAAAGCAAAAATGAAATATTGGGACTTCATGAAGATAAAAAGCTTCTGCACAATGAAGGAAACAATCAACAAAGTTAAAAGGCAATGGGAAATGAGTAGGAGAAGATATTTGCAAATGACCTGACAAAGGATTAGTTTCCAATATATATATAGAATTTATCAAACTCAACACCCAAAAAAACAAATAACTCATTTAAGAGTGAGCACAAGACATGAAGAGACATTTTTCCAAAGAAGACATACAGATGGCTAACAAACACATGAAAATATGCTCAACATCACTTATCAGAGAAATACAAATGTACACTATAATGATATAACAGCTCAAACCTGTCAGAATGGCTAAAATAAACAACACAGGAGAAAACAGGTGTTGGGGAAGATGAAGTAAAAGGGGGAACCCTCATGTACTGTTGGTGGAAATGCAAACTGGTGCAGCCACTCTAGAGAACAGTATAAAAGTTCCTCAAGAAATTAAAAATACAACTACCTTAAAATACAGAAATTGCACTACTAGGTATTTACCCAAAGGATAAAAAATTCTGATTGGAAGGGATACATGCACCCCAATGCTTATAGAAACATTATCAGCAATCACTAAATTATGGAAAGAACCCAAATATCCATTGACTAGTGAATGAATAAAGAAGATGTGGTATATATATACAATAGAATATTACTTGGCCATAAAAAAGAATGAAATCTTGCCATTTACTACGACATGGATGGGCTAGAGGGTATTATGCTATGAGAAATAAGTCAGAAAAAGACAGATACCATGTGATTTCACTCATATGTGGAATTTAAGAAATAGAACAGATGAATATGGGTGGGGGGGAAAGAAGCAAACCATAAAATAAACTCTTAGGTATGGAGAGCAAACTTAGGGTTGCTACAGGGGAAGTGACTAGGGGGTTATATGGGTGATGCATATTAAGGAGGGCACTCATTGTGATGAGCACTGGGTGTTGTATGGAAGTGATAAATCACTAAATTCCACAACTGAAACTAATGTTATATTGTATGTTAGCTAACTGGAATTAAAATTTGAAAAAAGAGAATAAGACTATAAAACACAAAACTGTGATCAGTAATCAAGATTTTCTGTTTAGTAGAAATGTCACAAAAAGCTATTCAGGTAACAATGTATGGTTCTGGCAGAGGAAATAATGTAAACGTAAAAATTTAACAAAAAAATTTAGCATCTTAATTGCTGTAAATAGATTTAAAGACTGAGACCTTTATGTCTGTATGAATTCAGAAAGCTATATCTTGAGGCTGCTATCCTCTATCTGAAAAATATCTACTTTACCATAGATCAATTACATAGGAATGTCAGTAAAGCCCATACAAATTTCATTGTGAAGACTACATATATCTCAATTATAAATCATTACAAGCATTCTGATACTTAACAATAATTCCTAGAAGATTTTGAAATAATGTTTTTATTTTTTCAAATGCTAAAAAAATCCAATTAAGTGGGTACAAATTTCTTATATTTATTCATTATAATCTCTCACAAAATAGCATACATATATTTTTCAGTTTTGTATTTGCAGTGGGAATCACAATTTGTCATAAGATGACTTTCCCAGTTTTACGGCCTTTAGCAATCTCTCTTATGACATATTCATAGCCTGATTCTCCTTGAGCCCTCATGAATCTTGATTTTACAGCATAAGTACAAATGCAATAGAACACGGTTCTCATTTAAATTATGTGAAACTGATATTGTGCTCCTTTCAAATGCCATAAGAAAGAGTGTATCTGGTCATGGCAAGGGTGTCAGAGGCAATGGAGACCGAAGTCTTAGAGAAAATGCTCTATACTTTACCTTCTCACAAACTTCAGTATCCTTTCCAAGGAGCATTCTGATACTGTCAGAGTATTTCTAACACTGGATTTTATTACAAGTCATAATGCAGCCTTCTTAATATAAGTTCCCATAACCCGCTGCAAGTACAGATGTTTTTAAATTGTCTATTCTTGCTGGAGATCAAAAGTTTATTTGAAAGTAGCATAAAACTTCTTTCTTCTGGTTCTCAGGATACTCATTCACTTCCAACTTACTCCCCAATGACATTACTATATCTATCATTTCAGAAGATAGAGAATTGGACTATGTAAATAAGAGAAACTTTCAGGAGATTATTAGCCATGTGTATAGTTAATTCAGGGAGAAAAAAATGCCTGTTAAGATCATCTTTTGAAGTTGTTCAGAATGTTGCAAAAGAACTAGATTCTATATTGCTGTTTCTCTTCTACCAAAAAGTGAAAATTTGGAATGCTCTTCACTTAAAAGGACAAGTTTTGGTATTTGTAAGATTAAGGCTAAAAATGTACTCTGAAGTCTAATGATTTCTTCTTCAAGACTACCCCAATTCTGTTTAGCTCCTAGAGTATTAGTCCTGTCGTTTTACTGATGTTTAACCCTCATTGGGTATGTTTTCATTTCTGCTTATAAGTAGAGTAATCCATGCAAAACTGCTTTTAATGTGATGGAAATTTAGGATTCACTGGAATCCAACTAAATTTTATCATCAGAATTAAAGTATGACCAAAAATATGATCAGTTATACTGTTGTACAAAAAATACAACACATCATGTCTATATATAGATACATACTTAGAAAGCATGCATTTTTCAAGTGCAAAACAGTGCTCAGAAATATCGGATACTTTGCTTTACCAGTACTATCTATAGCGAGGGCAAGTGAGTTGATAAGGATTTGCATTTTAAGCAGATAAGTCTCTCAGTCCTAGTTATGGTACTTATTACCTATGTGACAGTGACCAAATTATTGAATATATTTCATTCCAAATACATCATCTATAAAATGAGGATAAGAGATAATGAATAAAAAGGACTAACACAGAACCTAGATAAGTGAAATAGGTTCATCAGCTTCGTTTAATGCTGTCCACATAACTTTAGTATCTGACTAGCTGGCAGACGTGAATATGACTTTTCCAGGGCAGAATATTCTCCAACACAGTATGGATAGTTCATCAGGTTTTCCCATGGCTGGAAGAACTGCCTCTCAAAAACTGGTGGATGTCAAACTGGGTATCAGGACCACCTAAGGAATTCTTTCAAACTTCCCATGCTGATTAGGGTATATTCATTTTTGTGAAAACTGCATGTGTTTTATGACCCCTGAATTTCTATCAAGTGTTAGAATTACAGTGAATATGAGGTAGACTTGTTATCTCCCCAAGTAAATCTGAAGACTGCCACACACCTAAACTAGCACCATTTAAGACCTTCTGCTCACAGCAGTCCGTATCCCTTTACTTGGATGTTATGTTCAGACACAATTGACAGTTTCTGATTATGAATTTGTTTCCTGTGACAGGATAACACAAAGGGTTATGGGTTGGGAGAACATGTATTCTTTGGATGAAGTTATACCCTTCACAGTTAAGCAATGAATAGGAATTTGCTTTATAATCTTTATCCAGTCAATAAGTGTAATTTAGTCTCCTCAGACCAGATTCAAATCAAGTGTCAAGCTTAGAAACATTGAAGACCAGATGCTGACTAGTGACAATTCCACAACCGTTACTGCACATTACCTTACTTTGCCAGGTTGAGCTTTCAATCACTTTCCCTAAGCTTTTTGTGCTTTCTGCTCTTTCTGCATTTCATAAAAAATGGATATAGAATTATTGGGAGGTCCCAAATCATTTGCATGATATTGTGATTTTCTAGCTGATCTTTATATGTCACCCAACATAAACATTTAGGGTAGCTAATATATTTTCTGAGGGGTGTATACATGTATTTAGATGAAGTAGATGGATTTTTAGATCTCAGACATACTGATGGATGGTTTTGGAAGACTTCATTTATTTGGAATTTATTCTACTTAACTTCAGTCTTAGCAAAAATACAAATTTTCTCAGGTCCATATTTTTAATCTAATTTTAAAGTTATTTCCTCTTTTTAAATGATGAGGCCAAGGGCACCTGGATGGCTCAGTTGGTTAAGTATCTTCCTTGGGCCCAGGTCATGAGCCCAGAGTCCTGGTATTGAGTCCCACGTCTGGTTCCCTGCTTCTCAGGAAGTCTGCTTCTCCCTCCGCCCCTCCCGCACTGATTCTCTCACTCACTCTCTCTCTCCCCCCCCAAAATAAATAAATAAAATATAAAATAAAATAATAAAAAATGATAAGGCCAGTTAACACCTGTTTAAAGAGATGGTCCTTTATCAAATTTAGTTGACTGTATTAACTCATTTACTCAGAACATTAAATTTGCCTATATTTCACATATAATTAGATCATATTACATTTATATTGAGTATCTATACTAATTTTGTTATGATAATATAGCAAACAAATTTTAAGCTATAATATTGGATAGCAAAATACTCCAAATCTAGAATTTGTACAAAAATAGATGTTATCATAAATAAAGTTGTACAGAATTGGTTGGGTATTAGGTAGGGTGGCATAGTTAGAAAAACTCTCCTACCCTTGCTAATTTTTTTAAGGACAATGTGTTTGGAACCAGCAGTCAAGGAGAATAATTTCATTTCTTGTTTTTTGTTTTGTTTGTTGTTGCTGCTGTTGTTGTTTTAATTTCTGTTAATCCCTTCTTATTTTGGTGAACCACTTATACACTGAAGATTCTAGCCACTTCCCTTATACTGGACATATATAAGGCATAGGAAAAATATCCAAATCTCCTCTCATTCTATAATTCTGAGTTGAGAGCCACAATTAGATCTGTCCTTTTTCTTTCAGATCCCTTGTCCGCAGAGTACTCAACATTAGAAGGGCAATAGTTGAAAATGGTACTGAATGTGAAAGACTGAGATTCAAGGTCTAATTCTGCTTTTAACACCACTAAATTTGGATATGTGATTTTATCTCTCCATGCTTCCATTTCCTCATATGAAAAAAGAAAAATGACACACAGAACAAATGACAGTTACTGAGTACTTATTGCATGCTGGTGTAATGCTAAGCAAGTAACATATGCAGTTTTAATTTAATTCACCCTAAGGAATACAGGGGATAGGTAATATTATCTAATTTTAAAGAAGGGAAAGATGAGGGTCTGTTTCTATCTTAAATCCACACAGTTCTGCTACTAATATCTACCTTGAAATACTAATAGCGGTGGTATGTTTTCTATAAAATATAAAGTTATTATAAAAGTGGTAACTGTGATTGGAACTTGTAGTACTCTGACATTGTTTAGTCTCTCAGGGCTTATGCATGTGAACTGGACATTTATCAGCACCCAAGTTTAAAGAATAAAAATAAAATGAAATTTCTCTTTCCAGAATACAGTGTCTTTGGAATATTTGAACTATAGTAATAAGGAGACTGTAAACTGTGGAAGTCATTTAGACTAGGTAAGAAGATATTATGATCAGTTATATACTTTAAAAACCTACAAAACTAAATGATCAAATGTATGTATTTTCTGTGGTTTGTCAAACTATTAAGGGAACAGTTGTATGAACTATATATCCAGTATAATGTATGTATATATTTTAAAAACAAGTTACAAATTATATATTGTCTGAGTTATGGAATTTATGGAATATAGGTGGTTCTGTGCATTTATTATATATTTGTATATATTATGTGTTTTAGGTAATTTATATATATATTATAGAAAAAACTTAGAATAATCCACTCCAAAAAGATTATTCTTCTTGGATATTGGTATTTTAGGCCATTTTTGTTTCTATCATTGAAATTTTGTCAGTTTTCTTTGCATTCTGAAACAAATAAAATTACTTCATTAAATAGAAAAATACCCTATATATTATTAGTAAAAAGTTATATCAACCAACTGTGCAGAACTTCTTTTACACTAACATAAACAAAGAAACACCAATCTATAAAAAGGAGCCTTTTAATGTAACATAATAAAATAATTTATAGCAACTTAAAAGACAAGAATGTACATTTCTTTGTTCAGTTGTTATTTTGTTTTTATATTGGTACTGTGCCGAAGTTTTGCAAATATAGAATTATACATTTTACTTGTGAAGAGAGGTAAAGAGGTTGTTTAGTTAGTTATTAACCACCACACTAGTTCTGTTAAATACAAGGTGGCCTTTAGAAAATATTTTCTAAAATGGTGTACTTTGCTAGCATTTGGTATATCAGAATATTAAAATCAGACTTAGAATGAAGAGAAGTAAGCTCCCTGTGCCCAGTAAGAATTTGTACATTTGGTATTGTGGGTGTATAAGATTAGCAGATCCAGAAAACACTCTAAAAATTATTTTGTAGTGTTCACTGAAACAGGAGTTTGGGGACTACAGGGAATTTCTCTCATGTCTCCAATGGAATTTTGGTAAAAATCCTTTTTGTACAAATTATTTTCATGCTAAATTTAACAAACAGCATTCTGCCAATGGTTTGAAATAGATTTTTGTGTGTGCTTTAATTTTATTTGTCTTTATGCTTTTGTTTGCATATGGTGAAATTATTGCTCTCGTGCCAAATTATTTAAATGAAATTAACTATAAACACCAGGAGATAGGACTCAGCATCATATTTTGTTTCAACTAAAAGAAGGGCTTGAGGATGCTGTTTGCATTCTTAGTCACCCTGTGCACTCAATTAATTATTTCAGATATCCACTTGGAGCCTGACTAAATCCTCATGACTGTGACAGTTTAAAATAAATGTATTTAATAAAATGCACACCACCCAGAATATGTGTTAATTATTATGTTTGATATTCAGATAGGGAGAGATAAACAAGATACGTGGGATTCATTTAGTAAAAAGGAAGAAAGTTCTCTTAGGGAATCCTACAAATGTGGTCAGGCTACTTCAAAGTGGAAATTTAGTTTAAAATCATTAAAAGTTGGTAATGCTCCCACATATTTTTAAAGCAAAGCAAATACATTTTTTTGAAGGTTCTCAATCTTCTATGGGAGCTTTCAGCAATTTCTAGAGCTCAAGCTTGAGGATAATAAGATCACAATGGCAAAAGCAAAGGTATAAAAACATCAACCAAACAAAACACAGGCTATCATGAATGAATGAAGAAAAGAGCCAAGGCTGAGAGACACAGATTTCAGATATTGAAATTATGAAACATAATTTAAAATAGGTTTAAAACAATAAGAAGAAGCTGAAATTATGAGTAAAAGGCAAGCAATTTAAAATTGGCATCCATATATGAATAATATATATATATAATCTAGAAATTAATAATATACTTATATAAAATGTAATTGCTTTTAGCAGTGGACTAAGAGAAGCTGTAAGAAATTTGTGTCCTGAAAAATTGATGTAAAGAAATTATCAAAAAAGTGACACAGAGAAACAGAGTTTAAAAATATGAAAACACTGAGTACAGATCTTAAGAAAAGAGATAGAATATCTAAAGCACATCCAACTGGGCTTCTGAAGAAGATGAGGAAGAAAATGAATACAATATTCAACAAGAAAATCGATGAGAATTTTTCATAGTTGATTAAGTATAATATTCTATAGATTTAAGAAATCATGAGTCCCCTAAAAAATAGAGAGATACACACCCAGACACAACAAATACAAATATAGAACATCTAAGACAAAAAGAAAATCCTGAAAGCAGTCAGAAAGAAAAAGACAATTAACTTCAGTGGAATTATTATTAGTGTGACTCCTGAACTCGCCATTAGAAATAATGGAAGCCAGAATATGGTTAATGCTTAAATAATTCAAGGGTTCGGATGCTGCTCCATGTGTAAGTTATGACTTCCTCAGAACTTAACTACTAATAGCCTAATGTTGACTGGAAGATTTACCAATAACATAAACACAAATTAACATATATGTTGTATGTAATATAGATTATATACTGTATTTTTACAATAAGATAAGCCAGAGAAAAGAAAATATTAAAATAAGGTAGAAGATAAAATATATTTATGGTACTGTGCTACATTCATTAAACAATTCCAGACATAAGTGGATCTAGCAGTTCAAACTTACATTGTTCAAGAGTCAGCTGTATAGTGAAATAACATCAGTGCACTAAGAGAAAATGGTCAACCTTAAATGGTACATGAAGACAAAACACTTTTCAAAAGTTTTGGCAAAATAATGTTTTAAGCAAAATAAACATTTTAAAACTAGCAAACAGAAAAGAAAAATTCTGAAGAACATACATAAAGATATAAAGGAAATTACCTTAAACAAAAGGTCTGAAATGAATTAAGGACTACTTCGTAATGAAATTTGGAGATGTGAGAATTAATCCAACATTTAATAAAAGATCTTCCCTATCAGTTAAAAAAATAGAATTTAGTTTTCTAGTGTAATTTTTACTTCAGTCAGATTCAAATCATATTAATACATTTCTTTACCCAAATATTAATTCCAGTTTACTTATTTCAACATGATATGTAGCCAAACAATGCTCTAGAGTCCACAGAGCTCCTTAAGTTAGACACAAATATAAAGTATTGCATTATTGGAAATCATTAGTCAAATCAATGAGCCTTAATTGTATTAATAAAACACATTAAAGAACTGATTCCTGGTTAATTTATCAATTCTCCAAGGAAAATTGCCAAGCCTACATTTCAGGATTCTATCAAGTTACTAAGCATTGGCACCTCTGGAAATCACAACTTCCCATATTGGGAGACAAAAGATGTTCTTTGGCATTTTGAGAGCATTTGGTAGGCTTGACCACACAAGCTCAGTGGGTGGGAGTTATAGAATGGTCTATCTGGAAAGTCTACAACAGAATATCAGATTTGTAAACCATGCAGATGTTGTAAAATGTATTTTTTTTTTCCTTTATAAGAATTGGCATGTTCTTGGGATGCCTGGGTGGCTCAGTTGGTTAAGCTATTGCCTTCGGCTCAGGTCATGATCCCAGCGTCCTGGCTCCTTGCTGGGCAGGGAGCCTGCTTCTCTTGCTGCCTCTGCCTGCCTCTCTGCCTTCTTGTGTACGCTCTCTCTCTCTCTCTGACAAATAAATAAATAAAATCTTAAAAAAAAATGGGCATGTTCTTGACATTATCTTGGAAGTCTTCAGTATCTCTTTTAAATGTATGCCATCAGTTTCTTATTACACTCCGTCATCTATTACACTTACCTTTCATTTTTGTCTGTGCAGAATTTCTATTCCAGAACAGCTAATGTGGCTGTTTGATTATTGATACATTTTGAATATTTGTTCCTGAACTTTGTGTAAATCTTTCTCTAGATTGGAATCAACTCCACTACTATTTCAAACATCTAAACTTCAAAATATCTATTTAAAAATCTCTGGTTAGTGCATTCATTTTAACAATTACTGGACTTTGGGACAAATTTCCCACTTATGTATGTATATCAGTTACTATTAATAGTCTTCCTAATAGGACCTGATACAATTCCATTCACAAATCAGGAAACAGCATATCATCAATTATTAACTTTTCTGGTCAATCTATAGCAGCTTATTTTGTAACTAATCAATTCACTTTTGTTAACCAGTAGATATCTAAAACTTGATAGACTTTATATAGATAAATAGATAGATTTTCTAGATGTCATATGGGAAAAAGCTACATTTATACAATCTATATATTTTATCTGTGATAATGCCAGACAGTCAAACTAAATATTTGCTATACTGAAGTCTTAAAATGTATAACAAGATAGAAGATAATTTGAAAACACTTCAGCATCTTACTTCAGAATTATAGCCCTGCATACATGCAAACTGTTAAGGAAATTAAGTCCTTAAAAAAATAAAAGTACATCTCCCTAATGTGTCAATGACTATTTCCATCCATTCTTTGGAATAATAAATCATGTTGAAAAAACATGTGTAAGTTGTGTCAAGACACACTCTGGGATGACAAAAAGTTGTCAGCACATTTATAGATGACATCATTAAAGTTAAGTGAATAGTTGATGAAAATAAGCACTCATCTAAAGTTTAAAAAACTTTTAAAAGAAGTTGTGCTACATAATCTCTTCTTCATAAGGCTATTACTTTCAGGAGCAGGAAATATTACTGGCTTTTCTTTTCTTTTTCTTTTTTTTTTATTTCTTTTCAGCGTAACAGTATTGTTTTTGCACCACACCCAGTGCTCCATGCAATCCGTGCCCTCTCTAATACCCAACACCTGGATCCCCCATCCTCCCACCCCCCCGCCCCTTCAAAACCCTCAGATTGTTTTTCAGAGTCCATAGTCTCTCATGATTCCCCTCCCTTTCCAATTTCCCTCAACTCCCTTCTCCTCTCCATCTCCCCTTGTCCTCCATACTATTTGTTATGCTCCACAAATAAGTGAAACCATATGATAATTAATTATTATTTTTAAATGTTTGGTAGAATTCACCAAGAAAACCATGTAATCTTGAAATTTTCTGTGCTGAGAGACTTTGATTCCTAATTCAACCTTCATTTCTGTTGTTTGTCTAAGAAGATTTCCTATTTCTTAGATTTAAGATTCATGATTCAATCTTGATAACTTGGGTGTTTTTAGGAATTATCAGCTTTTGGCTTTTCTAAGTTAACTGATTTGATAGTATATCATTGTTTATGGTAGTCCGTTATCATATTAGATATTTCTGCGGTTGTCTATTGTATTGTTTCCCATTTCCCATTTTGGTTTTTAAGTCTTCTTTTTTTTTTTTTTTTCTTAGTTAATGTAGTTAAAGCATTGCTAATTTTGTTTATTTTTTTGGAAAAAAAAGATTATTATTTTCAATGTTATGTTTATTCTGGTCTCTGTTTTATTTCTGATTTTTCCCTGTTATTTCCTTCCTCTACTAAATTTCAGGTAAGTTTCTTTTTCTAGTTCCTTGTGGTGTAATGTTGTTTATTTGCACTTTTTGGAAAATACAAGCATTTATAGCATAAATTTCACTCTGGCTTCCACTTTTGCTGCTGCATTGCATAGGTTTTCAAATATTGTGTTTTCTTTTTCTTTTATTTTGAGCCATATTTTGATTTGCCATTTGATTTATTATTTGACCCATTGCTTGTGCAGCAGTATATTGTTTAATTTTTACCTATCATATATTTAATATTTAAAAAAAATAAAAGAAATTGTGCCAACTCCAGCAACTACATTCAGTATTCATAGGATCACTAAGGTTAGGCCCTGTTTCTATTTGCAAAATGTAATGACATTTGATAGATGTCATAATATTAGCACAGTGGCAAAGCTGATAAGAGAACTTACAATTAATAGCTTTAAAAAAGTTATTAACAGCTAAATTTAAACTGTCACTAATTCCAACTATCTAGTGGTATTGAAGTGAGGCATGGTCACCTAAAAAGTAGTTTATGCTATTCCAAAGGCAGATATTATACATTTCCAAATATCTTATATTAAGAGAGTCTGGGTAGCTCAGCGGTTAAACATCTGACTTGATTTTGGCTCAGGTCATGATCTCAGGGTTGAGAAATCAAACCCTGCATTGGGCTCCATGCTCAGCAGGGAATCTTCTTAAGATTCTTTTCTGCTGCTCCGCCCCCACACCGGTCCCCCACTCAAATGCATGCGTGGTCTCTCTCTTTCTACAAAACAATAGATAAATAAAATTATAAGTAAAAATAAATAAAAATCCCATTATCAAAGACATTAAGGACGTTGTATCCTAGAAAGGTAAAAACAACAAGCTGTATAGAGTACAAATAAAATATAACCATAAAACAAATATATTAACCATGTCCACTTATTATGACTAGAAAGAATAACTTGGTATTAAATGGATACTAACTTTAAGTGATGTTCAGAACTCTTCAGGAACACAATACATAAATATTATCAACACAGATACAGTGCAAACTCTAAATTTGTACTACTGGTATAGACCAAAGTGACTTTGTGTTAGATTAAAAGTTCTTTGCACCTAATAATAGAGAAAGTAGGGAAATGTAATTTCACTAGGGTTAATACCTACTTATATTGCCTATTTTCATATTTAATTTCCTTTGCTCCTGAATGGCATTGAGCTTTTCACATTGTACTTAGATTTTCTCCTTGATGGAAAAAATCTTCGCCCCCAAAATAGAATGTTATTTAAAAAGAAGAAACCATTCCTAAATTTTGGGTTGTATTTTTGTCTTAATAGGGACTAATCTAGGCCTAATCTTATTTTTTCCATATTTTGCTTTTTCTTTTTATTGTTTTATTGGCTTTATGTTTGAGAGTGCATATATGCATGTATTTGCATTAGTAAGAGGAAGAATGGATTCTGAGTGGCAGAAAAGTATCTTTTATTTTCAACCTCATTGTCCTTTATTTCAGCAGTGAAAACTCTTGTTTCCTATGTATTTCTCAATCTTTTGCTGTAGAATATTTGTAGTATCCATTCTGTGCTCCAAATAATTACCTGTATAGAAACTTAGTCATTGCCCAGTAACATCACTGCAAAGCATTAAAAGGTTGCTGATGTTAAATGTGTTTTTTAAAAGCTGTATCACAGTCATCTTGATCTGTATCGTAATTCATTCCATGTTGCCTTCATGATTTGATTTTTTTTTGTGAAATAATGTCTGGCAGTTTTTTTAGAGCGCTTGCAAATGATTTACTTCCCTCTCTTTTTTCTATTAAATGTATATTGCATTCTGAAGTCTATCTAACAACATGACTGACACAGTAATTAAACTTCATGATGAACTCATTTTATGCAAGAAAAGATAAGCTACATAGTAACATATTTAAACATTACATGAAATAGGGGAGAAAAAAAACCCAGGCTAAAAAAAGAATTTAAAAGATTATTCTATTGTACCTTTGGGATTTTTATTAACAAATGGCAAAATACCAACTGAAAACCAAAATCTAAAGTCTTATACCTAAAGATCTACCAGAGTGTTATATACACACCAGAGATTTAATAAATGTTTATGAATAATGATGTCTATGTATTCTTACAAATAATATTAAAAGATGTTTTCCATACCACCTATAAAATTGCTTTTTTTCCAGTATACTGTAGATAAAAAATTAATAATAATTCTTTAGTGTTGGTACCCTGAAATTTATCTTCAGAAAGCCTTCCCATACAGAGGCAAATCTTTATTGATTTTGTGATTTAAGCAAAGGCCAATGTACTCAATACAATTTCCCACTGGCTTTGTTGAATTGTATAATATATTATGTCTTTTTACATTGTTACTACATATTACTTTTCCTAGAGGAATACATCAGCTCCTAGACTTTCAATTACTTTCTATTATCTATAAAATATCTCTACAAGATTTTTTTTTATTCCTTCTAAGAAAAACTACCTAAAGTAAAGGTCAATAATTTTCCTCCAACTTTCTCAAACTTCTTTGTGGCCCACTTCTCTCTCTCCATAGGCTGCCTCCCTATGTTCTCAATCTAAGAAGTTCATAATTTTTAAATCCATCCTTTGCTTTTCCTTTTAGTGAAACAGCAAATTCCATTGATATAAACACAAGTCTATTTACAGGAGCAAATGCCCTTGAAAGGAGAGAATCATTCAATGTGTTTGAAAGTCCCATACAATAATTTATCATAATCTTCTTATTACTATTTTAAATAGCTTTATTAAAAATCAGGAAAGAAAAGTATTTCATTGATTTTTTTCCCTAAACGAACTCAAGAATATTTTTAAAAAATACACTAGATGCTTATGTCATTTTAGTAATAAGCACATAAATCTAAAAATTATAAGAAAAAATAGGAGAAGAGAATAATAATGAAACTAGTAGAGGCTGATGTATTTTTTAAAATATTAATTGGTAATACTCTATAGAAAACTTTTTAAAAATTTGCAAAAGCAGTAAGACAATATTTTTTTGTTGACATATAATTGACATACATCACTTTTTAAATTTGTGGTGTAAAGCATGACTTAACGTGCATATATTGTGAAAGGATCACTATAGTAAGTTTAGTTAACATTCATCATCTCATATAGATAGCAAGAAAAGAACAAGAAAAAATGTGTTTTTTTCCTTGTGGTGGTAATTTTTTGGATTTAGTTTCATAACAACTTTCAAATATACCATATAGTTGTGTTAGTTGTGTTAGTTATAGTTATCATGTTGTAGAAAACACCCCTAGTACTTATTCAGTCCATAACTGGAAGTTTGTATATTTTGACCATCTTCATCCAATTAACCCTTTCCTCCCCCCACTCTCTACCTCTGATAAACACAAACCTGATGTCTTTATATGAGCTTTTGTTTCTGTTTTTCAGATTGCTCATATAAGTGAGATCACTCCATATTTGTCTCTCTCTGACTTATTTCACTAAGAATAATGCCCTCAAAAGCCCATCTGCATAGTTGAAATGGCAAGTTTTTTTCTTTTTTTTTCCTTTTTTAATGCTGGGATAATAGTCGTGTGTGTGTGTGTGTGTGTGTGTACACACAAGCAATTTTTCTTTATCCATTTATCTGTTGATGGACACTTAGATTGTTTCCATGTCTTGGTTATTGTAAATAATGCTGTATGAACATTGGGATGCAGGCATCTCTTTGACGTAGTATTTTTGTTTCCCTTAGATATATTCTCAAAAGTGAAATTTCTGGAACATATGGTAGTTCTATTTTTAATTTTTTTTGAGGGACCTCCATACTTTTTTTCCATACTGACTGTACCCATTTACATTCCCAGGAAATATGTACAGGGTTCCTTTTTCTCTACATCCTTGCCAACCTTTGTTATCTCTTGTCCTTTTGATCATAGAAATTCTGACAGGCATGAGGTGATATCTCACAGTTTTGACTTTCATTTTCCTAATGATTAGTGACATTGAGCACCTTTCTATATACCTGTTGGCCATTTGTATATCTTCTTGGAAACATATCTATTCAAGTCCTTTGTCCATATTTTCACTGAATTATTTGCATTGTTTATTTGTTTTCTAGTAAGTTGTATGCATTCTTTATATATTTTGGATATTAACCCCTTATGAAATATATGGCTTCTGATTATTTTTTCCCATTCCATAGGTTATCTTTTCATCTTGTTGGTCATTCCTTTTGCTGTGGTGGAGATATTTAGCTCAATATAGTCCCACTTGTTTATTTCTTATTTTGTTGCTTGTGTTTTATATGTCATGTTCATAATATCATTGCCAAGATCCATGTCAAGGAGCTTTTCTCCTAAAAAGAATATTTTAAAGATATGATCATATTCAAGAAAAAAGTCCATAATTTTGAAATATACAAACTATGTAAAGAGAATACATAAGAGTGTTCATTTTCAAAGTAGTAGCTGATATTCCAGGGAGTACTTGGAACTAAAATTAGTGTTGACACATTGATCTTCAAAAACTGAATATGATAATAATAATCCAAATAATACTATTTTGAACCAATTATCAGACTTAGAAATCTAGCCCAGATTTTTTTCTTCAGTAAAAAGCAAATATATACCTAAATTTTCTTAGTCTCAGTGTTTCAGGCTTGTTATGGACTGAGTATTTATGTCTCTCTGCTTATCCCCACCCAATTCCTATGTTAAAATCATAACCCTCAATATGGCGGTATTTGTAGTTAGGGCCTTTGGTAAATGATTAGGTCATGAGGGTTGAACACATATAAGTGGAATTAGGGTCCTTAAAAAAGGAATCCAGAAACCTCTCACTCTTTCTGCTATGTGAGGACAAAGTGAAAAGATGAACCAGAAGTGGGCCTCATACACGAATCTGCCACCACCTTAATCTTGGACTTTCCAGCCTCCAGAACCGTGACAATTACATGTTTGTTGTTCAAGGCACTCAGTCTGCGGTATTTTTATTAGAGCAGCTCAAACTGACTAAAAAAAGGCTTAAGCCTCTTGTTTTTCAACTGTGTTGATTCATTTTCATACTTTACCAGTCTTCCATTTAGTAAATATTTACTAAGACCCATTATGTGTTGAAAGGAGAGAATGCACTGATTTCACCATGTTTCGCACTAACACCAGCTCCACCTCAACCGCCAAGTCCTCTATCTTTGCTCTTTTTTGCTGTTTCTACAGAGATTGCACCATTTTACATTTTCACCAGTAGTGCATGAGCGTTCTCTATAATCCTCACCAACCAACACTTGTTTTATCTATTATCTATCTTTTTTTTTTTTTTTTAGTAATGGCCATCTTAACAGGCATGAGATGATCTCTTGTGGTTTTTATTTGTATTTCCTTCACAATTAGAGATTTTGAGATTTTGAGTTATCTTTCAAATACTGTTGTCCCTATGTGTCATTTTTGGAGAAATGTTTATTCAAGTTCTTTGCCTATTTTTCAACTGGATATATGTGTGTGTGTGTGTGTGTGTGTGTGTGTGTGTGTGTGTGTGTTGTTACTGAATTGTAGGGGTTTCTTATATATTTTGAATATTAACCTTTTATCAGATATATGGCTTTCAAATATTTTCTTCCACTCTGTGGATTGTCTTTTCATTATTAATTGCTTCCTTTATTATGCAAATCTTTTGAGTTTGATGTAGTCTCAATTGTCTAGTTTTACTTTTGTTGTCTATGCTTTTGGTGTCATAAAATCATGGCCAGGACTAATGTTGTGTTTTTCTTCTGTCTTCCACTTGGAGTTTTATAATCTCAGTTCTTACATTTAAGGCTTTAGGACATTTTGAGTTGATTATTTTATGTATGTTGTAAGATAAAGATACAATTTCATTCTTTTGAATCTGGATATCCAGCTTTGCCAAAACCATTGGCTGATGAAACTACCCATTCCCCTTTGTTGTATTCTTGACATTGTTTAAGATCAGTTGACCATACGTACATGGGTTTATTTCTGGGATCTCTATACTGTTCTAATGCATCTCCATTCTGTTCCATTAGTCTGTATATCTTCCTTTAGGTCAGTACTATGCTGTTTTAATTACTGTAGCTTTATAATCTATTTTGAAATCAGGAAGCATGATGCCTCCACCTCAATATTGTTTTGACTTTTCAGGATCATTGTGACTCCATATGCATTTTAGGATTTTTCTCTATTTCTGTAAGAAAAAATGCCACTGGGATATTGATAGAGATCGCATGGAATCTGTAGATAACTTTGGGTATTATGAGCATTTTAATGATATTAAGTCTTCCAATCTATGAACATGGGATGTCTTTCCATTTATTTGTGTTTTCTTTCTTTCATCAATGTCTTACAGTTTACAGTGTATAAGTCTTTCATCTCCTTGGATTGAAGTTTATTCTTAAGTATTTTATTCTGTTTTATGCTATTATAAATGGGATTGTTTTCATAATTTTTTTCAGGTAGTTCTTTGTTAGTGTACAAAAATGCAGCTGATTTTGCATCTGTATGATTGTGTATCCTGCAACTTTACTGAATTTGTTTATTTGTAGTTCTAATCACTATTTTGCTGAATCTTTAGAATTTTCTACATATAAGACTATATCCTCTGAAAACAGAGAGAATTTTCCTTTCTCATTTAGATGTTTTGTTTTTGTTTTGTTTTGTTTTTCCTTGACAAAATTGCTCTGGCTAGGACTTCCTGTATTATGAATACAAATGGGAGTAGGCATCCTTGCCTTTTTTCTGATAATAGAGGCTTTGATTTCATGGTCTCTGATGATAAATTGCCATGATGAAGATGCCACTTCACCATCGTTGGCTTCTTTATCCCTCCAACATACTTTGATTTTGAGATTATTTGTCATGTGAAAAAACTGACCAGTATTAGAGATTATCATTCAACAGCCAGAGTGATTCTTTTTAATGACATATTGTATCACTTCTTACTCAAAATATCCAATGAATTTTAACTATATTTCCAATAAATACAAAATACAACATGTGCACAATGAAACTAGTTTCCTCTTGTCTATGCCATCTCTGGCTCTCCTTACTGATTTTGCTACTCATATTTGAAAATATGATACTAGCTCTTCTTTAGGGCTTTGACCATGATATTCTCTCTTTTTAGACCACCCCATTCCAGGTTTTTGCATGGCTCACTTCTGTGATTTAGACTGCTTCTCAAATATAACTTTTTTTTTTTTTTTTTTGAGAGAGAGAGAGAGAGAAAGAGCACAAGAAGCAGGAGAAGCAGCAGAGGGAGATGGAGAAGCAGACTCCCCACTGAGCAGAGAGCCACATGGGGCTCCAGCTCAGGACCCCGAGATCATGACCTAAGCTGAAGGCAGAGGCTTAACCAACAGAGCCATCCAGCTGCCCCCAAATATAACCTTCTTAAGAAAGCCTTCTCTAAATGCTCTATTTAAAGTTCATCTGCTTTTTATTCTATTATCTATCTTACCCTGTGTCTGTGTATATTTTTATGGTACTTATAACTTCTTAGCATTCTGTTGTATAACAATATATTCAATTCATTTTTTTCTAACCTACCAGAATATAGGCTCTAAGTAGGCTTGGATTATAATTTTGTCTCCACTACTGGATTATAGTGACCAAAAGAATGCATGGCATTTAACAGGTACTCATAACTATTTTCTGAATGAATAGCATAGGAACAATATGGCTGAGAAATGATTTAAGAGAAAAGTAGGGGTTTAAATAGTCCTAGGCACTTTGAATAACATATGATTGAAGTCAGAGCATACTGGGATTTTGAGTAACCAAAAGAAAACCAGGTAGACAGGATGTGGATGAATAACACTAAAGTACACATGGAAAAGAATACTTAGGGAATCCACAGTTTAGATCTGGATTATGCTAAATGTTAAAGTCCATACTATGGACCATTCTGTGAATTTTATCTTAAATTGATCAGGAAGCCGTTGAAGGATTTTAAACAGGAAAATGACATGAATCCATTGTGTTTTAAAAATATTTATGAAGGAATGAAAAAAGTTGTTGGTATGGAAACATATGTCATTTTACAAATAGAGCTCAAAAATAGAAATGGAAAATCTCTGCTGTGATACTAGCTATGCTAAAAACATTTTAAGAGACTATACAAATATATCAAGATTTCATTTTAAGCTTATAAACCAGGTTCATAATATAGATAACACTATAAATAATCAAATTCACATCATTTAAAATGTGGAACATTTAATTTAGTTTACTTTCCTTGGTTTTGTATTCTAAAAATGTTTTCCCAGAGTAACGTGACTTCATGGAATAATGATAGACTGTATGTGAGTTTATTTCATGATTAAGATGACATCTTTCTTATCTCTTCTGAATGGAAAAGTCAATAATCCTGAAAACAGCAAATATAATTTCCAATAAAAACATTAAATATATTAGAAAATTTCTTTCATCTCTGTGTTTGTACATGACTATAGTCCATTATTATATATTAATGTTTTTTTATAGAGCCTCAGCACTAATTAAAAATGATTCAGTCCGGTGAGTTTGTCTGAAACAAAATATATGTCCTCAATATATCACAAAAATAATTTAACAGAAGGCACCAATATCAGTACACACAACTTGCAGCAGCAGTGTCAGAGTTTGAAGTTTGACTCTTTAAAGAAAATATCTGCACCCTCACTGAAAGAATTAAGTGCTGCTCTCCTTCTCTTGTCCTTCTCCACTTTGGGGCACTTCAGTATTTATCAACTAAGAGTAAGTATGCCATTTAGACTTAGAGATATAAACTTGTCTATAGGTCATAGACATATAGATAATGATATATTTGGAATATGTCAAGTCCTAAATGAAATAATCAATTCCCTTAACAATTCCAACATGATAATCCTTTACCATACCTGAGAAAGAATCTATCCCTAAAGCGCATTTATTCTACTAGAGGGGGAAAAACAGGCTTGAAATAGGAATAAGATAGCTCCTAAATGTCATAGGAACCACTTGACATGATGCTTTGCTGCTGAAATGAATTAAATAACTTCTTCCTTGCTCCATTTGTTCTAATTTCTCTCTGAAGAGAGTAAGCCTATTCCATGAGCACTCTTTGGTAATGAAAACATGAATCTAGTGGGGAAATTGCCAAGTTTTTTTTTTTATTTTTGTAGTGAGAGAGTAGAAAAGTTTGTTGAACAATTCCACCAAGGCATAACTTGGAAGTATTCATTTCCCAAAAGAATATCCGTTTGCAGGACACCTGGCTCAGTCAGTTAAGTATATGCTTTAGGCTGTCGTCATAATCCCAGTGTCCTGGGATGGAGGTTCACATCAAGTTCCCTGCTCAGAGGCAAGCCTGTTTCTCAATTGCCCCTCCCCCCGCAACTTGTTCTTGCTCTCTCTCCAATAAATAAATCTTAAAATTGTGTATATATATATATATACACATATATATAGATACACATCAGTTTGGTGCTAAGAAAGGGAAATAAGCAGAAAACTCTAAATTCTACTTTTATTTCATCTTTAGATAGATGTAAATTTTTATATTTAGTATGTGTACATTTATATTTCATAGTTAAAATCTATTTGTGTATTTTAATATATTCTTGTGAAATATTCTTGGGCAGTGTATTTAGTAAGGGTTGAATACTAGTCCTAATTTTAGCCATGTGGATAAGAATATATCTCAAAAGATTGTTGTAAAAATAAAAAGGAATAATACTGGGAGAAAATCATATTAGAGTTGGAATAATCATCCATTTTGGTGAGAATTTTTTCACACTCTTCAGTTTCTGTATAGGAATTTCAAATCTGCCATCTTTGCTTTCATGCATTAGAAACCAATCAATAACAGGTAGCACTGTGTTACTGATCGTCACCACATAACTTCAAAATTTCCACTAATCACATTAATCATCAATAGCTAGTTAAGAAAAGCAATATTTATAGAATATTTTAGAAAATCTTGCTATTAATTTTTCCTTTAATATTGACATTCTTAAGCTTTTCTGTCCATAATAATTACAACATGAGACAAGTCTAAATATATACATTCCCAGGCACATATCTAAGAGATTTTGATTTGGTAGGTTTGAGATTGGATTTGGGAATCATCCTTTTCATCAAATGTCCTCACTGATAGTGAGGTAGGCCTTTTACATATTGTCTTTTACAGACACAATTTTGGTTTATCACTTCTTATCAAGTAATTAGTTACTATTTTTATTGGTTATTTTTACATTTTTTAAAGAATAAGTTACATATAACTTTCAAGTGTACAGCAAAATGATTCCGTTAACATCCACCAGATAGAGTTCAATATTTTTTTCTTATAATGGGAGCTTTTAAGGTTTACTCTTGTAGCAACTTTCAAATATACAATGCGGTATTATTAACTATAGTCAACATGCTATACATTACATTCCTATGACAATTTATTTTATAACTAGAAGCTTGTAACTTTGACTACTTTCGCCCATTTTGATCACCCCTTGCCTCTGGCAACACCACCAATCTGTTTTCTGTATCTATGAGTTTATGGTTTATTTATTTATTTTTTGAATCCACATATAAATAAGATCATACAGTATTTGTCTTTCATTGTCTGACTCATGTCTAATAGGATAATGCCCTCAAGGCCCATCCATATTATCAAAAAAAAAGGCAAGATTTTCTTATTTTTATGCCTGACTAATATATTATTTCATATATGTATGTATAATGGAATATTATTCACAATGTTTTATAAATTAATTTGTTTATTTCCATTTTCATTTGTCTCAATGTATTTTTTTTTATTTCTCTCTGTTTCTTTTTTGACCACAAAAAAGAATTGGTTGTTTAGGAGTATGTTGTTAAGTAATTGGCTATCGGAACATATAAGAAGAACTTATCAGTATTATTCATAAATATCTTTAATGTGTATGTGACTCTAGCTTTAAGAGAAATCAGAGTCAAGAAAGTCAGGAAGGGAAGATTGACCTGTGAAGTTTTTAAAAAGCAACACAGTTGATTTTAGTATACACACTCTTCCCATTTTAAGAACTTCTGTTCTAAATAATTTATATTTTTCTGAATATAGAACTATCCATGCAGTTGATTGAAGTTCTTATGGAAGTAATCCCCTGTGGCTTCAACAGCTACTACAATAGCATCCTATTGTTTCTTTTCACTTCCAGTTTGGGTGTGGGTCTTCTGTTCCTTCCACTAAATCCAGAGCAATACTTTTTTTTTTTTTTTAACATTTTATTTATTTTTAATTTAGCAAGTGACAGAGGAGAGTGTGCATGTGTGGGTCAGGAGCCATAGCAGACGAAGGAGAGAGAGAATCCCAACAGGCTCCCTGCCCAAAATGGATCCTGATTTGGGGCTCAATCCCTGAGCTGAAATCAAGGGTCAGATGCTTAATCAGCTGAGCCACCCAGACACCTCCAGAGCAATAATTTCAAAATGCATATTTGGTAATGCCTTTGCCCCTGCATAAAAGCAGATTTTCTTTTCATTATATTTAGGATAATAACCAAATTCATTACCATGGTTAGTTAATGAAATAGCATGGGCATCCATGCCTGGGCTGTCTACCACATACCTCAGTTTCCTTGTCCTTTGCATTCTCTGGCACTCTCTTTCCACTCTTTAACTTCCTCATCTGCCTCAGGCCTTTATACATATAGTACCCTTTACCTGCCCTCCTCCCCATCGCACACACACTCTTCTCTCTGTCCGCTTAACATTTCCTTCTGATCTGAACTCAAAGTCACCTCTTCATGAAATCTTTATCTAATCTTCCTAAACAGGTCAATTCTTCTGACTCTGTGATCTCATATACCTTGTATCTTTTAGTTATAGCACTTACCACATATTAATTTCAATATATTATCATATATGTGTTGTTTCTTTAGTGTTTATCTCATCCAGATGGTGATAACATCCCTGAGCGCCAGGTACTAATATAGATAGATAGGTAGATAGATAGATAGATAGATAGATAGATATAGATATAGATATAGATATAGATATAGATATAGATATATAAATTTTTTTTTGGTCCAGTGTGTTGTCCTGTTGCTACCTCATTAGCACATAGTAGATTCTCAGTAGATACTATTGAATGGATGGGGAAAAAAAAAACAGCATTTTCACAATTAGTGGTTTGTCAATTATGTTAATATTTTTATGAGTTGTCATTAAGTTTACAGCTACTCTAGTTTATTGTAATTAAAGTTTCTACTCTCTAGAACTACAATGCCTATAATACCATTTTCAAAGTCAGTTTAGGTCCAGAGATAGTGATCCAGGGTATTTTGGAGCTTCTTAGAATTGCCTGTAAATCCGTTCAGTGTTAATTTTTAAATATTTCATTTCTTTCTTTAAGCAAATAAGATATTCCCTACATGTATTACCAAATAAAGTTTTATTTAATATAAGAATGATAATGGTGGTATTTGGCTTTTATTACCAAATTTGGTTTATATAATTATAAATTAACAATAAATCTCAACAAGGTTACCACTTACCTTCCAAGTTCTCATTTGTCTGCCAAAATGCATCTTAATTCTAATTTTTCTTGATTTTTTCTGAAGTTATTCGCATAACTGTTGTTCAAGTGCTATTTTCCTTTGATTTTCATGAAATGCCTTCTGGCTACCACACTTTATCCATCTTTCCTATATCTACCCTTGACACATTAGGGTTTCCTTGGGATTGACTTTTTAGCATTCATTTTAACTTTATATTTAACCTATGCAATTTCATCCATGACTATGATTTGTAACATCAGAAGTGCTCTGTTTATCTCTAGGTATTATATTTCTCCTGAGTGCTAAATTAATATATTTAATTTAATTAATTAAAAACTGTTTTGAGGATGTCCTATTTGCCAGACATTATTGAGGTATGGACATACAGTGCCTATACCTCATTCTTAAATGCCTAGATACGATTGATATTTGAAACTTAATGTGACCCCCACTGAATTTATCAGATTACCTTCTCTGAATTACTACCAAGCCCCAGAACATCCTATTGCTCCTTTTCTTTTTTCCCAGTTTTGGTAAGATATAATTGATACATAGCATTGTATAAATTTAAGATGTATAATATAGTGTTTTGACTTATGTATACTATGAAATGATTATCATAATATGTTTAATTAACATCATTTCATATAGATGAAAAAAGAAAAAAAATTGGTTTTTTTTTGTGTGTGTGATGAGAATTCTTAGGATTTACTCTCTTAACTTTCAAACATGCCATATAGTAGTGACAGCAATAGTCATCATGTTGTACATTGTATACCTAGTACTTATATCAAAACTGTAAATTTGTACCTTTTGTCCACGTTCATCCAATTCTCCTTCACCTAACCCGTCCATCTTTCTCTCTCTCTTTTTTTTAAAGATTTTATTTGTTTATTTATTTATTTATTTGAGAGAGAGACAGAGAGAGAGAGAGAGAGAGAGAGAGAGAGAGAGGGAATACAAGCAGGGTGAGAGGGAGAAGCAGATTTTCTTCCAAGCAGGGAGCCCAAGGTGGGCCTTGATCCCAGGACACATGGATCATGACCAGAGCTGAAGGCAGCCACTTAATGACTGAGCCACCCAAGTGCCCAACCCTCCCATCTCTAATAAACACAAATCTGATCTGTTTTACTCTGAGCTGATTCTTGTTTATCTTTTTTTTTTTTTAGATTCCACATACAAGTAAGATCATGTAGTATTTGTCTTTCTCTGCCTTATTTAACTAAGCATAATGCCTTAAAGACTCATTCATGTTGTTGGAAATGGCAATATTTCCTTCTTTTCTGTGGCTGAATAATACCGTGTGTGTGTGTGTGTATACGTACAGTTTCTTTATCCAATCATCTGTCGATGAACACTTAGGTTGTTTCCATGTCTTGTCTGTTGTAAGTAATGCTGCTGTGACCATGATGACGTGCAGATCTCTCTTTGACATAATGTTTTTGTTTCCTTCAGATGTATTTCAGAATTAGAATTGCTGGTAGTTCTATTTTTAATTTTAACCTCCATATGATTTTCCATAGTGACTGTTCCCATTTACTTACCCACCAACAGTACACATGGGTTACCTTTTCTCCACAGCCTCACCAGCTTTTACATCATCTTTTTTATGATAACCATTATAATAAGCATGAGATGACATCTCATTTTGGATTTTATTTGCATTTCCCTGATGATTAGTGATATTGGGCACATTTTCATGTCCCTGTTAACTATTTGCATATTGTTTTTGGAAAGATGTCTATTCAGGTCCTTTGTTCATTTTTTCATTAGATTATTTTTCCTGTTGAGTTGTAGACGTTCTTTATGTATTTTGGATATCAACTTCTTATCAGATATGATTTACAAATTTGTTTTTTCTCCATTCTGTAAGGTTTTGTTTTTTTTTTTTTCATTTTACTGATTTTTGTTTGATTTTTGCTGTGCAGTAGCTTTCTTGTTTGGTTATCTGTAATGTCTTTTGCCAATATCTTCTCCCATTCCGTGGATCGCTTCTTAGGTTTGTTGAATGTTTCCTTTGCTGTGCTGAAGCTTTTTATCCTGATAAAGTCCCAAAAGTTCATTTTTGCTTTTGTTTCACTTGCCTTTAGAAACATGTCTTCAAAGAAGTTGCTGTGGCCGATGTTGAAGAAGTAATACCCTATGTTCTCCTCTATGATTTTAATGGATTCCTGTCTTAAATTGAGGTCCTTCATCTATTTTGAGTTTATCTTTGTGTATGGTGTAAGAGAATGGTCCAGTTTCATTCTTCTGTATGTAGCTATCCAATTTTACCAGCACCACTCACTGAAGAGACTGTCCTTTTTCCATTGGATATTTTATCCTGATTTGTCAAGGATTCATTGACCACAGAGTTGAGGGTCCATTTCTGGAGTCCGTCTATTTTGTTCTATTGATCTATGTGTCTGTTTTTGTGCCAATACCATGCTGTCTTGGTGATCACCGCTTTGTAATATAGCTTGAAGTCAGGCAACATGATGTCCCCAGCTTTTTTTTTCTTTTTCAACATTCTCCTGGCAATTCAGGATTTTCTCATTCTGTACAAATTTTAGGATTGTTTGTTCCAGCTCCTTAAAAAAATGCCAATGGTATTTTAATAGGGATGGTACTGAAAATGTAGATTGCTCTGGGAAGGACAGACATGTTAACAATGTCTATAAAAATCTTACTACTACTTCTGAAATGTCTCTTTAATTCCATAACTACTGTCACTTGCTTTCTTCAATCCCTATGTGTTAACTGAACTATAACAACTGAGAGACTAAATGCATAAATTGACAATGACCAGGCTATGTATAAAAACAGAACTCTGTCCCACAACCTGAAACAACCTTCCTAGGGTGTACATAAGGAAACCTCTTATGTACAATAAATAGTCCAGAAAGCCAGGCTGCCATAGATTAGATTTTTAGGAAGTCAGAACAAAATCTCTAGTAACAATACAGGGGCTAAACAATAGTTGCTGTAACAATTGGCCCAAATAAGCAAGACTTGGTTAATTTTTATTTTAATTTTAATTTTTATAATAAGGCCAACCAGAGAGAGATGAGTATGTACCAAAAAGCAATCACACGGGATTCCTTGCTTCCAGTTAGAATACCTTCCACTTCCCCATGCCGATAGCCTCCAGTAAGGGCATAGCTGTGGCTTCCCTTTTTCTTACTACCCACCCATCTGCCTATCTTTGAGGCTCTGCCAAAATCCAAGTGACAGTGACTGATTCCCTGGTTGTGGACAAGCTCTGAATAAATAGCCATTGCTTGTTCTCATTTGGTTGCTCTTCACTTATTTCTAGACAACAAAATCCTAACTAGTCTCTCCATAGTCTGGATACTTCCAAACAATCTTGTGCAAGTAGAGTGATATTCCAGAACTTGGAACCTGTATTGTTGTTGATCTGAATATTTTTTAGTGGCTCCTCATTACCTTGGGAATCAAAGTAAAATTCTTAAGCTGAGCTCACAAGACCCCTGTCTCAACTCTTACCATTCTCTCAAGTAAACATCTTGCTGATCTCATGATATGCCAAGCACTGTCATTCCTCCAATTGTTTTTAACAATCTGGTGTAATTTCTTTTAATGAGTTTTCTACCTTTATCCACCTGTTTAATTCCACTTTAATCCTTCTTGACTGGGTTAACTATCTTATCCTTAAAGAATCTTGTGCTACTGCCAAGCCTTATTATATTTTTTTCTCTTCTATATTCTGACAGTAACTTACCACTTACATTTATCTCCATACTTCCCTATTTTACCTACCATTTTCTCTCATTCTTGTTGCCTTGGGATTGTACGTCCTCAATCAAATACTAGTAATAATCCTTGCCTCAGGTTTTGTTTCCTAGGGGTCAAGGTCTAAAATAAGGTGAATATAACATCAGCCTGCAAGAAGAGCTGGTAATTTAAATGAATCAAAAGTGTGGTGTAACCAATGGTAACAGAAATCTTGTCTTTGTCAACATGGAGATTTTAGCTGCTTTATATTGTTACATATAAATCCAATAGGATGCTAAAGTTAAAATCCTAAGAATTTGTGCATGTACTCATTATCCTATGGATAGCCTATGCTAAGAGAGTTTAAAAAAATCTCAATACATGCCTGCTAAGAAAGTAAAGCTAGAGATGTGTTTATGTTAACTAACCAATTTAGAAGGCTATTTTATTCCAAGTATATTTGGATTGTGTTCAAAGGATAGAAAAACCAGTGATCTCTGATCTGGTAACCCATGTTAGTGGCTAGACCAAGTCTGAGAATATAAGCCATGTGCCCATCTCACTTTCCATTTGCCCTTTCCTGTGTTAGTCCTTGAGAACCTCCGACTTAAAGGCTTTGAGGAAAAGCATGAACAAAAGATATAATCAAATACAGAGAACAGACATTTGCTGCAATTGATGCCTGACAAAGTCATAAACTGTACGTGAACATTGAAGACATATGCTTGCCACAGTAGGAGTAAATAGGCCTGCTACTGTAGAGCCCATGAAGACAGGGATCCTGTGGAGTCTTTTGAAAATTCTATACAGAAAAGGAGGTGTTTGTTGTGTCCAAATACGTGCACTGCTTGATTTTTATTTTTTTAAGTAGAAAACCATCATCTCTACCAGAGTAGACTGTTTATCAATGTTTATCAATGTGCATACTCCAAAGGCACCTTAATCTACTTGAAAATAACATTAAATTTGATGTCATAATATGCTTCAAAAGAGTAACTCTGTACATGGAGAAATTTGCAGTTCAGAAGTCCTAGTTTATGTGACAGGTAGAAAGAATTTAACTGAAGGGTTGGTATGGGGCTGTGCCTGGCTGACAGAGTCCTCCCTGTTATCAGTATGAAGTATAACAAGAGGAAAGAAGAAACAAGTTTCATTGCTAGATGCTAATAAAACTTCAAAGTAAACTTGTAGCTTTTTAAAGCACTGATCCATGGGATTCTAAGCCATTTTTCAAAATGAAAAAAATATCCGAGAGACTCTTCTATACAAAATTTAGAATGATATTCTAACATAATATTTCTATTTATAGTACTAGTGTGTTTTTAAAATACATTTGAAAGAACCAATGAGACATTTTTTTATTACTTATGTATTTTTACAATTCCTGATAATATGATATCTAAAGCCCTTATGGGTAGATGAATGAAAGTAAGCAGCTGTATAACAGGTATTAAAATGACCAATGAATAGCCATATGCTCATTTTGAAAAAAAAAAAAAAAAAAAACAACATTTACTTAGTCTGTTATAGGTCACAGAAATTGATAGCAAGTTCATAGTTAGTTACTTCTCTAACACAGATTCTCAAGAAGACCTTAATGGGAGGATTTTTAGAATTTGCTCCTGTAAGTCATTTTGTAAGAAATCGGTATAGGTACTCTAGCTAAACAAAAAAATCTCCAGAAATTAACTGAAAGTCTATGGTTTAAAAAAAATAATAACAAAATTATTTACATTTAAGAAAGAAAAACAAAGGCTCTCTAGGTGTCTGTAACTATCCTTATCCTCTAATTAAAAATGATTTTATAAAAATAAAAATGTTAATTATAAAAATACTGTTTTCTTCTAGGTAAAGTCATGTTTAGAGCCAATCAACATGCCAAATTCTTAATTTACATAGTCACATTAAATTCTTACAACAATTCTATGACAAAGATACATTCTGTTTTACAGATAGGAAAAATGAGATTAATATCCTTGTTATGACAGCTACTAATTAGCAAAAGCAAAATCAAGAGGTGCTTGATTCCAAAACTTTTTTTTTTTTTAAAGAATTTATTTATTTATTTGACAGAGAGAGATCACAAGTAGGCAGAGAGGCAGGCAGCAGCGGGGGAGGGGGAGCAGGCTCCCCACCGAGCAGAGAGCCCGATATGGGACTCTATCCCAGGACCCTGAGATCAGGACCTGAGCTGAAGGCAGAGGCTTAACCTACTGAGCCACCCAGGTGCCCCAGAAACTTGTTTTTTGTTTCACCATTATAAAAGCCACTTTCCCATTACAGGATTTATTTACTTTACCTGTTCAAGATGCCAGCAAGGTAGGTACTAAGGATGGGAAAAAGTACCCTCTCAGGCTAGCAGAGCTCTAATAAATGAAATCTTTCAAACCTAGAAATCAGACAAGATTTTTTGATTGACACATCAAGTCACTCAATTTTAAAAAAGAATTATTGGTAATATATTGTGTTTCTACATCAATTCAACAATATAAAATTTTTCAGCATAACAAGTATGCTTTATTAAATGCATGGTATTAAAAATTAGAAAAAAATGCATCCATTAATAACTTTATTTTATTAATAAAACTGAAAATAGAAAAGGGGAGTGGTTGGCAGATCAACTGTTTAGTCATTTATTAAGTTATCACAGAATTTTTTCATAGGACAATTATATGCAAAACACTGAATTAAGTTTTCTGCTCTCCATAAAGAAAACTTATCCAGTTGACCCTCCAAAATCATATTATTTCTACATGGCACTTTATTCCAAGTAAAGATACATGGTAAAGAATAATTTGTAATTTGTTTAAAGCAGACTATGGTTGAGGACCAGGACAGGAATGATTTAATGAGAAAATCGCAGAAATGATCAATGGACAGAGAGGAGCATCAGGACGAACTGTGGCCAAGTGAATGACAAGAATAAAATATTTAGCCTGAAAGGTGACAATACTTAAAAAAATACAAGGATATTGGCTAAAAGTGGCTAGAGAAATATTTGGCTTAAAATTTCTTCTATTTAGCAGAAAAATATATTATTATATCCTAATTTTGAAGGCAAAAATTATATATTGCTAGAATTTTACGTTCAATTATGCTGTCATTTGTACAATGAGAACTAAAAATCTCAGAACCAAAAATCTTGCACAGACAGAATCATTTACAAGTATGAGAAACTATCTTGAAAATAGGAGCTTACTAAACTTTTAGAAAATTTACACTGAAGAGATATAATAAAAAGCTTATCTTTATCACTTCAATAATATTTAATTTCACTGTAATCATGGTAAACCCTATAGTAGGAGACAGTATATAAAGATTCGATTTTTTCTGTAAAAAGCTCAGAGAAAATAACACAGTAGCAAGTAATACTTTTAATTGGAGGATTCAATAAGAATAGTTACAGAAAACTAGAACACCCTTCTCTTTGGTTTAAAAAAAGATGCCATATTTTTAAACATTTTTGGAAGAGATTTCTTAGAAAACAAGTAGTTTTATTTTTCTACTTGGTAACAGCCCTGTAGGGTAGACTTAAGATGTGTTGTAGGAAGTAATCTAAGTTTTTTCAGGAATGTTCCCTCTCCCCCCAAAAAGGCTGAATAACTTTGTAAATTCCATAGAAATGTAATTGTATTTCTCTGTTTTACTAAATAAACTATTTGCCTCCTCCTTCCTTCGCCATCCTCCCCCATACTTAAGGGTGTTTCCAGTGATTTGGCAATTTGTTCATAATAGAGAGAATAATATATAATCAAAACTTGATTTCATGCCTGATTTGATTACAGAGTACTGATTAAACTAATGCTAGTGAATTCTCTTTAATTCAGTGATTAGGAGAGGGGTGTTTTCCTATACATCTTTGAGAGACAAATCACCATAAGACAGTCTCCTTGTCCTTATTGATGGGGAGATCTGAATCAGGCATTATCTAATTTTTTTTCATTCTTTTAAATATAAATTTATTAACAGGCTTTTAGGTTTTCCTCAGAAACTGGGACTTCAGGTCCCTGAGCAAATGGAAGCAAAGTGATCTCCTTGTCTCTTGAGTTTAATGACATTTATTGCTTCAGAGTCTTGACAAGTCCCATTATTACATTTCACTTCTTGAAAAGTGGCAGTGTGCAAAGCCTAATACCTGACATAGCATTATATATCTTGTCCAGTAGGTTTACAAGTTAATTCATTAAACCAAATCATTTTCATTAGAACACTGGCTTCATGTGTTACTACCAGCACTAAAATAAATCATTTTATTCTGTCCATTATGGTAAGTGATACATCTGAAACATTTATTAAGTTAAAGTGTTCTCTCAAATTCTCATGTTCAATTACTCTTGTCACCACTCACTGTGCTGATACTTCTCTCAGGAGTCATTACCTATAAGGATAAATTCCAACTCTGTTTCCTGATATTTATGTTCCTTTGCAGTTTGGCCACAGCCTACTCTTCCAGCCTCATCGCCTACGATTCTGTACCCAAATCATTCACAGCAACCAGGCTGCCCTGTTCGCCATCTGAAGATCTGCAGTGGACCCTGAAGTCTGCATAATACTTCTGCCCCCAACCAGAGGCTCCACCTCCTCTTTGTTTAGGCAAACTGTACCCTTCTTTTGGGATCAAATCCAACCCCGCCTCTTTCTACTTCTTATCTGTACCTCTCTTTTGCACATTAAAATACGTTCTGATGAAAGGCGCTTTGCTGCTCTCCTTACTGTGCTGTTCACAGGTATCATATGCTCACATCTCAGGTGACTGACTACTCCTTGAACTTACAGTTTAGTTTTTAGATTGTATAAGGATATAAACTGCTCTGTTACAGTTTTCCCTAATCACCCAACACCTAGCACCAAACACATAGAAAACAGTGTTCACATGAAAAAATGTCTCAGGACTTGCATAGGATATTTTGCCTGGAGTCAGAGGAGGGGTACTCTGTCTTTACCAAAGGAACTCTAGTAAATTAGCTCTAAGTTCCTGCTTTGCATATTGGTGGTCACTCTTCTCATTTCTTTGAATCTACTGAGGAAATGACATGCCTTAGACCATAGATGCTCCCGGTTACATTTTCTCTAATTAGTGAGTAATATTTCCAGGAGAAATGTTATTTATTGAATCTCCAGCATATATGGGGAATTCTATAAATCCACAATCTCTAATTCAACTTTAGCTCTGTGTGTGTTGTATATTCCTTGAGTCTTTTGAACTTCACTTTTTGGGTTCACTAAATAGTACTATTGTACTATCACCAGTACACCTTCAGGCACTACGGTACAAAGTGTTAAATTAGAAAATATTAACAGAAAGCCGTGGTAAACAGCAGAGACTCCACATTTTACTGAATTTAAGATAGCTGAATCCAGCACTCATTTCCTTTTAATATAGTTTTTTTTTTTAAGTTTTTTTTTTTTTTTTTTTGACAGACAGATCATAAGTAGGCAGAGAGGCAGGCAGAGAGACAGGAGGAGGAGGCAGGCTCCCTGCCGAGCAGAGATCCCAATGCGGGACTCGATCCCAGGACCCTGAGATCATGACCTGAGCCGAAGGCAGAGGCTTTAACCCACTGAGCCACCCAGGCGCCCTAGCAGCACTCATTTTCTAAGTGTTGGTGGTGTGGTGGAAGAAAATTTTCACCAAAAATATGTACAACAGTTTTGTTTACTAGCTCTCATTGGCTGAGAAACTAAGACAGGAATAAAATGTATATTAATAGCTTAAACTAACAGATTGGTACACATATATGTATGAATATATTTACACATACATATATGTTAAATGTTTCAGATAAAAATAAAATTATAATAAAATAGTTCCCCCAGGATGCGGAAAAAATAAGTTATGCTTAGATTAAAAATTAAAACCAAAAAAAAATTAAAACCACTAAATATAAGAGTAAATATGTTTGGATAATTAGTTCAGTTATATAAAATGGATGATTCACAACTTCAGTGATTTTCATGAATTTTCAATATAATCATAATAATACTTATTAATTCATTTTACTATTTTAGTATCCAAGGATCCAAAAACTCAATCTTAGACATTATATGCTAACAATATTGAAGAAAAGAGATGTGGATTTAGTAACTATAAAATAATGTTGGCTCCTAATTTTTTAATGTGTGAATTTTGCTAAGCTACAAGCCCTATTTAATCTATCAAACACTAATGTAGGTGTTGCTGTAAAGGTGTTTAATCACAAATGTGATTAAAATCTACAATTAGCTGACTTTGAGTAAAAAAGATTTTCCCAGATAAACTGAATGGGCCTGATTTAATCATTTGAAATGCCTCAAGAGTAGAGCTAAAGCTTCCCTGATAAAGAAGAAATTGCATCTATGGACTGTAGTTCTAGCCTGCCTTTCATGACCCTGCCTGGTGTATTTGGGACTTTCCTAACCAGCTCCCACATTCCTTCAAGCTAATTTCCTGCAATAGACCTGTTTATTTATGACTCCTCCGGTCTATGTCTATAGCTGAAGCTTGACTGACTGAATTATGCACACTCCGTTTGTGTGCATAAATATGTACCTGTGTAGTGTTATACATATTCATGCATTCAGGTGTATTAATAGAATGGGCATATAATCTATTCTCCCTCCGATAGGTGGACATTTTTTTTTTTTTTTTTTTTGTAATCCTGAGGACAAAAGAGTGGCCAGCAGTCAGCTAGGTGAAGGGGCTGGACAGAGTGTCAGGAGCATACGAAACATCCTGTGTAATGGCCTGGAGATCAGTATGAGAAGGCTTCTGCCTAGGAACAAGAGATGGCACGGAGCCAAGTGTGCAGTTGCAGAGGAGCAAGAGACTATGGAACTGCTCAGATCCCACTGAATTAACCCTTCCTGAAAAATTTGTATTTTAACTCAGGTTAATGTGAGTAAATCCTGAATTGGCCCTTTTAGGGTCTGTGACCTTGGTCAAGTCCCTTGGCTTTGGTAGTATCCAGAACTTTATTGGTTTTGCCCTCAGTATTAACTTTCCCTCCAATACTTTTTAAAAATACACAAGGAAGTGGCCTGTTTCTCTAAAGGCCTGCATATAGTAGGTACACCCAGAAAAGCTGGTGGGTTGGTGAATGTCCAAGGCTCTATAGTGAAGGAGGACAGCATCTCTGGCTTATTATTCAACCATGACCACAAAAGCAGGCTTAGACCTGTGCCCAACATCACATACCACGTCATACGGGCAGCTGAGAACACTACAAAGGCAATAATCAGGATGGAAAATTCCCCCTTCCAAGTTCTTGAAAAGCCTATTATTCCCTGGCGCTCAGGTGAAATGGGAGAATTTTGTTTGTATTCTAGGCAAGAGAAGTATGTTGCTTTTCTGGAGGAAGAGTAACAGCTTATGACTAGAGGGATATTTCTTTAGGGTTTTTTTTTTTTTTTGAGATATAATTGACATATAGTATTAGTTTCAAGTATACAGATAATTATTTGATATTTATATATACTGTAAAATGAACACCACAGTAAGTCTAGTTGATATCTATCACCACACTGTTTTTTTTCTTCTTGTGATGAGAACTTTCAAGTTTTAACTTCTAAGACCCACTCTCTTAATTTCGAAATATTTGACACAGTATTATTAACTATAATCACCAAAGTGTACATCACATCCCTTTGATTTATTTATTTTATAATTGGAAATTTGTACCTTTGGTCCTCTTCACCCAATTGCCCACCACCTACTTCCCAGCCCCCCACTCCCTACCCCACCACCCTCCCGCATATGGCAGCTATCATTTTGTTCTTTCTCTATGAGCTGGGTTTTGTTTCGTTTCATCTTATTTTTCAAATTCTACATATAAGTGACACAAAAAGTATTTGTCTTTATCTATCAGACTGATTTCAGTTTGCATAGCGCCCTTGAGGTCCATCCATGTTGTCACAAATGGCAAAATTTCCTTATTTTTATAGCTGAGTAATATTCTATTTTCTTTATCTATTAATCTGTGTTGGACACTTAAGATATTTCCATATCTTGGCTACTATAAATGACGTTTCAATGAACATGGAGCTGAAGATAAATTTTCAAGTTAGTGTTTTTATTTTCTCCCAATAAATATCTAGAAGTGGAATTTCTGGATCATATGGTAGTTCTATTTCTCATAATTTTCTGATGTTCTACATAGTTATTATCATATTAATAAAACTACTGAAAATGGAAGCTTAGTCTCAGTTTGAATTCTCAAAGTAGCACTTTTGGTTACAAGGTCTTAACCGTTCTTTTTATCTCAATAGTCATTTTTCTTTCTGGTTTTATAAATGTACTACCCAGTTGCTGCTCATAGTTGTTGCTCTGTATCCTGTCTTAAACTATAATCGCCCATATGGAAGGGTGCCCACATTCAATTATGATATCTTTCCATAGATCTGTTTTGCTATTGATCTGCTCTCTCTGCATATTCAGCAGGTTATGGGGTGTGGTATATATGTATGTGTGTAGTATTTAATTTTAATTTCACTGTAGTTAACATACAGTGCAATATTCATTTCAGGTGTATAATATAGTGATTCTACAATTCTATGTATTACTAAATGCTCATCATGATAAATATACTCTTCATCTCCTTCACCTATTTCACTCATCATTCTATCCACCTCCCCTCTGGTAAACATCAGTTTGTTCTCTGGGTTAAGAGTCTGTTTAAGGGGGAGGGCACTGATGTGGCTCAGTTGGTTGGGCAGGCAACTCTTAGTTTTGGCTGAGGTCCTGATCTCAGATTGTGGGATTGAGCCCTGTATCAGGCTCCACAATCAGCATGGAGTCTGCTTGAGATTCTCTTTCTCCCTCTCCTTCTGCCCCCTCCCTCATTTGCATGCTCTCTCTCTTTCTCTCTCTCTCTCAAATAAATAAATAAATCTTTTTAAAAAAGAGTCTGTTTTTTGGTTTCTCTTTTTTCCTTTCTTCATTTGTTTTGTTTCTTAAATTCCACATATGAGTAAAATCATAAAGCAATTGTCTCTGAATGACTTATTTCACTTAGCATAATATTCTCTAGCTCTACCCATGTTGTTACAAATAACAAGAGTTCTTCCTTTTTTATGGCTGAGTAATATTTCATTGAATATATACGTCTTTACTCATCTATTGATGGACTCTTGAGCTGCTTCCATAATTTTGCAATTATAAATAATGCTGCAATAAGCATAGGGATTCATATATCTTTTTAAATTAGTATTTTCATATTTTTTGGTAGATACACAGTAGTGGAATTACTAGATCATATGGTAGTTCTATTTTTAATTTTTTAAGGATGCTCCATACCGTTTTACACAGTAGCTGCACCAGTTTGTATTCCCACCAATAGTGTAAATGGGTTCTTTTTTTTTCCACATTCTAACATTTGTTTCTTGTTTTTTTCAATGTTAGTCATTCTGACAGGTATGAGATGATATTTCATTGTAGTTTTGATTTGCTATACCCTGATGATGAGTGATAATGAGCATCTTTTCCTGTGTCTGTTGGCTATCTGTATTTTTTTGGGGAGAAATTTCTGTTATGCCTTCTGCCTATTTTTTAATTGGATTCTTTTTTTTAATTTTGATGTTTTATAAGTTCTTTACATATTATGGATATTACCAGTTTTTTTGGAAATGTCATTTGCAAATATCTTCTCCAGTTTAGTAGGTTGTCTTTTCATTGTGCTGATTGCTTCCTTTACTGTCCAGAAGCTTTTTATTTTGATATATTCCCAATAGTTTTTTTTTTTAAGATTTTATTTATTTATTTGACAGAGATCACAAGTAGGCAGAGAGGCAGGCAGAGAGAGAGAGAGAGAGAGGAGGAAGCAAGCTCCCTGCTGAGCAGAGAGCCCGATATGGGGCTCAATCCCAGGACTCTGGGATCATGACCTGAGCGGAAGGCAGCAGCTTAACCCACTGAGCCACCCAGGCGCCCCGCCCAATAGTTTATTTTTGCTTTTGTTTCCTGCCCTTAGAAGATTTATCTAGAAAAATGTTGCCATAGAGGATATCAGAGAATTTACTGCCTTTTTTATCTTGTTGGACTTTTATGGTTTCAGGTCTCATAGTTAGGTCCTTAATCCATGTTAAGTTTATTTTTCCATATGGTGAAAAAAAGTGGTCTGGTTTCATTTGTTTACACGTAGCTATACAGTTTTAACAACACCATTTGTTAGAGAAACTATCTTTTCTCACTGCATATTCTTGTTTCGTTTGTCAGAGATTAATTGACCGTATACTTCTGGGTTTGTTTCTGAGGTCTCTATTCTGTTCCATTGATCTATGTATCTATTTTTGTGCCAGTACCATTCTGTTTCAACTACCACAGCTTTGTAGTATATCTGGAAATCTGGGATTGTAATACCTCCAGATTTATTCTTCTTTTCAAGATCTCTTTGGCCATTCTAGGCTTTTGTAGTTATATACAAATTATAACATTATTTCTTCTAGCTCTGTGAAAAATGATCTTGGTATTTTGATAGGGATTACATTAAATATGTAGGTTGTTTTAGTAGTATGGGACACTTTAACAATATTTTTTCTTCCAATCCATGGGCATGGAATATCATTCCACTTGCCTGTGATGTCTTCAGTTTTTTTTTTCATTAATGTTTTACAATTTTCAGACTATATGTCTTTCACCTCCTTGGTTACATTTATTCCTAGGTATTTTATTCTTTTTGGTGCAATTGTAAATGGGATTGTTTTCTTAATTTCTCTTTCTGCTACTTCATTATTAGTGTATAGAAATGCAACCCATTTTTGTGTATTAGCTTCTTACCTTGCAACTTTACTGAATTAATATACAAGGTCTGATAATATTTTGGTGGAGGCTTTAGGATTTTCCATGTATATTATCATGTTATCTTGCAAATAATGAAAGTTTTATTTCTTCCTTAACAATTTGGATGTCTTCTATTTATTTTTCTTGTCTGAATGCTGTGGCTAAGACTTCCCGTACTATATTGAATAAAAGTCATAAAAGTGAATATCCTTGTCCTATTCCTGATCTTAGGGGAAAAGTTCGGTTTCTCACCACTGATGTTAGCTATGGGTTTTTCATATATGGCCTTTATTATATTGAGATATGTTCTCTTTAAACCTACTTTGTTGAGAGTTGTTACCAAGTATGGATGTTTTTTTTTTTTTTGTCAAATGCATTTTTCTGCATCTATAGAAATTATCATAATGTTTTTATCCTTTTTTCTGTTGGTGTTATGTATCAGATTGATTGATTTGTGAATATTGAACCACTTTTGCATCCCAGGAATAAATCCCACTTGATTATGGTAAATGATTTTTTAATGTATTGTTGGATCCAGTTTGCTAATATTTTGTTGAGGATTTTTGCATCTGTATTCAGAAGTACAAGAGGCTTGTAGTTCTTTTTTTTTGGTAATGTCTTTACTTGGTTTTGTTACCCAGATAATGCTGCCCTTATAGAATGAATTTGGAAGTTTTCTTTCCTCTTCTGTTTTTGGAGTCGTTCAATAAGAATTGGTATTAACTCTTCTTTAAATGTGTGGTAGAATTCACTCGTGAAACTTCCTCCTGGACTTTTGTTTCTTGGGAGATTTTTTTTTATTACTGATTCAATTACTGATTACTGGTAATTGGTCTGTTCAGATTTTCTATTTCTTTCTGATTCAGTTTTGATAGTTTATATGTTCATAGGAAGGGAAAAAATGTGTATATATATATATATATTTTTTTTTTTTTTTTCCAGTCAAAGGATTCACAAAACAAAAGGATGTGAAGAATAAAGAAAGAGGGGAGCCTAGGTGGCTCAGTGGGTTAAAGCCTCTGCCTTCGGCTCAGGTCATGATCCCAGAGTCCTGGGATTGAGCCCCACATTGGGCACTCTGCTCAGTGGGGAGCCTGCTTCCTCCTCTCTCTTTCTCTGCCTGCCTCTCTGCCTACTTGTGATCTCTGTCTGTCAAATAAATAAATAAATCTAAAAAAAAAAAAAAAGAATAAAGAAAGATGTGTTGTGGCCTCTTCTCTACATTTGTCTTGGACAGTCTTTCTGCAAGACGTAGGGTCATTTCCTTGGTTATTTACACTGACGTAGGTGTTGTCTAGTTGTATCCATGGTATGAGGTGAGCTTAGGATCCTCCTATTCTACCATCATCCCCAGACAGCCCATCATATTTTCTTTTTTTGTCTCTATGTTTTTCTAGAAAAACTATCAGTTGTACTATAAACATCTATCCACCCATTGCCATTTCCAGAATTACAAAAACATTTCTCTGTGCTCACTTCAATTTCCCAATTTTAATCATCCATGAATTTGTAGGAGTTAGTTATCCAAAATAACCTGTCAGTATGTTTTAAGTCCTCAAGTTCATTTCACCTTTAGCAATAATTTCACCAAATATAGTCCATATAATTTGCAAATACGTCTATGATTTAAACACAGATACTCATCTTCTGTCCTGGATATTTAATTGCATATTTAATTCACACTGCAATCATATGACTTAAGAAAGAGATGTAGTTCTACTAAATGGAGTTCTACTAAAATGGAGTTCTACTAAAAACTCCATGTTTTATGTGTTATACCAAGTTATTACACCCAGATGTCTTAATTTTAAGTCAATAACATCGATTTTGGACCACCTAGTGATTCAGCATCTCCCATGTTCCTACAACTTTGCCATCACTGTGGTATCTGAATAGTAGAGAGATATATCTTTGTTTCTTCTTATTTTTAAACTGTTCTGGAAGGAGGTTGTAGGGGAAAACACAGAGAATAAAACTGTTACTGAGTGTAATATGAAATTAAAAATAAATACATATTTTTAAATTTATATTTATATATATTTAATATATTATATATATATATATATTTCAGAATTATCAAATTTCTCTAACTATCAATGGAATAGGACTCTTCTATGAGTTATGCTGCAAAGCCTAAGGCAACATTCTTGATAATTTTTCAAGGAATTGGAGTCAAATACAATTAAAGTATGTAAAGCAATATGAAATGTGCATACCAATTTTCAAGAAGACAGTTTGGCCTTAGAAATATTTTGATGGACTTCAAATCACACAATTCAATTTTACATCTGTCAAGCTATGAAAATCAATTCATATTTTAAAAACATCATCTACAAATTTCTTAAGGGAAGGTATGTCCCAAATCAATTTTGTGATTATTACCTACTTCTCTGTAATCTTTGGATCTATTCTCAGTATTATGTAACTCATGTACATGAAAAATTGCAGTAACTCAAAACAATAAACCTTGTTTTAGGCAATAGTGCTTTGAATGTTTTAAGAAATTTCGTTCTACTATCTAACATAGATTACCATAATTAATGAGGGCTGTGCAATTCATCCATGATATCATAATTTTTATTGTGTCATTCCTGAGAGAGTAGAATTTACATGCACTTTTTGAATTCCTTTATATAAAGAAAAAGTGCATCACATTTTCATAACAAACTGTTTAAGAAAATGTATTTTTTATAAAAATTATTTTCCTTTGTTCAATTTTTTCTTTTGTAAGCAGACAAGTATTATTTTTTGTTTGTTTTGTAAGAATATTATGGAAAAACTCTTGAAAGAAATCTTAAACAGGAATCTGAGGGGTTTTTTTGAAGGCAATAGTTTATAGAGGGAAAATATGTGAGAAGTAAACAAAAAACACAACAAAATCTCTTTAAACCAAAGGACGAAAAAAAAGTATATTATAAAAAATGTATTGTACACGAGTCTTTCATTTTCCAAAGTACTTAAAATGAATCTTTGGTGTCATATTTTCCATAGTTTATAAACTATTTCCTCTATGAAATACAACATTTTGGTTTTGCTTTACTCATTGGTCTTTATCTTCCTCACTGGCTCCTCTTTCTTCCTTCAAAAGAATATACTCTGCAAGCTGAAAACCATTTTCATCACTTCTTTAAAATTTATACTCCTTAACAAGACCATCTTTAAATTTTCAAATTTTCAAATATTGACTTCTATCTTCATATTTCAGACAAACCTTCAAATTAAATTACCCCTAAAGCTTTCTTATAGCATAACATCAAACTCATCCCTGTCCAAAATGTGCTTTTTCTCTCAATTCCTTTATCTGTCTATCTGTTGGGACAAAATTAAACTAATAATATAATGCCTCACTCTTAGTTGGTACCTAGAAAATGTAGAATGAATCCCATCACATTTTTCCTACTACTTACACTGAAAACTCTGATATTTTTTTCATGCCCTGTTCTCTCTCTTCAAAGACTGGAGTTTAACTTATTCCAGTTTTTTCTTGGGAACTTCCTTTTACATTAACTACATGAAAGAATTACTCCAAATGACAACTAAGAAAAATCAATTGTCCTAATATATGTTTTCTCATATACCTAGGGAATATCAACATCAGATTAATCTTCTAAAATATAAATTATAATATAACTTTTTTATTTCTCAATGGTAAAGTAGGGGAAAGGGGATGAATAGTCAGAGCACAGAGTATTTTTAGGGTAGTGAATATACTGTATGATATCATAATGACAGATATGTGTTATGATACATTTGAACAAACCCACAGAATATAAAATACCAAGAGTGAACCCTAAAGTAAACTATGGGCTTTGGGTGATTATGATTTTTTAATGTAGCTTCTTCATCAGTTTTAACAAATGTACCACTCTGGTGGGGATGTTGGAAGTACAGGAGACTAGGCATGGATGGGGCAGGTTATATCTGGTAAATCTCTGTATCGTCCTGTCAATTTTGCTGTGAACCTAAAATTACTGTGAATATTTTAAAAAATTAATAACTTTTAAAGTTATTTTTATTATTTTTTTTCAATGGATAGTCTTCTTGGTTTTCTACCTAATAATCTTAATATTATAAGTCCTGAACAATGTGCTTCCTTTTCTGTGTGCATCTGCTTTTCTTCTCATTGTGTCACCACAATTCTAACCAAATAGATTTTCTTTCCTTCTTTTTTTTTTTTTGTTTGGTCTGTCTCTTTTTTTTATTATTATTCATTATTTTTATTAACATATAATGTATTATTTGCCCCAGGGATACAGGTTTGTGAATCATCAGACTTACACACTTCACAGCACTTACCGTATCACATACCCTCTCTAATGTCCATAACCCAACCACACTCTCCACACCCCCCTCCCCTCAGCAACCCTCAGTTTGTTTTGTAAGATTCTTAACAAACTGATTTTCTGACTGCACTTTGAATTTCTTTTGAAGATTTCATTCCTTTAGGTACATTATGCTTCCTCTTGTTCTAACTAAAAATCTCTCTCCTATGTCCTCATGTATCCAAATCTTACTAATGTTTAAAAGCCCAACATACATATTACTCATTTCAGGAAGGTTTTTCTGAACATACTGCCCTATGGTAGTCTCCCTCACTCCTTGTTAAGGCACTAAAACATGCTGGGCTTTGGTAATAAACAGAACTGGATCTAAATGTTAACTCTGTGTGTTACTGTCTTGTGACCTTGTCACATTTCCTGATTTTTTTTTTAATTTCAGATTCCTTAAGCATTAGAATGGAACAATATATCTGATTCACATCATTTTGTAAAGACTTAACTCTGTATGTACATGTGTGTACATATGTGTGTTTGCATACATATAGTTTCTTGCATATAGACATAAGTGTTCAATAAATTGTACCTACAATTATTTCTAAAGCACTTCTCATCTTTTCTGTTCATTTAATCATCAATTACATATTTAACGGATATAATGTTACATTTATGGATGTTGTCCCAGTTCTCTCCACTTTTCTATGTATGAGTTCAGTATTTTAGTTATTTTCAATACCTCACAACACCAAACAGAGAAGTCACTTAATAAATATCTTTTTACTTAGTGGAATAAAATTTCCTCCTCAACCTCCACCTAGGACCATAAAGTTTTATACATAGTAGCAAATCCTGAGATGTACATCCCTAGATTGTAGACTTAGGGAAACTCAGAAAAAACACCCTTAAAATTGATCTCAAGAATGTTGAAAGAATAATTTCTGATTAAAATATTGCCCCAATGTAGTATAAAAAGCTCTAGCTTGGCGTTAGTATAAAGCTCCCATTCATTGAATAACAGCTCACTGCTTTTGATCAAGTGATATAAATTCTCTTGGCATCCACTTTCTCCTCTACAAAATGGAAATAATATAACACCATTATCACATATAACTTTGAAAAACAATTGAGTAATAATTGTTGATATCAAAGTAATTCATGAAGCTACACTGTACATAAAAATATAAATGCTCTTGGTATCCACTTTCTCCTCTACAAAATGGAAATAATATAACACCATTATTACACAGAACTTTGAAACCCAATTGAGTAATAATTGTTGATATCAAAGTTCATGAAGCTACACTGTACATAAAAAATGTCATCAGTATTTGTGCATTGACCTGAAGAAAATAAGATTTATTTTCATTTGCAGTACTTTGTACCTAGATGTTGATGATTATGGTCTAAAATATAAGGGAATGTTGCAAGCATCTCCTATGGAAGGACACAGGACTTTAGAACTGAGGAGGAAGGGAGATGGCACAAAGTCCTGGATGTCACAAGATGGTGGGAGAAGTCTATAAGAAGTAGATAAAGAAGCGGGGGCGCCTGGGTGGCTCAGTGGGTTAAAGCCTCTGCCTTCGGCTCAGGTCATGATCCCAGAGTCCTGGGATCGAGCCCCACATCGGGCTCTCTGCTCAGCAGGGAGCCTGCTTCCCTCTCTCTCTCTGCCTGCTTCTCTGCCTACTTGTGATCTCTCTCTGTCAAATAAATAAATAAAATCTTAAAAAAAAAGTAGATAAAGAAGGAATAAAAATAGATATGAATGATCACATTGAGATTTAAAAAAAAAAAAAAAGAAAACTAGGACTGGAGAAGTTAGGAAGATAACCCATTAAGGTCATTTAGGTTCTAGACAATCAATAAAGCCTTCAGTTTTAAGAACACCTGGAAGATTTCCAGATGTCCAAAGAATTTCAGGGAAAAGATCTTCCAGATATACAGCTATGCAAATACAGTAACAACTTTTTTAAGGCTAGGAACATAGAAACTTAATATATCAACCCTGGAAATAATGTAGCATTTTGTATTTTAGCCATAAAAGCTGAATATATTATTTATTTGGGTTGAGATCTTACATATTAAGCATTACATAAGTATAAAAGAATTCCTTAAAGTAACATTTATAAAATAAAAGGAAATATTAACAAGTTCTAATAATGTAGCTACTGGACCCAAAACATAGTATGAAGATCAAGAGCAGGTCCTCAAATCTGAAACAATCACTGTTCAGCATTTATTTTAAGAAAGCACTAATGAGGGGTGCCTGGATGGCTCAGTGGGTTAAAGCCTCTGCCTTCAGCTCAGGTCATGATCCCAGGGTCCTGGGATTGAGCCCCGCATCAGGCTCTCTACTCGGCGGGGAGCCTGCTTCCTCCTCTCTCTCTGCCTGCCTCTCTGCATACTTGTGATCTCTGTAAAATAAATAAATAAAATCTTTAAAAAAAAAAAAAGAAAGAAAGCACTAATGAAAATTTGGTGGAAAATAAAGCATGAAACCAAGAACTATTTTATCATGTGTGGGTTTTAATACCCATCAACTAATAGATGTCAAATACTACTAATTTTTTACCTGGAAGAAAAATAGGAATTTTTTTTAAAAACCTGTGAATTTTTTAATATGTTTATTCACCATTGCTCTATTTTTAGATGTATAGAAAACTATTTTATAATTCCCTGAGAATAATTTCTAAGAGTTCCAGCAGTGCTTTTTGTCTTTTTTCCCCATGGCATGGTTCTTGCTTTAAGTAGATTGGATGACTTGACTTTAATTATTCTGACTCTGAATACTCCAAACAGGTTAATCAGAGGCTGAACAAAGTAAGAGGTTATTATGATATGTATATATGCAATGCACACTGTGATTCATCAGAGTTTTCTGGTTGGGTTAACAAATTCCTATGATTGAATAAGAAGTCTGGAAAAGTGTTTCAACAATATACCAAGAAACCAGCTGACCAGCCGCATAAACAACTTATAACATAACAAGGTGGAATGATGCTAAATCAACATTTGACAAGGTTCTGGCAAATACTAGTGTAAGTGATTTTAAATGAAAATTTGAACTGAGGTTGGCTGAGAAGCTAGTTGGGAAAAACTGATATTTTTAGGCATTAAATATCATCTTATATGGAAATCACTTAAAATCAACTAAAGGACATCAAAATGGGAAGGGAGGAGTGTGTTGCAATTTATCCTAGAAATAATAGCAGAAAATGGTAGACATTAAAATATTGAGATGAGGATCACCTGGGGGGCTCAGTCATTAAGTGTCTGCCTTCCGCTCAGGTCATGATTCCAAGGTCCTGGGATTGAGCTGCACATTAGGCTCCCTGCTGAGCAGAAAGCCTGCATTCCCCTTGCTTGTGTTCCTATTCTTGCTATCTCTCTCTCTGTCAAGTAAATAAATAAAATCTTTTAAAAAATAAAATATTGAGGTCACATTTTTTTCAGTAATACCAAAAACTCAAAGAACAGTTTCCATACATTTAATGTAAATGCTAATATTGGTAGAATATTTTATTACCAAAACACATAACTATTTCTACCTTGGCTATGTGTCAAATATCTAAAAATAGTATATAGGAGCACCAGGGTGGCTCAGTTGGTTAAATGTCCAAGTCTTGATTTTGGCTCAGGTCAGGATCTCAGGGTTGTGAGATAGAACACAAGTCAGGCTCCAAGCACAGTGAAGAATCTGTGTTCAGTGCAGAGTCTGCTTGGGATTCTTTCTCTCCCTCTCCCTCTGCCCCTCCCTGGCACTCGCTCACTTGCTGTCTCTCTCACTCTCTAATAAATAAATAAAATCTTTTAAAAAATAACATGTAACTCTTTTTTACATAGAGGAAAGCTGAAAATAATATTGCCCAGTTATGATATCCCACAACTGCTATAAACTTCTCATTTTCCTGAACAGTGTATCCAAATTATATTAGCAGTAGTATAAAATAAGTAACTTTTCGCATCAGACCATAATTTAATTATCTTCCATAATATATCAATAATAGTCTTTGTAGAAATTAAGGTAATGATTTGCCTTTGCATTAATAAGGTGCAGAAATATAATGACTAAAGTTTCAGAATAGTGTGTCCACATTTAGCTATTTTAGTTCCAAATAGTTTGCTAGAATTTTCAAATTCACACCTCAAAATCAAAGGACCACTTAAAAATAACTCAATTAACATCCTATAAGCAAAATTATAATTAGATTTATCAATCAGTTAAATTAAAAACACAAAGAAATTACAGATACTTACAGGTAAATGTTAAAAATATAAACTGAATTTCCATTGCCTCCTTACCAAAGACTTCCAATTGTTTGCTAGTCTAGGATACTAGCTCTATACCTCAATTCATTTATATTTCACCATTTGTCTTAACTAATTATTCTCTCAGTTAATGTCATAGGGTTCATTGCAGGATCAAACATATTTCCACAGCAAGAATCACCATTTCCCATTTTTCATACCATAAATAGATCTGGCTTTTCTAGGTTAACAACTCTGGCTTCCCTCTGCTTTCCCCAGCTCCTTTTTCCCCCTCCTACTTGATTTTCCTTGAACTCATCTGTTAGCACACCTTTATCTCTAGTTCTCTCTTTCTGATGTTACTTCCCTTCCTATTCACATTTCCTTTTCCTACATTCCTTTCATATGTCAAGAATTCTCAACTTCTTTCAGATGTTGTCCTTCTTTACAGCTTGATGGGAGGGCTTTTTGCCCTTTAGGAAACCTCCATTACAACACTTTGAGAAGAAAGATTAGGAATTGCCACCAGGAGGACAATTTTTGCTAAGAATCAAACAAATCTTCTATACTGTTTTCTATTTCTTCAGTTTAAGGTAACTCCCAGTAGAGTAAAAGCCACATATCAAATACCAGCCCCAAGAAACTGCAGAAATTGGGTTCAGTGTGTCTAAGGCATGGAAATTGCTGTTTTACATTTCTCTTCTTTAATCTATTCTTACCTTCAGTTTCCCTTATATTCCTTTTGACAAGGCTTAGGAATGCATTGACACAGGATCATGTACTGTTATCTGTGGGAGGATGTGGGAATGGACAAGATGGTAATGAGAAGAAAGAAAATGCTGATGCATTTAACCTCTGGACAGGGTTAGCTATCTCCTCATTGGTACAAGTGTAGTTGGTGTTCACTGAAACCTTCATCCTCAGGAGCACCTTCTTGGCGACAACAGTAGACTCTTGTGTAAGCTAAATAGTGACATAAGCTAGAATCTCCAGTAGGAAGATTACATATAGAGATCTGAGAATTAATGGAGCAATAAACAGGGTACGGAGAGAGAAAAGGTAAACAAAACAATGAAAGAGGTAAAAATGGCCAAATAACCCAACTGGGTTTTTTTGTTGTTGTTTGTTTGTTTGTTTGTTTCAAGACTGGACTGTCTTCTGACTACTAACACTGTTATCTTGTAAGGATCACTCAGGGAGAGGTAATTCTGCTGTCTATTTGTAAATACAATTTTTTTTAAGTCTCAAATAAAAAGAGTAGGTAAAGATAATAAATCAGGACTTGAAAGAATGTTTCAAGAATGGACAGGAAAAAAATGGGGCATGGTCTCAGCTCCGTTCAGTAATTTACTAGTGTATAAGCTTAAAGAAAGTTAACTCCAGACATTTCAAGTTCTTAAGTATGAAATAAGAATTCTTCATAATCTCAAGTTCTCCACTTATAGAAGAAACTCATTGAGCATATTTAGTAATAATGATAATTCATATTTTATATATAACAGGCACAGTGCTAATACTTGTATATATTATGTCATCTCATAGTCACAACAACCTAACATTGTTTTGAGTTTTATAAATTCTTCCCATTTTATACATAAAGAGACAGAGGAACCAAATAACTTGACCAATATCATATATCTGATAGGTGATATTGCTGCTATTTACAATATTTGTCCAAAGCCCAGCCCCTAAACCACTAGATCAAGTATCTTATTTCTGTCTTCCCAAATATTTCTTCAAAAAGCAGTATTCCTTTGGCAACCAAATAACCTACCACATTATTCCCATGAAATCTAGATGGTTTTACAACGCATTTTGGATATAGATCTGACTTTCATTAAAGCTATTCAATAATTATCTCTTATAGAATTATATTTATATTATATATCCTCAGGGAGTTAGTTATATTTGTATGGATGTGAAGCCCTCGTGGTTGCAGGTGTTTTACCCCCATGACGCTAGACCCTAAATAAAACAGGAAGACCTAAGATGGACAAAGAGTAGTTAGATATTAAAGGTGGCAGCTGTTTTGCCACCATGCCAGTAGATCCCAAGTGGAGTAGGAAAAAGAGCTAAGGTGGGCAAAGAGAAGTTAGATATGAATGACTCTGTGTGAACACTTATGCCAAGTACCATGTGAAGCTGTATTTTTCCCTAGATAGTTGAATCACGTAAGTCAGGCCATTTGGAATATTCTGAATCTTGCAGTAGAAATGGTCATATCTGACATTTCCCTTCCAGATTATAAATAGTAGTTGTAAAATGGTCCCAAACCAGAAACAACAGAGTATCCATGAATAAGAAAGTAGATAAGCAGAATATAGTTTATCCATATCGTGGAACTGACATATACAATAACATACCTGAATATCAACTATTTTGTTACATGGAAAAAGCTGGAAAGAAAAGAGAAAATACTGTAAGAATAAGTTTATGCTCTCAGAAGTGGGAGGTGAATTGAATTTGAAAAGGACAAAAAAGAATGCTTTGAACTGATGGAAAATTTTAATATCTTGTTTTGGGAAGTAGTTTTATGGGAATATCCACTTTCAAACTTATCAATTAAGATTTTTGCATTTTATTTTATATTAATTATTTTTTAATTTCCAAAAGTGATATCCTATTCTGCTATTTATATCACTAATATTTATATCTTCTAGCCAATATGTTAGCTAATAGTCATGTGTGGGCATATAATTTAAAATTAAAATTAAATTAAATATTAATTTCCTTAGTTTCACTAACCATATTTCAAGTGCTCAGTCAACACATATAGCTAGTGGCTACTCTATTGATCAGTGCAGATATAGGACATTCCTGTCATTGCAGAACGTTTGGTTGGGCAGTGTCAATCTAATAGAATGCATTCATTCAGTATTTGAGCAATAACCATTTCTGTTGGTGATAATGATTTCATTGATTCCACTGATACTTCTGACTCCCTTTTATTTTTTCTCTTTTTAAAAAATTTTTCCTCTTTTTTGACAAAATGTCCCATCATTTCCTCCTTCATTTTATTCTTTGCTTACTTCAACTTGACTTCTGTTTCTACTCTCTTCAGAAAAGGTAATCACAGAGGTTACTAGTGAACAACTAATCACAAAATTCAGTCAATCTTTCTTGGACTCACGCCACTGGCAATTTCAGCAGCCTTGAGGAGTCACCCCTTTCCTTTTCAAAACTCTCCTTTCCTTAGTTATCTGTAAGTCCCACCTGCATTTTCTTCTATCTGATTCTTTTGTTTTGTTATTGCTTCTTCCTGCTTCAGCCTTATCTAGACTTGGTTAGAATTCTCTTTACCCCAAAGATACAGATGTAATGAAAAGAAGGGCCACCTATACCCCAATGTTCATAACAGCAATGGCCACAGTCACCAAACTGTGGAAAGAACTAAGATTCCCTTCAACGGATGAATGGATAAGGAAGATGTGGTCCATATATACAATGGAGTATGATGCCTCCATCAGAAAGGATGAATACCCAACTTTTATATCAACATGGATGGGACTGGAAGAGATTATGCTGAGTGAAATAAGTCAAGCAGAGAGAGTTACGTATCATATGGTTTCACTTACTTGTGTAGCATAAGGAATAACATGGAGGACATTGGGAGATGGAGAGGAGAAGCAAGATGGGAGAAATCTGAGGGGGAGACAAACCATGAGAGACTGTGGATTTTGAGAAACAAACTGAGGGTTTTGGAGGGGAGGGGGTTGGGGGTTTGGGTGAGCCTGGTGATGGGTATTATGGAGGGCACGTATTGCATGGAGCACTGGGTGTGGTGCATAAACAATGAATTTTGGAACACTGAAAAGAAATAAAATAACATGGAAAAAGAAAAATAAATAAATAAATAAAATCTTAAAGAAAAAAATTCTCCAATACTCGTTATTATTTCAAGTAATATTTCTGAGCATGAAATGCTTCCTTCAATGAGAACCTTACCCAGCATCATCAATAAATAAAATAGACCCTTCCCAAATCCTCTGGTTGATTAAAAATGAGGTACCCAGAGGACCACACCTTATATCCCCACTCCAACCATTGCCTTGACTGTAAGTCAAGATAACTCTTCTGCTCTCTAATCACAGTTAGCCACAAGCTAATTGACTAATTATTCTCTTATCCAAACTGGTACTTGAGTTTTAACTCTGCCTCCTCAGTTGGACATTCCTTACATCTTTATTAACAAATGCTCTCTAAAATAAGACACATCCTTGAGCAACTTTATAATCCTGCTAAATGCATCCCTATCTGGTTTCCCTTATTTATCCCTTTTTAATAATTTATTCCTACCTATGTCAGTAATAAGCTTATGTACCCTCTTCTTTGATGTCTTCCTTGATCCTGTTGATCAACATTATACTTTCCATTCTCTCAACAATAGTAGAACCTGTTTGGGAACCATATATGGTCACTGAATCATACCATATCTTGATTTGCAATTAAAAGTTACTGTGTAGTTATTTTTTAAAAAGTAGTTAAATGAGCAGCTACCTGTATTATAATGCATAACAAAACGTCAGTTGTTGTCATTATTATGTATATATCTTGTCTTGAAACCTAGACAGTAGGGCCTTTAATAATAGAAAAATGCATCCAATAAATTTAGCATACACCAACAGTGCCTGCCAGGGTTTTATATACATATTATTTATCTGTAGAGCACATACTGATTAAAGATGATACTTTGTTCTACACATTTTGGCAATCAGTAAACTTCAAAGATTTTAATTACAACATATGCAAACGATTTGAATGCAAATAGGAACAATAGAGTATAATCCTCTGCTAGATGAAAGAAGAATATAAAGGAAATCAGCTCTGGATTTTTTAACATCAATGCCTGTTGTTTATTTGATGCTTAACTCCCATGTAAACAATATTTAAAAGAAAACATAAAAGCTCATTGTCAAATCCAACATACTTTCTTGAAACAAAGAGCTGGGACACAATGATACAAGTTGCAGTTCATCGTACAAGCCAAGTGCTCCAAGCAGCCTTTTCTCTCCCCTTTGGCAGATGGTACTCGTTATGATTGCTCTCGAATGAGAGTGGTTTGAAGCAGGCTTGTATTTACAATTATGGTTCTCACATAAGGAGGTTTACTAAGGTTATAAAGCTAATTAGCTCTGTCCACATCTCAATATTTTTTGTTCCTCTAGCCCACAGTCATTTTGGCAATCATGGAGAGAGGACAGCTTTGGGAAATGGTAGAGAAAAATTGAGAATATAGATAAGGCTATTACATGCTATTCTTTTTTAAAATATTAAAAGAATAATCTTAAAAGCACTGCTGTAGTTACAAAAACTGACAGGACATATGACAATCCAAGGCACAATGAGACATGAATATTTCTACATAAGAAGTAAATATGTAAAATCTAGGTTTCAAACCTATGTTTGTCTGTATTTACTGACGCAGCCATAGTTGAAAGGTTTGAGGTGATATATATCCATTGATGGATCCTTAAGCACAGAAAGATGGAGTTCAGTTAGGAATATCTGACTGATGATATATCTCACTAAGGAACCTATTTTTTTGTTTTGTTTTGTTTTTCTCCTAGTTTTTTTTTTTTTCTAAGATTCTATTTATTTATTTGACACACAGAGAGAGAAATCACAAGCAGGCAGAGAGGCAGGCAGAGAGAGAGAGGGGAAGCAGGCTCCCCGCCGAGCGGAGAGCCCAATGCGGGACTCGATCCCAGGACCCTGAGATCATGACCCGAGCCGAAGGCAGAGGCTTAACCCACTGAGCCACCCAGACAGCTCTCCTAGTTTTGGTAAAGGAAAACAAATACACCAATACCAAGATATATCGGTATTATAAAATACTAAAAGTGTGAGGACAAGGAAGAGAAGTGAAGACTGACTTACATTTTACAAATGAGAGCTGCATTCCTGAACTAAGTTAAGCTAGTAAGCCAATCACTATCCATCTACATACAAAGCAAAATTTAATCAGAAGCAAAAGTAGTTAAAAAGAAAATTGCATGGAATACTGGGTGTGGTGCATAAACAATGAATCTGGGAACACTAAAAAAAAAAAAAAGAAATTTAAAAAAAGTTGTTACATGTCATTGATTTTTTAATAGCTGCCGTATAAATAAAATCTCCATAATCAAGATACAGTACACATATTCTCTGGCAGGCTCACAAAAAGGAGAGTGTCTCAAGCCATTTATATCCATGAAATTATGGAACTTGGCCTTCTAATGCATGGAATTCCTCTGTCTCTGCCTGTGTTTACTATACTACATTACTAAACCGTCATTGCTAACCCTCAGAAAAGAGTGTCTTTATATGTAATTATTAGTGTTTTAATTCCCATTCACTAGTTAGATAAGGAAATTTAGAAACAAATTCATTGTAATGAATGTATTCTGTCCTACAACAGCTTTATGCTTACTTTATCTTAGAATTCATTGAACAAAAGTGTTCTTCCATAGGGCCAACCGACAAGCATTCTTTCTTTCCCCCTCCTGCTCTTTTTTGATTTTACTGAGGAAATGTTTTATTTCTGGGTACACAGATTATTTTTGAAGTATCAAATGTACCCTAAACACTTAGATATTGTTTTGTTTCTTAATTTTATGGTAAGTATCTTTTTATTAAGAAGGTGAAATGGTAGAATGCAAAAATGGGTATTTCTCAATTACTTGTTCATTGTTGTTCACTCTATTATTTAAGTAGAAAGAATACGAGTAACAATTTCCACTAGTTAACCAAAATTTTGAAATGTATGAACCAAAGCAACTTTCTTTAGAAAGAAAGTGACAGTAAATAGCAGAAAGTATATTTTATCCTAACATTCATCAATATGCTAACTTGAACTTAAAGGACTTTAGCAATATACGGAAATGAAAATCTTATATTTTGTAGAACAAAGATTTACCTCCTGAAAAAGCCATAACTCTTAGTAATCTTCTTAAGACTATTATCACTAGTCTTTAGCTTAGTTTGCAGATGCTCTGGTATTGCAACAATATTCTTTAGTCTGAAAATTTTTAAATATATATATATATTTCAAATAAGAACAGGGAAAGATTTAGAAAAATAAGAAGTTACAAAAGAAGTACAAACATTTCAACAAGGTGCATATTTGGAAAAACAGATTTCAAAAATTTGCAGTTTTTATCAAGAGAATGCCATATTTGGCTCATTGATGAAACTAAGCAAATTTAAACTTTGGGAATTAACATACAGTATTGTCCAAAAATTATTCCTACAATGTATAAAACAGTGAACTAAGTGTCAGCATGAGTTGAAAAAGCTCTCACATTAAATATAGATAAAATCTAGGCTAGTGAGACAGTCATCAAACCAGGATCTGTATGACAGTTAGTCTGCATTCCTAACCAAAAAATTCCTAAACTATATTCTGTTTAACTTGGGTAATTGTCGTATTACACTAATTTTTAAAGTTAATTTTTCACATGTAGAGGGTTGTTATTATTTTAAGCTTTAAAGACACCCTATATTAACATTTGGATTTGGCAATTCTTTATTAATTTGGCCTCAGACTTTGACATATTCTTAATCTTATTTATAATTTTAGGTGTTATGTGCAATACTCCAAAACACTCTATAATTATAGATTAACTGCAAACATTAAGTCATTATATAATTTAATTCAGTTCCAAAATATGCACACTTGTATAGTGCTTCATTTAAAGCACTTAGAAGCAAGAACAATGCTTTCTGTTTACTAAAATGTTGACTTCTATGCATTTTTACACATAAATGCAATAGGAAATTATTAAATAGCAAGAATGATAATTTTGTAAGAAATTATCAACATATCCTATTGTATTATTATGAGATTTATTAAGAAATAGCAAATATTTTTGGTTAAATATTTTTGGTAGTTTAGCAAATATGCATAGGCCATAATAATTTGTTAAATAATCTATTTTTGTAAGCCATTGGGGGGGGATTTTTCCTGAAGTAATTGCTGAAGATTTTTTCTTTCTGTAAATAAGAGTGATAAATTAGAGGTTTACCTAAGATTTCTTCCTATTTAGAAACCTTTGATTCTATGACTTTTCCTTAATGTGTCTACACTTCAGTTGGATATCGAACTATGCAAAACACAGGCCAATTTTGTGCATGTATATGAAGGCTTTAAGGTAGCCAGGTGGAGGTTTAGATCTACCAATGGTCAGAGCAGAATATATAGTTACGTGTTTAGAGCCCTAGAATTTCAATCTCATTCTAATTCTGGTTTGAAAAACCTCTGAAATACTAGACTAGTTTCAGGGTCATTATGGCACATTTAATTCAGTTGAGAAAATGAAGACAAAAATAAAGCCCTGTGCTTTCAGGAAGATAATTTATATAGGTTTCAGAGAATAGAGGCTGAGGATCTTAGGGTAAGGAGAAATGTTCCCATAAGGGTAAAGGTGAACACTTCCCAATTAAAAAGGAAGTTAGACTCTTTGGGTTTAAATCCTGACTATGCTATTAAAGTCGTGCAATTTCTGGCAATGTGCTGACTCATATCTATGCCTTTTATTTCCTCATTATTAAAATAGTACTTACCACATAGGTGGATTAAATAGTTTGATCAATTTATATTAAATAAATTAATGCACCTAATATGCCTTGTCCATAGTAATTTTGCAATAAATGTCAGCTAGAAATTATTATGCTAACCACAAAATATATAGCATATAGTGTATTTTAAAAATTTTCATATATTATACATATGGACTTTTTTGTTCTATAATCATGAAACTGAAGTTAAAAATTAGATAAAATTTTAAAATACATATTGTTATAGCTCTCAAATTTTGCTCTTAGTCAAAAAATGTGTTAATTATTTTAATTCACCTTTAAATTCACTATTCGAGTTGATCAATATTTGTAGAGGTAAGAATTGGATACTATCTATGCAAGGAGGGAATAGGGCTACTTTGATGAGAACTAAATAGAAAGTCAAAGATAGATAAGCTAGATGACCCACTGCTAAACAGGTACTGTGTAAACATGAGAAGGGCACCAAAGAAATTGCTACAGATATAAAAAGTTAAACAAACAAGCAAACAAACAAACAAAAACCTGCCTCGTAAAATGAGGATGGCTTTAGTTTTAAAATAAAGAGCCTACAGGGTTGAGAACCATCCTGGTACATTTACTTTTCTAGATATGTTAAGAAAAATATGTATATATTTTCCTGTTAACTTCTTCCATTAAAATTTTTCTAACTTTTTTGAAGTATGATTGACACTCAATGTTACATTAGTTTCAGATTACAACATAGTGTTTCTATAGCTCTATAGGCTATGCATGCTCAAAACAAGTGCAGCTACCATCTGCCAGCATACAACACTATTACAAAGCCATTCATTATATCCTTTATGCTTTCCCTTGTGGAGTGACATTCACTCCACAACTAGAAGCCTGTATGGGGAAGCCAACTCTCCTTCATCCACTTTGTCCATCCCCTCGCCCCCTCCCATATGGCAACCACTACTTCGCTGTATTTTTGGTTCCATTTTTGGAACCTTTTGTTGTTTGTTGTTGTTTTTTTTTCTATATTCCACATATAAGTGATATCATATGGTATTTGTCCTTCTCTAACTTATTTCACTTAGTGTAATACTCTCCGTGTCATCCATGTTGTCACATATGGTAAGATCTCATTCTTCTTTTATGGTTGAGTAGTGTTCCTTTGTATATATGTGTATAGATATATTGGTGGTTGATGGACACTGAAGTTGCTTCCATATCTTGACTATTGTAAGTAATGCTTCAATAAACATAGGGGTGCATATCTTTTTTAATTAGTGTTTTTGTTTCCTTTGGGTAAATTCCCAGTAGTGAAACTACTGAATCACATGGTATTTCTATTTTTAATTTTTTGAGGAATCTTCGTATTGTTTTCCACAGTGGTTGCACCAAGCTACATTCCCTCCAACAGTGTACAAGGTTCTCATTTCTCCTCATTCTTGCCCATACTTGTTATCTCTTGTGTTTTTAATATTCTAAGTGGTGTCAGTTTAGAACTCATTGTGGTTTTGATTTACATTTTCCTAATAATTAGCGTTGAGTATCTTTTCATGTGTCTGTTGGACATCTGTATGTCTTCTTCAGAGGAATGTCTATCCAGGTCCTATATTCATTTTTAATCAGATTATTTGGTGTTGAGTGGTGTGACTTCTTTATATATTTAGAATATTAACTCCTTATTGAATATATAATATGCAAATATCTTTTCCTAGTTAATAAGTTGCATTTTCTTGGTGTAGTTCTCAATAATGTATGTTTGTTTTTATTTCCCTTACCTGAGGAGAGCGATCTAGAAAAATTTTCCTAAGGCAATGTCCAAGAGATAGTAATCTCTGTTTTCTTCCAGGAGTGTTTTGATTTCAGGTCTCACATTTAGATTTTTATCCATTTTGCATTTAATTTTGTGTATGGTGTAAGAGAGTGGTCCAGTTTCTTTTTTCTTTTTTCTTTCTTTTTTTTTTTTAACATACAGCTGTCCAGTTTTCCCAGCACAACTTATTTAAGAGACTGTCTTTTCCCCATTGTATATTCTTGCCTCCTTTGTTGTAGATTAATTTGCCATATAATTGTGGGTTTATTTCTGGGCTCTCTATTCTGCTCTATTGAACTATGTGTCTATTTCTGTGCTAGTACCATGCTGTTTTGATTACTACAGTTTTGAAGAATATCTTCAAATTTGGGATTGTGATACCTCCATCTTGATTCTTTCCCAAGATTGCTTTGGCTATTCAGAATATTTTTGTGGTTCTATACAAATTTTAGTGTTTGTTCTAATTCCGTGAAAAAGTCTATTGGTATTTTGATAGGGATTGCATCAAATCTGTAAATTGATTTGGGTAGTATGAACATTTTAACAATTTTAATTCTTCCGATCCATGTGCATGGAATATCTCTTCATTTGTTTATATCATCTTCAATTTCTTTCATCAGTGTTTTATACTTTTCAAAGTAAAGTTCTTTTATTTCCTAGATTAAGTTGACTCCTAAGTATTTTATTTATTTATTTATTTATTTATTTGGTGCAAAAGTAAATGAGATTTTTTTAAATTTCTCTTTTTGCTACTTCATTATAAATGTGTATAAATGCAAGTGATTTCTGTGTACTTCTTAGCCTGCAACTTTGCAGAATTTATTTATCAGTTCTGATAGTTGCTTGGTAGAATCTTTATGATTTTCCATGGATATATCATGTCATCTACAAATACTGAAAGTTTTACTTCTTGCTTACCAATCTGGATGTTTTTATTTATTTTTTGTTGTCTAATTGCTGTGGTTAAGACTTTCAGTATTTTATTGAATAAAAGTATGGAGACTGGGAATACTTGCTTTGCTACTGATCTAGGGGTTAAAAATTCAAAAAAATGGCTTTTCACCATTCAGTATGATGTTAGCTCTGGGTTTTTCATATATGGTCTTTATTATGTTGAGGCATGTTAATAGCTTTTATTGAGTAGATGTGGAGTTTGGTCAAATGTTTTTTCTACTTTTTATTGAAATAATTTATTTTTATCCTTGCATTAAAATTTTTATCTCAGCATAAATTATAGTCTAAATACTTATTATTATATTTTAAAGCATTTTTTTATTTTTTAATATTTTTATTTATTTTATCTATTTTTATTTATTTTATTTATTTGACAAAGAGAGAGATCACAAGTAGGCAGAGAGGCAGGCAAAGAGAGAAGGGGAAGCAGGCTCCCTGCTGAGTAGAGAGCCTGATGCAAGACTCTGAGATCATGACCTGAGCTGAAGGCAGAGGCTTAACCCACTTAGTCACCCAGGCACCCCTATTTATTATAATATTTTAAACACTCAAAAGTTCAGTTATTTCTGTCTTTTTCATAGAAGTGTTACCACTAGTTACTATAGATTTTAGTTTCTAACTTGCTCCTCATACTCAAATCTCTAAATGCCCTAAAAACTTTAAGCCACATCTTTATGAAGTTTTAAGCTCCCTCTAGAACAGGTTTTCTCAACCTCAACACTAATGACATATTTTGGGTTTTTTTGGGAGGCAGGGGCATTTTGTGCATTGTAGGATATTCATCAGCCCCTTTGATTATTATTCACTGGATATATACAGCCCCCTTTAGTTGTGACAAACAAACACCTCCATATATTGTCAAGTGTCCCTGTTTGAGAATCACTGCTCTAGAATCACTCTTGTTAATCAGGGACTGAGTATAGAATCCTTGTTAATTATGGTGGATTCAACACCCATGTTTTCCTCCATTCCTTCAAAAACCTCATTAAAACTATATGAAGGATTAATAAGTCACAAAATAACAAGGGAAAAAGCAAGTAGGATGGTTTGAAAACCTTTATATGAAGTAGTTTTCTAGATAAATTTTTATAAATCTCCAGAAGAATAGAGTTTCTTATGAAGAGAAGGAGCCATGGAAATTCTGGATTATGGAATATCAAGAAGAGCTGAAGGCAAGAGTGCAAGACTCTTACAGGAAATCAACAGATAATATCTAAAACTAAACTTGCAAACTCACAGAAAACCATGTAAGGCATTCTATTTAGAAATAGGCGATTACTAGGAGAAATATTTAAAACAGCTGCCTCTGTGAAGCATCAGAGGTGGAGAGAAATAAGGCAGGTGTTGCTTTTTGCTGCTGCTATAAACCTGTGAAATTTCTTGAATTTTAAAACTTTGTATGTTGGACAACCTGTCAAAAAATAATAATCTGAAAAAGACTCATCCAGGTGACTCTGAGTAAAATCAAGTTCACTGATAATCGTGATTGGAGCTCATTCTGTTTTATGAGCATTTCTGCTTGTTGCCATGGAAAGCCCCAGCCTTCTGATCCAGTTGTCCTTGACTTAGGCCTCACCAGCAGAACTGGGTTTCCAGTCGCCTTTGCCCTTACAGCTTTGGCTCATCTTTTCAAATGAAATGGTTCTTGAAAATTCTTGTATTAGAAATTGGACCAGTTTCTTTGTTTCCTGTTTCCAGGTAGAAACCCAGGAACAAGACAGAAATTCATTTATTTCATCTGGTGTCCAGAATCAGAACAGAAAACATGTCCCTACGTCACTGTTCTGATAGGAGTCTTAAAATGCCCCTGGCTAAGAACAAATGAATAGTCTGAGGAACCAGGTCCTTGTCTTATTGCTGCATGTTTGTGCTCCAGGTACAGAAACTCTCAGCAATGGCTTGTTCTTGTCACTTGAAATAAGGATTTGCTCTTGAACCCAGTTGCTGGTTGGAGTTCACCTACATTCCTCCCTCCTTCCCGCCTTAATTCCTTCTTCCACCCAATCAGTCATGAATCCTGCAATATACTGTGCCACATTATCTGTTGTCAGGCCTAATTAATGACATCCTTTAAAGAGGATTTGCAAAAATTTCTGCCTCTATAATCTACGTTTGGACACCCAATAGCTAGTGCTTTGCTGATTTGACTGCCTGGGATGAATACTGTCACTATTTTGAACTTCTCTACCATAAACCACTGATTAAAGTCATGCTGGATTTAGGCTAACATCCTTAAAATAAGTGTAGTGTAAACTTGCCTGCCTGAAGACAGGAAAGCTTGAAAAAAATGTCTTGAAGTTTGTTGTAGCTCCAAAACTCTTTGTTCTTAAATTTTATTGGTCTTTTTAGACATAGCTCACTGTAAAAATATTCCATACTAAGAAGTAAGAGAAGTAAAAAAAAAAAAAAATGCCTAAAGCCTCTGAAAATAACAATCGACAGGATAAATATTTTAAGAAAATGTTTCCAGCTGTTATTCTTTGATTACTACTGAGGACCTAACATTCAGGAATAGATGGAAAAGGTTTTTGCCAGTTGAGCTCTTGAACAAAGAAAGCTGATGGATTTCTCAGTGGAGAAATAAGAGACACATCATTGGCCCCTCTCTAGATCTTGTAAATACATTAATGAGTCTTGTTCTCTGGTTCTTATGAATATAAAACCCTCATTGGCTAGCACCACTTCAGTGTTCCGAAACTGCGGTTGGAGCTTTGCCTGGGAAAGGACACAGAGCAGCACTCCTGCACTATCGGTCATTAGGGATCAAGGGTCTCAGGTTTTACACAAATCCTCTACCTGTGTTCCACTGTAGGAACATCATAGGATCATTCCTTTTTGTTTTGTCCCACGTTATATTTTTTCTAAGTTATAAACAGATGTCAAATTAGGAAATCACATATATGTGATTTTTCAGGATTTTTTTTCAGCTCTTACTGGGGATATTTCTACTTAATACAAGTGTTTGCTTTCTAGAGGAGTAGTGCCTCTGAAACAGCAAAGAGAACAAAAGCATTTTAACCTGTGGAAGACAGAAGTGTGCTCACATGTCCTATTAGAGGTTACAAGGGTTAAACTCAGTCTCATTACTTCCCTGATGGCCATGTATCCAATTCTTGGTCAATGAAACCGAGTTCTGCTGCTTCTGCCTCTTCCACGATGCCTGCACTTTCTGTACAATGCCTGAAGTGTGATAGTCGTACTAAGGGTAGTGGAACAGGAGGGAGGAAACGCTCTTGATGACATCATTGAGCAGGTAGTGATAGCCTGAATTTTGGCCAGAAATATGTCTTTTATTAAACCTTACAGGCTGAATTTTTATGTCTCCCTAAATTGTACATGGTGAAACCTAATCTCCAATGTGATGATATTTGGAGGTGAGGCCTTTGGGGAGTGATTAGGTCATAATGGCAGGGCCCTCATGACTGGTATTAGTGTCCTTATAAGAGACTCCAGAGAACTCTCTCACCCACTTTGCCGTATGAGGATATAATGAAAAGATAGCTGTAAGCCAGGAAGTGGATCCTTATCAAATACCAAATCTCCCAGCTTGTAGATCTTAAGCTTACCAGCTTCCAGAACTATGAGAAATAAATTTCTGTTGTTTAAAATCCACCCAATTGATGATATTCCGTGAAGAGAAGCCCAAATGGCCTAAGGCTATAATAGCTACAGAACATAGTCCATATGTATAAATGTGGTCAAGTATGGAAATGAATGTATAATCATGGTTTGCAACAAAGAAAAAACTTCTGTTTGAGTGCTCTGTTCTCAAAGTGCGTGGCAGCCTCTTAGAAAAGCAATGTAAACTCTATAGACCTCTAAGGTGAGTTTACCAGATTGTTCAACGAACGTTTGACAGTATATATTTGAGGACAAATTATCTCATACTGGACAAAAGCCTTGGCTTGCTCTCCTGTCTACTCTGCTTCTAACACAAAATGCAAATTTAACATTTTAGAATAAATTTAGGAAGAAGGAATTTTTTTTAATATATTTTGTAGAACTGCACTAGAAAAATCAAGGGTGCCTGTGTATATTCTCAACATTAGCACCAAAGTGAGATCATATTAAATATGTGAACACATATACCTGGGATAAAATTGCTATATAGATAAAGATTTTCTCCATAGAGATTAGGGCTATGGAGGCCGCTTATCACATAGACTGATGCTCATTTTGCTGCTGACTGGGCAGGAGAGATTCCTTGAGCTAAGTTACTTAAGCAGATGTCAATTGGAGAGGATCACAGAGAGCAGGGTTTCTCCCCCTCTGCCTGTATTATTTCCTGATGAGAGATCACCTCTCATTAGTAGCTGCTTAAGGAACAGATTTACAGTAAAATAAGTTGATAAGTGGAAATGAGCGAGGCAGAAAAATCTTGCCTGCTAATGACAACAAGCATGTACTTTGCATCCAAAAATGTCAACCGAAACACTAAACGATTACTTCTGAGTATACACATTCATGCACACACACACAAAAACACACACATGCAGATAACAAGTGAAATGAGCATGACTAGGGAGAGAATTCTATTCTTCTGTCCTTTTGTGAGTCAAGGCATGAATATGTGAATTAGAATTGACATGGAGAACAGGCACTTGCACTCCTGTGGGTTAAAGTTCCAGTGGGCACTAATGAGCATGCCTTCTAGCATTTCCTCATTAGACTCCAATTTTTTCTTCCAGTTTCTGAACTCTTTCCATCATAAACTCCAAGTTCAATTAATGTTAAAATATTCAAAAATCCCTATTTTCAGAAAAAGTCAGCCGACTGCATCATCTTCAGTGTTTTCAATAATACACTGCATAGTGATCTTCCTTCACAAATAATTCATTTACCAACTAAAATGCCACATTCTGAAAGTGGTTATGTAATCTTAAGAAATCTTCCACAAAGATACTGCAAACAAGAGGAAGCTTTGCAGAAAGCTGTCCCAGTTCATGTCTGCGAGACATACTTTCTAAGCCAAAGCAAAAGGAAACATGAGTTAAATACCTTCTCACCCAGCCCCAAAACAATAAGTCATGACAATTTCAGTGATGGGTAATGGAAACAACTAAAATGAACAGAGCACTAGAGTTTTCAAAAGGCTTGCACATACATCACCCCTTATGAAATATTGTTTTTTCTAATAATTATTTTGCCAGATAGCTACAAAACAGGATTCCTTGGGGCACCTTGTTATTTGTCAGGCTAACTAGACAATGATTTTTAACAGTTGGTCAGATGTCAAGGTGTAGGAGATAGCAGCAGGTTTTGCAGAATTTTCTGTTTCATTGTTAGAAGGAGATGGGTCCTCACTTGATGTGTAGCCAGCCCTTTGGAACCTCTCCAACTGTGTTCATTGAAGTCACCTTTAAAGGGATCTAAACATCAAACTCCCAAACTTTCTTTAGTACCCCAATTACTGACACTCAAAGTCATCCTAGTTAAATTGGGAACTATTTAAAAATTCTCTCAAGGATTTTTAGACTTGTCAAAGTGGAGGAATTTCAAGCATTTAGACAGGTTTAAATTTCAAGTGCAGTTTTACAGATTACAAATTAACAGGTAGTTCTCAAGGAGTTCAGGATTAAGGGAAGGCTAGATCCATTTTGGTAGATGTAAGAGAGGTAAGGAATGGTTTACAAGGTTGAAAAAAAAATGCAAAAGGTCAAGAGGACAAATAGAAGAATGATTGACCAAAGCGGTATTTTTCGATTTTCTTTTAGATTCGAATTAAAAAAAAAAAAAAAAGATTGGAATTCCAACCTCTGCCCTCAGAGCCATTTCTGAAGGGAACTTGAATGCTTACTCCAGTTTTTAGTCTACTTCATTATTTTGCTTCTTGGTTAAGAAAAAAATGAGACAGAAAAACAATAATCTTAATCATAAAATACTGCAGAGTCAACCTACTTTATCTTGTTAAAGTGTTCATATTCTCATTGTTTCGTTCCCAGAAAAAACCATCCCCATCAATTGTCTCTTTATTCATTCTTTCCCATGAATTAAAATGTAGTAATCTCTATCTCCTGTGGAGATTATATAGTTAATAAAGAGCAAAGGAGATCATGTTGAATCATGGGGTTGATAGTCCAAATTTTTATGTCCATTGACCTGAGAGTCAAGAAGTGATTATTTATTCTTTCAACAAACATTTTGTGTTCACTGTGTGTCAAGCACTATTGTTAGAACTTTTAAACTGAAACAGTGATAAAGAACACAAAAGTCCTGACCCTTGTGGAAATTACATATTAGGGCCACAGTATTATTCCAAGTAACATGCAGAATGTCCTTGTGACACTAAGAGTTTCTCCATAAAAGAAAATTAAGGGGGCACCTGGGTGGCTCAGTGGGTTAAAGCCTCTGCCTTCGGCTCAGGTCATGATCCCAGGGTCCTGGGATCGAGCCCCACATCAGACTCTCTGCTCAGCGGGGAGACTGCCTCCTCCTCTCTCTCTGCCTGCCTCTCTGCCTGCTTCTGATTTCTGTCTGTCAAATAAATAAAAAAAAAAAAAATCTAAAAGAAAATTAAGGAGGGCATGTATTGCATGGAGCACTGGGTGTGGTGTACAAATGAATGAATGAATTTTGGTACACTGAAAACAAAAATAAAATAAAATGAAGTAAAATGAAATAAAATAAAAAATAAAATAAAAAGGACAAAGGAAAAAAATGACTTACTTTCATAACAAATCTTCAATGAAAATCAATTTATTATAGCTTTTGGATTTTTATTATAATTTTTGAAATTTGAGCAGGTCCTTAATTCATATTTGTAAATCAAACACTATGGATTTAGCTTTAATACATTCAGAATAAACTATTTAAAAATACAACATATATTTAGCATTCAGTAGTTATAATAGCACCAAGTCATTCAAATGCTTGAAGATGAAATACATAAATGAAGAGTTAACAACAGTTAGAGACAATATTTCTCACCAAAACCTGAGATTTTTTTATTTTTTCAAAAAATGTTTAAGATTTGTTTCCTTAATGTTTTCTAGAATATATATATATACATATATCTATGTGTACATAGATATATGTAAAATATTATAAGTTACATTCTAAAAGTGACTATAGAAATGGCAATTTTACTTACAGTTCAAGTGCAGTATTTTGAAATACACTTCTTCATCTTATTATTAGCATAGATGTTACTGTAGCATAAATGTGTGGGTAGAAGCTTTCAAAATCTGTTAGCAGGGGACTATAATAGAAGGATCCAGGGAATTCCCCGGAGTGATCTCACTTGTCACATCTGAAAGAATATTTGTTAAGGTAGCATGTTTGGAAAAGCTAATTTAAAAATGCTCTAGATAAAGAACACTGGAAATGCAATGGATTAAATGCAAGCCTTGAATGTCAAGAGCCTGTGTTTGTATTTGCACTAGGATATACTGCCATGAAACAAATGTCTGTCCCAGGACAGAGGGTAGAAAGAACCACCTGGAAATAGCATCACTGAATTTCTTCAACATAGTAATTTTAAAAATTGGACCAATGAAGATTTTAATGTAAAGACCATGGGAATTTTTTAAGTGACGGTATTCCCAGTTAAGCAGAGGCAACTAAAGAAGAGTAACAGAGAACTGATGAAATTATTAGATCTAGATGTTCTGTTTGTTTCTTTGTTTCTCTATAGTAATAACTGGCTTCAAGTCCAGGAGAACTACTCTAGTTTCCAACTCCTATCACATTTATAATGATTCATGATTTTGTATACATTACATCAAATCTCTGCATCAGCTCCTATGAAGCCAGAAGCCCAGGAGCAATGGCGTAGGAGGGTTGTCACTGTGATGGAGATCCTAGCTTAGCTCAATGTCTGCTCTTTTCACTTCATACCAAGACAGATGGGGAAAGAATGGGGAAAGTGATTAAATGTACAGCCAGAATTTTAATAGCTAAGAAATTTTGAGAATTTAAGCACAAACATTATTATCAAGTGAAAATATATAAAGACAAAAACAGATTTGCTTAATATCACATAAACAAAAATATGGTTAACACATTTTTCAAAGCCAGAAACCAAAAACATGGTTACTTGATTTACTTACTAAAATGTAAATGTCAGAATGCCTGAATGGCTCAGTCAGTTAAGTGTATGCCTTTGGCTCAGATCATGATCCCAGGGTCCTGGAATAGAGTACCACATCAGGCTCCTTGCTCAGCAGGGAGCCTGGTTGTCCCTCTGCCTGTAGCTCACCCTACCTGTGCTCTCTTCTCTTTCTCTTTCTTCTCTCTCTCTCTCTGACAAATAAACAAGATCTTTTAAAAATAAAAAACAAAAGGTAAATGTTTAGGCTCCATTTTTTTAAGATTTATTAATTTATTTATTTGAGAGAGTAAGCAAGCACACAGAGAAGAGGGATAAGCTGGCTCCTTGCTGAGCAGGGAGTCTGATGCCGGGCTTCATCCTAGCACCCTGGGATCATGACCTGAGCTGAAGGCAGACCCTTAACCAACTGTGCCACCCAGGCACCCAATATCCAGGCTTTAAATCAAGATTGCATTCTAATTAGATCTCTATCTTTGGTGAACTAAAAATCTAGGAAGAGAGACATACAAATACCATATTTTAAAAAATGTTATGAGGACACACTAGAAGATACTCTATCTAGGTAGCAGTTAAAGAATTGGAGAAGAGAAAAAAAGGACTAAAGTATGAATAAGTGTTCTAGATTGATAAAAAAGAAATGAGCATTCCAGACAAAGAAATTAAAATGTACAAAGTCAAAGTAACAAAGTTTGCTTGTTTGTTTGTTTCAGAAAAATATAAGTAGTTCAATATGATCTAATCTGAATTTTTGAATTGGGAAATTATTAGAAAATCATTCTAGGTCCATGTCATAGTGTCTCTTGTACCCAAGAAAAGAACCTCAAATTTTTCTACAAGGAATGGTACTCATATTATGGGTCTTAAGGGTAATCCTAATTTACTTCTTTTTTTAATCACACAGATAAGGAAGGAAGTGGAAAAAGAACGTAATGTTTAACCCATGGGTTCAAAATTAGGTTTTGCCACTTTGTTACAGAACAACTTCAGATCTCAACTTATCATCTATAAAATGGGAATAAATAATACTTTACAGGGTTTGTGTGAGGACCAAATGAGATATTTATAAAAAGTATCTGGCAGCTGGATATATGGGGTAGATCTGAGGAAAAATGTTTAAGATAAAAATAGAGATATGGACATTACTTGCATATCAGTGAGAGTTGTTACTGAAACAGACAGAAAAAAGGAGAAGGAAAAAATGTGAAGATAATAGAGTTTGCAGACCTACTATTGAGTACGAAAGTAGAAAGGATGGGCAAGGTAAAAGGACTCAACAAAAGAAATAGGGATAGTGTAGTTTACAAAGCAAGAAGAAAACTTGAGAAATATATATTAGTGGACAGACAGCCAGTGAAATTTTTTTTTTCTTTCAGGAATTTAGCTTACTAAAGTCTGGGACACATTTCATACCACTTTTTCTAACTGGATGACTCGCATGGTAGAACAGTCACCATCTGGGTGTATATACTTAATGAATTAGTTACCCCTCCAAGGATTTCTCTGGAAACTAAGGGTAGCCTGTTTCAAAGATAATTTACTGGTTTAACAGTTGAAAGTTTCTTATGCTGTCCCTACCATAAAACATACCATGGTCTTGGGGACAGACAGTCTAATGCCTGGCTTTTACACAAGATGCACAGTGCTATGTGCACACATGTCTCCCTTGGAAAGAAAATATCCTTAGGGTTCCTAAACACTCCTCCCACATGGGACCTATGACATTTGGGATACCCGGTTTGAACTGCCTTCCATACCGCCTCCCAGGTAGCTGGTAAGCCTTACGGTTCCAATTCCATTTGGATAATTGAGTCTAGTCCTTCACTTTGGAAAGACTATGTCTTAATCTATACAGATTCCTATATCAAAATACTACAGACTGGGAAATTTACAAACAACAGAAATTTTTTTCTCAAAGTTCTGAAGCCTGGAAGTTTGAGATCGTAGTGTCTGTATGGTCAAGTGAAGTCTATCTTCCAGGTTACAGAATTCTTGTTGTATCTTTACATTGCAGAAGTTGTTGAGGGGTTTTGTAGGGTTTCTTTTGTGATTACTAATCCCATTCATACCTCTTAATATCATTACATTGGGCATTAGGATTTTAATGCATTAGTTGAGAGGGGAGAAGGGAATACAAACATACAGATCCTAGCAGATTGTTGGAAAGCTGTCAGTTTGACCTGTCTTACTTCCCACAGCACTAACAGGATATTGGGTCACATGTTCAGTTTTTGTTGTTGTTGTTGTTCATTTTCTTGTTTTTTGTTTTTTTTTAAGATTTATTTATTTGGCAGAGAAAGAGACACACAGAGAGAACACAAGCAAGGGGAGCCAGAGAGGGAGAAGTAGGCTCCCCACTAAGCAGAGAGCCCAATGTGGGGCTCAATCTCAGGACGCTGGGATCATGACCTGAGCCGAAGGCAGAGGCTTAACCCACTGAGCCGCCCAGGTGCTCACGTGTTCAGTTTTGATGAGAACCCAGGAGCAGAATGTTATGAACTGAATGTTTATTTCCCTCTAAAATAAATATGTTGAATCTTTAACTCCCAGTGCAATGATATTTGAAGATGGGTCTTTGGGGGGAATTTGGGATTAGTGGCATTTGAAGAAGAGACACCAGAGAGCCCCAACCCTGAGATGTTTATGTAAAGTATCTGACAGCTGAATTTGTGGGGTAGATCTGAGGAAAAATGTTTAAAATAAAAACAGAGATATGGACATGACTTGCATATCAGTGAGAGTTGTTGTTATTGAAACAGAAAAAAGGAGAAGAAAAAAGATGTGAAGATAATAGAGTTTGCAGACCTCCTGAGTACGAAAGTACATCCCTTGTCTGCCAAGTGAAGCTACAGCAAGATGGCAGTCCTCTGCAACCCAGAAAAGACTTCTTACTGGAAACCAACCAAGCAGGTTAAAAACTGCTTTCCAAAGAGAGCACATTGATGGGAAATAATCTCTGTAGGGGAAATAATAAATCCAAAATCATAAGGATTATTTGTGGCTTGAGGCTGCCTAATTTTTTTTCCAGAGGTTCCAATTGAAAACTTGTTAAGGAGACTTTTGCTTTCAAGAGGTTCTTTGAGCTCTGTGGCCCCACTGATGGAGGGTGTGCCATGGCTTGATAGAAAAGTTCCCCTGTGGACGGCTGGTTTGAGCTCCACGATCTACAGGCAGATTAGTCCATATAAAAGATCAAGGAGCATGCCCAGGTGGGATATGTGTTGTCTCTGATACTCAAGAGTGAAACAGGATCCTGGACTAGCTTTTTAGGAGGGGACCTGAAGAGACAATAGTTTTTCTTTGATTGTTGGAGAGACTGAGTTGTTGTGAATCTGTTCATATAGCCCTACGGAATTTTGCTTGGTGAGCAGTTCCCTGAATTTTATTCTGGGTAGTTCTGTTTTTAAATTACCCAAATTAAGTTTAAAAATAATGTCATCTCAGTTCCAGGGAAAGTAAGTATACTTACTTCTACTTTAAAGTGTGCAATAAAAGGATAACATACTATTTCCAAAAAAGGCTATTTATCTACTTGCGTAAGTAGACTTAGGACAGAAAAGGGCTATAGCTGATTATTGGCCACCAAAAACAGAGTCTGAAGACATAAATACAGGTATAACATTTACTATATAGAAGACCAGTACATATTTTATTTTTTTGTTGTTGTTGTTTGTTTTAATGAAAAAAAAAAAAACAATTAAATGTAAACTTTGGATTTAACTTTTCTTTGCACAAACTGCTGCACAACATGTCAAATTAAAATGGAAGCAAGCTTGACTGTTCAGCTTGAAGGGTCTAGTTTGAAAGGAAAAATGAATCAACAAAACTACTGGTGTCTGCACTAGTGAATACAGTAATGCTACTAGGGCAGTAATGAGGAAAATTACAAGAAAGGCTCTCTAGTGTGGAGTGCTGGTAACAAGCCTGGCTCTTTACTTTCATTATCTCTAATCTGGGCAACAATCTCAGAAGATATCTGTTATGATCTCAGTTTCACTTGTTGAAGCCTAAGCAGGCACCAAGAGACAAACCAGATTTAAACTTACCTCTCTCTGGATCCATCTCAGAAAGTTTCCCACATGAGGCACTGTCCAAAGAAAAGAGAAAAATGGGATTGGAGGGAGAAAATGGGAAACATCAAACTCAAGGGAATTACAAAAAGTGGTTGAAAAAAGAGAGGGGAGAAAATAGGCTAGCAAGGTAGAAACAAGAGATAAGGAAGAAGACAGAAGTGGGGAGCCTGAGCAAGGAAGGAGGCAGGTGGCGTGTGTCACCCAAGCAATACATGTTCTTGAATTAGTGGGTGAAAAGACTCCAAAGAAGTGAGTTGATGGTAACTGATTTTAAAAAATTAAAATGACTTCTGTATTTCAAACCAACCCAGAAATCAAATTAACCAAAACACACACACAGGCAAACAGAGGGTACAAAGGCACATATCTGTGCTCTCACTCGATAGTTAACCAAAATCGTAATTTCAGAAATTATTGTGAAATAATTTAAAATTTTATCATAAATTCTGAACAATCAGAGGCCTATGAGTGATGTTTAACTGACAGAGAAAAATACTGTTTTCTAGTCAGAACCAACTCTTTTTTTTTTTTTTAACTTTCTCACCTCTTTTTTTTAAAAGATTTTATTTATTTATTTAACAAAGACACAGCGAGAGAGGGAACACAAACAGGGGGAGTGGGAGAGGGAGAAGCAGGCTTCCCATGGGAGCAGGGAGCCTGATGCAGGGCTGGATCCCAGAACCCTGGGATCATGACCTGATCTGCAGGCAGATGCTTAATGGCTGAGCCACCCAGGTGCTCCCAGAACCAACACCTTTGATAGATGTAACAAATCCAGTAAATAATTGGATACCTACTGTTTTATATCATTAAAATGGTCCACTGAAGTACATACAGTAACAACATATGTCCCAGACAAAAAGGCTACTATTTCTGCACATTTTAAAAAGGTAAGACATTGGCTGGCTACATTGATTTCCCTTGGATCTATAACTGCTAATTCTTGTAACTGGTGTCAGTAAGAGGAATACTGGCTTTCATGCTCTTCACTAAACATTTCTCCACTTCCTGCAGTTTTCCTGTGTTTTCTACGTATTTGTTTTTAGATTTTGTTTTTAAGTCATCTCTACACCCAATGTGGGGCTCAAACTCACAGCCCTGAGATCAAGAATCACATTGTCCACCAACCGAGCCAGCCAGGCACCCCTACTCTGTGTTAACCTATGCACAAAAAAATATATGGATGGGTTAAAAACATTTCTTAAATGAATATGGGACTTACTTAAAAGCTCTATACCCATTATTTTTCATTATACACCACACTTAAAAAATATTAATCCAAGTTCTTTGTTTTAGATTCTCAGTGCTACACAGGCTATGACACCCTGAATATTGAGTACTACAACTAAGGTACATAGTATATGTTATGTTCCATTAGGCTCTGAATATTTACTATGGACTTCCTACATTTAACCCTCTACCTTTCAAAAGCTAACAAATTTTATCTGATTTTCTATTTTATCCTTCTTTATCATTTAGGTTTGCCTGTTGAAAAATTGGGAAATAATTTGGAAATAAAATTCAGAATCTTCTACTTTGTAAAAAGTATCTTTCACTCAATACCCAATAGCAAATATTTGATCCACTTCTATGTTCTAAATTCTGTGTTAGATGCAAAAAATATAAACTTGAGCAAGGGATACATGATTCATTCACCAAGACTACAGTATAGCTCGGCACAAAATAATTAAAAATATATTTTATGAGTGCAAAAGAAGAAGTACAAATTTCAATGCAAACTTATACTGGGAGCCTCTAATGTAGGTTTATAAAGTTAGAGAAGATTGCTGGAAAGAAGTGACCTCAAAGTTGAATCATTCAAAGTGAATGAATAAATGCTACCTAGATGAAGAATTTGAGGTGGTGTTTGTTGGGTGGGCTTATCTCAGTGATACAAGGAAGCTGACAACAGTTCATTATGATTACAGCATAGGTTGCAAGTGGTGAGAGAATAATCTGGAAAAACAAGAAAATGCCAGATTAGAAGGGGCTAGTAAATCACAATTCCGGACTTCAAGCTCTATTACAAAGCTGTCATCATCAAGACAGCATGGTACTCGCACAAAAACAGACACATAGATCAATGGAACAGAATAGAGAGCCCAGAAATAGACCCTCAACTCTATGGTCAACTAATCTTCGACAAAGCAGGAAAGAATGTCCAATGGAAAAAAGACAGCCTCTTCAATAAATGGTGTTGGGAAAATTGACAGCCACATGCAGAAAAATGAAATTGGATCATTTCCTTACACCACACACGAAAATAGACTCAAAATGGATGAAGGACCTCAATGTGAGAAAGGGATCCATCAAAATCCTTGAGGAGAACACAGGCAGCAACCTCTTCGACCTCAGCCACAGCAACATCTTCCTAGGAACATCGCCAAAGGCAAGGGAAGCAAGGGCAAAAATGAACTATTGGGATTTTATCAAGATCAAAAGCTTTTGCACAGCAAAGGAAACAGTTAACAAAACCAAAAGACAACTGACAGAATGGGAGAAGATATTTGCAAACAACATATCAGATAAAGGGCTAGTGTCCAAAATCTATAAAGAACTTAGCAAACTCAACACCCAAAGGACAAATAATCCAATCAAGAAATGGGCAGAGGACATGAACAGACATTTCTGCAAAGAAGACATCCAGATGGCCAACAGACACATGAAAAAGTGCTCCATATCACTCGGCATCAGGGAAATACAAATCAAAACCACAATGAGATATCACCTCACACCAGTCAGAATGGCTCAAATTAACAAGTCAGGAAATGACAGATGCTGGTGAGGATGCGGAGAAAGGGGAACCCTCCTACACTGTTGGTGGGAATGCAAGCTGGTGCAACCACTCTGGAAAACAGCATGGAGGTTCCTCAAAATGTTGAAAATAGAACTCCCCTATGACCCAGCAATTGCACTGCTGGGTATTTACCCTAAAGATACAAACGTAGTGATCCGAAGGGGCACGTGCACCTGAATGTTTATAGCAGCAATGTCTACAATAGCCAAACTATGGAAAGAACCTAGATGTCCATCAACAGACGAATGGATAAAGAAGATGTGGTATATATACACAATGGAATACTATGCAGCCATCCAAAGAAATGAAATCTTGCCATTTGCGACGATGTGGATGGAACTAGAGGGTATCATGCTTAGCGAAATAAGTCAATCGGAGAAAGAAAACTATCATATGATCTCCCTGATATGAGGGAGAGGAGATGCAACATGGGGGGTTAAGGGGGTAGGAGAAGAGTAAATGAAACAAGATGGGATTGGGAGGGAGACAAACTATAAGTGACTCTTAATCTCACAAAACAAACTGAGGGTTGATGGGGAGGGGGGTTGGGGGGTGTGGGTTATGGACATTGGGGAGGGTATGTGCTATGGTGAGTGCTGTGAAGTGTGTAAACCTGGCGATTCACAGACCTGTACCCCTGGAGATAAAAATATATTATATGTTTATAAAAAAATAAAATTTAATTTAAAAAAATTTTTAATTAAAAAAAAAAAAAGAAGGGGCTAGTAAAACAAATTTAGAACTTTATAATTTACCAAAGAGCAACAGGAATCATTCAATTGACAGTTCTGGTTTCATGAGTTTGTGATTTATGCAATCTCATAGGAATGTTGCCTTAAAGGAGGCCTGTGCTTGCTTTATGCTCTGATATTAACAAATTGAAACAAACGATTTTTTAATAAGGGGCCTTGCTTTTTAATTTTTTATTCATCCCAACAAGTTTTGTAGGTCATCCTGCAATTAGAATTATATTTCACTGCATCTAACGAAGAAACCAATGTGTGGTTAAGTAAGACAAAGGTTTATTTCTCTCTCATATTAAAAACAAAAAAACAAAAAACTTGAAACTGGGAAAGCCATGGGTGGTATAGCTGTTTCATAGATTTCAAGAACTCATCTTCCTTCTTTGTAGCACCTGCACCAACCTTAATGTGTGACTCTTATCCTCATAGCCTCATGCACTCAGGCAGGGAATGCCGGGATAAAATTTGCATTTTGTAATGATCATCCCGGCAGAAATGCAAAGAGAAGTTGAAATCAGAGACAAAATGCTATGCTGTTCAGGTAGTCTTGGCCTGAGTTGATGGTAGAATGGAAAGGAGGTTGCCAATGGGAAGAGGAAGAAATGACAAATTCACTAGCCATCTAAGACTTGAACACCTGGGATCCGGTGATGGAAAATGCCCAGCAAAGATGAAGAAGGAATCAAGCTAAACACCAGTTTACTTAAGAAATTTGGTGGTTCTTCAATGAAATATAGAACAAAACAGGTCAGGGAGACATGGCAAGTTTTGTTTTTTGTTTGTTTTTGTTTTCTAATTTAAATTCAAATTCCTTAATGTATGGTGTATTATTGATAGGTTCAGGACATCACATAATAATTAGATGTTCAATAAATTTGTATTGAATGACAGAAAGGGGATCTCCTTACTACACTGTGAGCTCTTTGAAAGCAGATGCTACATTTCATTGTCTTTGTACCCAGAGCCTCTGCCACAGTTTCTCGTATCTGTTTGGCTCTCAAAACAATATATGCAGAATAAATCAATAAGCAAATGTGATAATTAATGGATGAATGATTCTATCTTTTACCCAGAGTGGTTTTACTATGTGTATATAGATATCTGGAATAAATGTTAAAAATTATTTTTCATAAAATGTCAGGAGTCAGGATGGAAAATATCAGGGTTCTAAATTTTATATATCATCAAAAGCAGATGAGAAAGAAAAGTTCTTTAAAGTTATGATGCCATATCTACATTTAAGACATTTTTAGTCTTGAAAAGTCATTTCAGTTGACTCCAGAAGAGGGTGAAAAGTAAAGAAAAGCCTATTATAGTCAACATGCTATGTGTTGGACCCCCAAAACTTTTCATCTTATAATTGGAAGTTTGTACCCTTTGAACCAACATTTCTTCATTTCCACCTCTCAGCCCATGTCCCTGGCAACCACTGAGTTCTACTCTTTGTTTCTATGAGTTCAGCTTTTTTTTTTTTCAGTTTTCACATATAAATGAGATCATACGTATTTGTCTTTCTCCATTGACTTATTTTACTCAGCATCCTCAGGGTCCATCCATGTTGTCACAAATGGCAGGATTTTCTTCCTTCTCATGGCTTCATAATATTCCATATATAACATATATTCATATGGATTCATATGGACACTCAGATTTTTTTTCATATCTTGGCTATTGTTAATAATACCACAATGAACATAGGAATGTAGATACCACTTCAAGATTCTTATTTCATTGCCTTCGGATATATATCCAGAAGTGGAATTGTTAGATCATATGATCAATCCATTTTTAATTCTTTGATGAGCCTTTGTACAGTTTACCATAGTGGCTTCATCAATTTACATTCCTACTAACAGTGCATAAGAGGTCCCTTTTCTTCAAATCCTTAACACTTGTTATCTCCTGTCTCCTTAATGATAGCCATTCTAACAAGTGTGAATGATATCTCACTCTAGTTTTGAATTACACTTCCCTGATGATTTGTGATGTTAAATGCCTTTTCATGTACTTATTGGCCATTTATCTATCTCCTTTGGGAAAATGTTCTATTCTACTCCTCTGCTCATTTTTAAAACTAGTTTTTGTTTGTTGTTGTTTGTTTGTTTGTTTGCCATTGAGTTGGATGAAGCTGCTTATATATTTTGGATAATAACCCTTTATCAGATATATGGTTTTCAAATATTTTTCCCATTCCATAGATTACCTTCTTTTGTTGATTGTTTCTTTTGCTGTGCAAAAGCTTTTTAGTTTGATATAGTGCTACTTACTTTTTGTTTTTACTGTGCTTTTGGTGTCATATCAAAAACTTGTTTCCAGGACCAACATCAAGGAGTTTTTTCATATAGTTTCTTACAAGAAGTTTTATGGTTTCAGGACCTATGGTGACTACAGTAACAATAACTAAACATGTACTACAATAACAATATTGTATTATATACTTGAAATTTGCCAAGATTGTACATCTTAAGTGTTCTCACCACACACATAAAAATGTAATAATGTGAGGTAATAGAAGTGTTTACTAACCTTATTGTGGTAGTCATTTTGTAATAGATACATGGTGTATACCTTAAATGTACACAACGTTATATATCAATTGTATTTCAATACAGCTGGGAAAAATGTTTAAAAAGCCTAATATATAAGATAATAGAATCATTCGATAAGAATAAAGGATGAATTCATACCTCTGGATAAAAATTCTAACTGAATATAATATACTATCAAAAGGTGTAAATGAATCAGCAGAATTTTAAAAAATGCTTAGACTATCATAATGTTGGCAATTTAAAAATACCTACTTTTATTTTTAATACAGTGATAGTATAACCTAGAAAAGTCTAAAGTATTTGGGAAGAGAAAAGAATTCCTATTTAAATGGTAAGAATTTTTTTAATTGTTGGAGGCAAAGTAAGCACTTAGTCACCTGTTCAAGAGTCATAGAACAAGGGCCCAGAGATTCCATACAGAAGAAAGTTTTTGAACAGAAGTTAGTGAGAGCAAAATTTCTAACAAACAACAGTATTCCACTTAGTTATGTAATGGAAGGTAGGGATATATTAAATGGAACAAAAAAAAGGAAAAGAGCATAAACCATAAAATGAATTAAAGGCTTTTTTCAAGACAAAGGTAAAAAGATATCAGGAAGAGATAAGGCTAAACTTGTATAGAAAACCCAACAAATGATAGATCTTCTATATGTAGATCTTTCCATTCATAGAGAATAAAGAGTAGTGGTCAATTTCTGGAGCAGAGAGTGGAGTTAATGAAAAAACTTGAGAAATTACCAATAATGGAGAAGATATTCATGGAAGACTCAGGAAAAACATAAATTAAGAACAAGGTCAAGGGCGTTCCTGGGTGGCTCAGTGGGTTAAGCCTCTGCATTTGGCTCAGGTCATGATCTCAGGGTCATGGCAGGGAGCCTGCTTCCCCCTCTCTTTCTGCCTGCCTCTCTGCCTACTTGTGATCTCTCTCTGTCAAATAAATAAATAAAATCTTAAAAAAAAAAAAAGAACAACAACAACAACAAGGTCAAGGACTTCACTTATTACCAGGATACCATTCTGGAGAAGCCAAAGCTTATGTGGTAGGCAGTGTTTTTTTGTTTGTTTGTTTGTTTGTTTGTTTTTGTTTTTGTTTTTAATTTTTATTTCTTTTCAGCGTAACAATATTCATTGTTTTTGCACCACACCCAGTGCTCCATGCAATCCATGCCCTCTCTAATACCCACCACCTGGTTCCCCATAGGCAGTGTTCTTAAGGGAACAAGTATTTCCAGATTCTTTAAGATTAAAAAGCTATGTAAGTTAAGTTTTATTTCTTTTAATTCTATTGATAAAAAAGAAAAAGATGAAAAAATAAGAAACAAGGAAAAGAGCAAATATAAATATTAATGTATGGTATCTTTCCTTTCTCTCATCCCTCCTTTCTTTCTTTTCTTCTTTTTTTAAAGAAAGACTAAAGATTACAAGACAGAAACATTTTACAATATTTATAACACCACTATGTTCCAGGCATTTTCTATGTGATTAGGATAATAGCAATCAAAAAGATACATAGAGTCATCTAAGTGCATCATCTAGTTTTCCCTTATTGTAGAATTCTTTGTCCACAGTGGCATGGCTATTGTGTCTAGTAGTATAGTCACACTAAGGAATACTGGGTATTTTGAGCTTACCACACTTTTATGAGCCACATGCTTGTCTCATTTGTTTTTCCTTCCTTCTTTGAAAAATGCAAAATATTAACTACCTCAACTGCTTTCCAAGTTATCCAAAGGGATGTTATACTTTTACATAATATGAATTACCTTTTCCTAGACCCCAATAATAGAATTCTTCCTGAGTATGACCTGATTACAAAACACATGTGGTAGATTTCTGGTATTTCAGGACCTTTTTTTGGGTCTCAATTTCTTTATCAGCCAGGAGAGAATAAGCTATTCTGCAATTGCCAACATCATGAATACTTCGGTGACTTAAAACTATAAAGTTTATTTCTATCTCTCACTGCATGTTTACCAGGTCAGGAGGATCTGTTCATTTCAGTCACTTAAAATATCAGGCTGGCAGAGTCTGTATCTCAAAACAGCTATAACGTTAGAGAAGGGGGGAAAAGTCAACAAAAATACACACACACACACACACACACACACACACACTAGCTTTTCACACTTACTTATGTCTGGAAGTGACACCTGTAATTCGCATTTGTATTTCATTTGTATTTCATTGGTCAATGCAAGTTATATTTCCAGCCCAGAGTTTAAGAACATGGGAATGTATAATCTTGCTCCAGAAAGAGCATCAAATATATTTTTAAAAATTAATACAGTCTACCATGTTTGATTCTTCTACCCAGCAAGCCCAGCACATGTTGACCTTATCTCTCTACTTACTTGCTCTTTATATCACTTTTAATAACTGATCTGGTCCCTCAATTTTAATAATCCACTAATTATCCCCTCTCTGGTATACTAGAGGAAGGTTGTTGCTAGATTCTCATCAGTACATATTTCCCTAATTTTAGTTTACTCCACAGCTTTGTCCCCTATCAACCTCACTCCTTTAAATCTCACTTGCTGAGAAAGTTCTGACTCTCTCCTTTCTTGTTTCCCAGAATATGCCCTTAAGTATCATAGCGGATCTCATGCTATGTGTTTGACAAATTTCTATTTCATTTGCCCCCTCCTTGTCACAAAAAACAGCTGGATTTCTCAGCTTTTGTGCTTGCAATTGGTTTGAGGCTGTGTGATGGAGTTCTGGCAAATGACATACTTGTAGGACATATACACTACCTAGAGATTTGGTACTAAACCTTCTATTTACACCCTCTCCTCCTTTTCTGTGGTGTCATCATAGAACAAGTATTTAAGAAGTCAATCCCACAGAATGGAAGGCACCTGTTTCTTGAGTTACCAAAGAGGATAAACTCCAGAAAGCCATGGAAAATAAATCTAAGTAATCTTCACGCACTGATATTTCAGTTATTTTGTTATTGTAATACAGACTGTTGTAATTTTGGCTAATAAAAATGTGAAAATTAATCAAAAGATAAAACATGGTTACAATAATTCCCCTGAGAGAGAAGGGAAACATTTTGTTTGATGGAATTAAAGTTAGTCCAATAAATTAAATTTTTAAAAATTTAAAAAATAAAATTAGTCTAAATTTTACAAAATTAAACTTCTAAATATGAAACTAATGATATATAGAGAAAAATAGTGTAAAAAATAACAGAGTAAAGCATCAGGTGTTAGTTTTAGGAGAACTAATATTTGATAGAAATGCAGTCATTAACATTATTTTCTCCTAGAGAAGTCAAAGGGCATCTAACGTTCTGAATAATTTCTGCTAATGAAATGAGATATACTTGAAAAATGTAGTATGTATAGACTTAGCTCTGGTTTCAAATTATGAAAAAACAAAAATGAAAACAGAAACAATATTCCTGAGTTGATCACCTATACCTCCGAATTACTCTCTCAACCATTTAACCTGTAGGTTCTATCAAAAAGCTATTATGTATAATTAATCGTATTTTTTAAAAGATTTTATTTTTTAAGTAATCTCTTCAGCCAATGTGGGGCGTGAACTCACAACCCTGGGATCAAGAGTTGCATGTTTTCACTTCCTGAGTCAGCCAAGTGCCCCATGTATAGTTAATTTTAATAATAAATTTCATTTCAAAGAATATGTGATAAAGAATCTCTCAAATTATAGAGAGTGGCTGAGCTCAACTCAATTTAGATTGAGTTCAAAACATTTAAGTCTCTGTGTGTACTGCACTGTGCTCAGTGATCTCACTCCCACATAACTCTACTGATTTAAATCAGTAACATCACAGTCCAGGCATTGGAATTTACCTTAGAAGTCACTGAAACCAATCTATCACCCAATCACATCCCAGAACATGAAGTTTGCCCTTTGCTTGTAATATTTCACCACTTTTTAAAGAAACCTACTCCATGATTGGCAAAGTGTGCTAATTTATATGGAGATGAAATGTTCCTACTTAATACTTCTACCATATTACCCAAATTCTGTCTTGGTGAAAAAAGAAAAAAATTACTCCCTGTTTTATAAAATACATATAAAAATATGCTCAAGAAAACTTCCCTGTTATTTTTCCCCAAATAGTTTCTTCTACACAGTAAATAAGAATACATTCAGGAATATATGGCTGTTTTTTTTTTCTATTACTCATTTTGTATATGGTATTAATATCATACCCATTATCATTCAAGTTTTTCAATATCACTTCTAAATGATAGAGTAATGATGATTGTTATATAATATATAACAATAATAGCTGAACTTTCTTGAACATTTGAACATCTTAATATATATATAAATATATACAAAATCTCATTTTTAGTCCTCAAAATGTTATGTTACCGAATAAATTGTGTCCCCTCCAAAATTCATTGGTTGAAATCTTAACTTGGCTAGTAGAAAATACGAAAAAAAAGAGGCTAAAGGCTTGTATATAGGGGCTTGCCTTATCACTATTACAGCTCCACAGCTTTCCATGTAAATAAGTAAGCATATGTCGGCTTACCAGAAAGAAGTCTCAGTCATCCCAGACTTCTACCTGAAGCTATCATAAACCAGCCAGCCCTAACCAACATATCAGCTAACCGAAGATACAGGAGCAAGTTCAAGCAATACCAGACAAACCTGATATAGATCAGAAAAAAATATCCATCCGAACTCAACTCAATCTGCAGAACAGGAACTAAACTACAGTTGCTGTTTTAATCTTCTAGGTTTGGGAGTGGCATATTATACAGTAAAGCAAAATTATAAACCATCTACAACACACATATTTCTTTCTTTTTTTTTTAATTTATTTATTTGAGAGAGAGAGAGAGAGATCACAAGTAGGCAGGGAGGCAGGCAGAGAGAGAGGGGGAAGCAGGCTCCCTGCTGAGCAGAGAGCCCGATGTGGGGCTCAATCCCAGGACCCTGAGATCATGACCTGGGCCGAAGGCAGAGGCTTAAGCCACTGAGCCACCCAGGCGCCCCACAACACACATATTTCTTAATTCTTAATATGCAAATGCTTAAGTTTGCCAAAACCTTCCCAATATAAAGTAAGCTCTGGGTTGATCTATATTTGTATAAAACCTTGTTGAAGTTCTCTGGTAAACAAACGCCATCTATTTCATTCCTTTACCCCTTAAGAGCACAAAGAATTAACAGAAACATTGGAACTGAATATAACTTTTTAATGTAGTAGGATTCCCCACCAAAGTTCACCTTTTCAGTAATCTCTATAAGTAGAAATATTGTTCAGAAATTTGTTTTTGCTAGAGAAAATTTTTTGGGGTATATTTATTATTTTATTTTTTTCCCATAAGGTATCCCTATATCAATGTTAATTTCTAATATTATAATCTTATTCATCATTATGCAATTACTTAAAAAATTGTTGGATAATATTTTCATTTCCATGGCTTCCAAAGCTTATTTGCCACCATCTTTTCATCTTTAATGCAGAAAGAAATCAACTAAGGTGTCTTCAAAATACCAAGAAAATGTAAGCCCAAGTAGTCTATTATAAGCTATATTCTAAATGAAGAAAAACAAATTTTAAACAAAATAATACTTTGTTCTTGAATGTCTTTTAAAAGGACTTCATGCAATTTTATAAAGAAACACTATGAATAATAAGCTATTAGGAAGTTACACAAGGCCTTGGCTGGAGACACTAAAGGGTCATATGCACATGAATTTAGCCAGCTCAATTAGAAACTATGTTCAATTTCTTTCAGATATCACAGCTGGATGCAAAGTACTAATAAGGAAATCTATTATTTCAAGATGTGGACTGGCAATCATAATTTTATTATGTTGCATTCCATCTGTAGCATAAGCAAACATCAAGATGTTTGTTGAATAAATGTGAACTATAATAGGAAATGGGGGCAAATGGCCAGTAGAGTTTGAGAGGCAACATGGCAGGTCCCCATTTCTGGATTTCGTTTTCTGTTCTGTACATATTATTTCAAGCTGTGTCACCACGAACACGAACTCATTTCAGATCTATTGACCTATAAATATAATTACGTATTTGATTACTAAATTAACAAAGTAAATTAACTTTTAATGGGTACATTACTCATTGTACCTTGGGAAAGAAAATCTTTACTAAAATGCATGTCTCATTCCACATTGACTTCTTATTAAAGGGTCATTTGACCCAGATAATCCTTTGGTTTGCCAAGGAATGTGGAAATTGCTGCATGCTATGAATCATTGTCTAAAATAAAATGAAAAAAAAAGAGTGTGTGTATATATATATATATATATATATATATATATATATATATATATATAAAATTAACTCCATATGGCTTTTTCTTTGACTCATTTGATACAGGACAAATTCTTACACTTTTCTTAATTAAACATCTCAAAATAAATTCCGTTTATAGAATGTATGAAAGTAACCTTGCAAATTCAACATAAGTATACATGGAAATGTGTAGTCAAGAATATTATGTAAATAATTAATATTCATTTCCTGATAATTTCTCTAGATCCTGATAACTTCTCTAGAAAGTCAAAATTAGAGCAAAGAAAATAATATTATTTCATGTTCCAGGAAAACAAAGAAATAAGGGTCGATAATTTTTAGTATGTTTAATGGAGCATAAGGTGAAATTTCCACAGAGCTTTAATATCGTATTTTAAAGGCATTCTAGTTAATTTATTAAAACCAACTTTAAAATTAGGTCACACTATTGTTTTAAATATAACTGAGGCCTGGGAACACCTGAGTGCCTCTGTTGATAAGCATCTTATTTTTGTTTTCAGCTCAGGTCGTGAATTTTTCCTATGTTTTCTTCTAGGAATTCTATGGTTTCCAGCCTGGTATTTAAGTTTAATCTATTTTGAGTTAATTTTTGTAAGTAATGTTAATATAGGGGTCTAGTTTCATTATTTTGAATATAATATCCAGTTTTCCCAGCACCATTTACTGAAGAGACTGTCTTTTCTCTGTTGAGAATGCTTGGCTCCCTTGTCAAATAATAGGTGACCATATATGCTTGGATTTATGTTACCTCTCAACTCTGTTCCATTGGTCTGTGTGTCTGTTTTTAGGTTAGTACTATACTGTTTTGATTACTGTAGTTTTATATTATAGCTTGACACAAGGCAGTGTGAAACAAAGAACTTCTTTCTCAGGATTGCTTTGGTAGTTTTGGGTCTTTTGTGGTTTCATATAAATTTCAGGATTGTTTTTTCTACCTCTGTAAAAAAAAATGCCATTAGAATCTTGACAGGGATTATATTGAATCTATAAATAACTTTGGGAAGTACTGACATATTAACAATATTAATTATCTCAATCCAGGAATATGGGATACGCTTCCATTTATTTGTCTTCTTTATTTCATGAGTATCTTACAGTTTTCAGAGTAGAGATTTTTCACCTCACTGGTTAAATTTATCCCCTAAGTATTTGTTGTTTTGATGCTACTGTAAATGTAATTATTCTCTTTATTTCTTTTTCAGATAATTTATTGTATAATTTTATATCCTGCAGCTTTGCCAAATTCATTGATTACATATAGGAATATTTTGGTGTAATCTTTAGAATTTTCTATATACAAAATCATGTTATCTGCAAATACAAAAAATTTCACTAATTTTGATATCTTGTGATGAAGATATAATCATGAACTAGTCTTCTTAAAAAGTATAACATTATATTCTTCTTAAAAATGTACCCTAAGGGGTGTCTGAGTAGCTCAGGAGGTTAAGTAGCAGACTTTTAATTTTTGCTCAGGTCATGTCAGGGTAGAGGGGTCCAGCCCCACCTCCAGCTCCCCACTTGGCAGGAAGTTAACTAGAGATTCTCTTGATCCATCTTTCTCTGCCCCTCCCTCATGGCTTTCAAATAAATACTCATTAAAAAAGAAAAAAAAAGGTACCCTGGAAGAAATAAAATTGAAAAAGGTATAAAACAACCACCACTTTTTATTGAAAAACATACAGATTGAAGTATGAATATACATAGACATTTCTCTTTTAGAAAAACTTTCTTACAGGAAAACAAAACTTTCTAAAAATTGTTTTAATTTTTAAAAATTTAGATTATTTGTTAAAAGGGTTAAATGTAGAAGGAAAAAAAAACCTTTAAAATCTTCAAGGGAAAGAGGTTGAACTTGAAGCTCTCTAGTGCTCACTTAGCTAGATGAACTGAGAAAGGGCCACAGGTAAGAAACCAACTGTCACACAGCAGTGTTGTTTTAGTTTTCAAAGCCACGAACTGGAGCCAAAGAAATCAGAATAACCAGGATCAATGTTAAAAGTACAGGAAGTTATTAGAAAACAGAAACCAAAAATGCTACATGACTATGAACTTTTACTGATAGAAAGCTAATCTGTGTCACAGAGCTGTAAGAAAAGGGACATAACAAAGTTAAAGAGGTAGATATCATTTTCACTCATTCACAACCACATTTGAAAGTAACTAGCTCTTCTATTTATTCACTTTTAAGGATTTTATTTATTTATTTTGAAAGAGAGTACGAGCTGGGCCCTGTGAGGGAGAGGGAAGGGCAGAGGCAGAGGGAGAGAGAATCTCAAGCAAACTCTACACTGAACACAGAGCCCAATGGAGGGAGGAATCCCAGGACCCTGAGATCATGACCTGAGCAGAAATCAAGAGTCAGCTGCTTCACTGACTGAGCCACCCAGGTGTTCTGTAATTAGCTCTTTTATAAAATGTACATGCCCTAGCTGAAGGCTGTGTCTTTATCAAAGGACTGTGGTCCCATTTGTGTGTGTGTGTGTGTGTGTGTGTGTGTGTGTGTGTTGTGTGTGGTGGGACAGAGAAAATCAAGAATACTATGCTCTCGGTAATGAGCTGTATACTCCAGTATCTTGCTAAAATAACAATAATTCTTTGAATGGAGAAAAACATTATTGAAGTGAAAACTTATGTGTCATCATTTTCAACTGATATACATTGAAATTATGACAAACTATAGGTATATTTAACCAAAAGCATAAATAACACACCATACAATGACTAGTAAAACATTAGATTTATTTAACTCTCCCAAAACAGTGTTTTCTTCAACATTTTGGAGAATTGCTCCTTTGAGAGTTAAATAAAATTTTGTATAATCCAATCACACCCACTCTTCTGCCAGTCCTTAAATATAAACCTTTCATCTTCTACATCCTGATTTACACAAGAGCCCAATTCCTCTCCAGTAGCTGTGACAAAAGAAATTGGATGCCTATTCAACATCCTTGTCCCATTTTTTTTTTAAATAGATGCCAGTTTAGTTGAAATGGGAGACAATATGCCCTGTCCAAGGCAGGTAATGTTCTAAGTTAAGGTCCAAGCCTACTGTAGTATTCTCATCCCTCCTTGAAATTCTAGGAACAATCAAGTGAAAAATTTCTGGACATTGGGAATAAGAGGCTTAGGAAAAATTTTAATCTCTGACACAAATAGAGTAAAGAAGAACAAGTGTTTCTCCCCCACCCACTTCCTTCCTACTTCTAAACAACTTTTGTCATGTTGCAGTGCTTAGAGTATCACTGAGGACGGAGTGAAAATATAAAAGGACCTAGCCCCCCCATTGATATGGCTGGGTTTCTGAACTAGCCCTATAAAATGACAGTCTCACATTTTACTGTTCTGTAAATGCATGTCTAAATTACTTAAGTCACATTTGGGGTAATGGGTTACATGAAACTGAAAGTATGATAATCAATATTATTTCAATATTCCTTAAAACCAAGTGATTGTTAAAGAGAAAACTTTCATCAACAAATTAAAATTTTGTAAGTTCATCCTTGAGAATTCTATATATTTTACTCAGTGCACTATTATCATGCTGGCTGAAAATACAAGTGATAGTACATTTCACTATATTACCCTATTATGTCACATTTCCCACCCCCACTGAGAGCAGTTTTATCCTGCAATGGTTGTAAACTTCATAAGATCAGGTAATCGATGCTGTAGTGCACTGCCCAGATGACCCCTTATAGATTGAGACATTCCCCCAGCTGCTGAGAGAACTGCAAGCTGACAGCTCACAGGTAAGAGTTTCCTTAGACAAGGGAGCTGCTTCCTCAAAGGATAAGCCCTGTCCTGAGGGCAGCCTGTATCTGAAGATTAAATGTAGAACATCTCAGAAGAACATCCCAAATTCCACACTCCCTATGGGGTTGGCTGAAGTCTCTGTTGTTTTTGTATCAAAGTTCAAAGTCTTTCTCATTTCAATCTTGTCTCTCTCACTCTCTCAAGATGTTGTTTCCAAGAGCACGGTGGAATAATCCATCTATTTGCAGATTCTGATTCCCAAGAATTATGATCTGTATCAGTTGGTGCCAGGAGTCATCCCAGGAAGCAGATTCTAAACTGGAATTTGGTAGCAATGAAGACCACCTCCTGGGTGGGAAGATTGCCAATAGTCCTCAGCATATAGTAGTGAGTAGTGGTGAAATTGTTGAAGATTTTACTGGCAATAAGTTGGAATGGTATATCAATGTAAAGGAATGTCTTGTTAGGCAGACTATCTCAGATATTAGTGAGGCTTGGGTGAAAAAAGTACTCATAAGGACTATGAAATTGGATGGTTATTTTACAGGACTATAAATCCTTTGGTAAAGGAAAATAAAACAATGAGGTGACAGGGTCCCCTTGGAGCTTACTAAGGAAACTATTATCTCCTCCAGTCAGAGAGTAGAGAAATTAAAGATCTTGCCCAGGATTTTATTATAAAGGAAGTGGAGCTAATAACTTAAAGTCAGAGTCCTGATCAGAAGCAATCAGACTTGGGATAGAAGCATTGGTATTATTGTACTCCATTGTTTTTGAAATCCCAAGTCTTTCTGAACTGTTGGGGCTTATAGAAGTGATTCACTTCTCTTGGTTAAACCGGTGTTCTGTTCTTCTATGAAGATGATACAAAGGCCCCTCAACACACAATCTGCCACCATCCCCTCAGATTCTATCTTCATCTTTCATCTTGGTCACTAGACCAATAACTAGAATTAAGTGCAAATACAATTTGGTAAGAAAGATGGCAGGTCTGCTAAGGAAGGAAAGGCACTGTAACCTAATGGGGCTGCAGTATGTGTACCAAGAGTAGCAAGAATGTGATTGGGAATGGATCCTAAGGGAGCAGGATTAAGAAGAGCAGGATATAAAGTTGGATAAATAAGAATTTATCAATACAGAGCATTCTCTAAGGATAAGGATTTAACACCCTGATAAGGCCCCAGGACACAGTGTTAATACACAGCTAAGATGACTCTTGGAAGCATGTAGCATCTGATGACCCACAGTATGTGAAGTAGAAAGGCCAAACTGCCCCAGTAGAGAGTGGAAGAAGAGATGATTGGCTCAGAGAAGCTGGCATGCTAGAATAGATATACAGTATAGCTGATTTGTATCCATAAGAGAGTCCAAAGTATACCCCATTTAGAACAGGAATACTGAATGCTCTGGAGAGAACACTTTAGTGAAATTCTCAGTGAGGGCTGTCCTCTATAGGCTAGAAATAAGGGTAGGAGATGTTGTTAGAGAACAGAGACTCCTAATAATAGAGGCCAACTGGAGGCATAATAACTGGAAATAATTATTGCATTGGCAGCCAGGTCAGATGGAAGTCAAGGTAGTCTGAGACACAGTTATGGGCATGATTAATAGAACACAGCAGGGAACACCTCTCTACTTGTTAGATGGGATTCGATTCATGAGTCACTTAATAAAGTCAATTAGATCTTCAACTTTAAAAAAAATCAAATGAAACACAGCAATATTGGAATAATATAGATGAGCAACAATGTGTTAATTTATCCATAAAAAGAAATCAAGGTTGAATAACCAGTTGCTGAAAGCAGCTGATCCCCAAAGACCCTGAGTCAATTTTCAAGCTTGGAAGTCATTCACTGAGAGATAAGATTCCCTCAGAACAAGGACCCTGCAACATTAGAGCAAACATATGAGGTAATAATTCTGCATTCCTTCACCAGTGGGACCTGCAGGTATTTATTCACATAACTATGCAAGGGAGAAGGGGGGAGAAGAGAATACTCTGACATTTCAAGGACTGTTAGACAAAGGCTCTGAATTAAAATTGATTCCCTGTGACCTGAATTGTCAGGAGAAGGTACGTAGCTATTATACCATGGGGCCAAGAAAAAATATGTGTGACATCCATAGGTACATCTATGGGTATTTCTCTACCCAGATTTTACTGAAAATTGACAAATATAGAAGATACAACATGAGAAAGGCATGATGAGTAAGGGTGCAGGGATGAGGGCTTACCGCATAAGGAACCTAGACGCTCAGAGTTTCTAAACAAAGATGAGGAGACTCTAAAATGAGTAGTAAAGGAGAGAGATGATAAATATCAGGGGTAGTCCTAAGACCAACATCTGTAAGACAATTGCTTATCCTTTGTTCATTATCCTCTTTCCTGTAAGTTTCCCCAGGAATTAGAGACACATCAGAATTCCTGAGAATCTGTTCAAAGATGAGATCTACTTATTATATGAGGCAAATGAATCTTCGTGCACAAGAAGTGAATTGCAATAGATACTATAGTATTTTTTTCCAGATTCCCCTCAAGCGTTAGGCATTCATTCTCCTAAAATTGCCCAGGACCAAACACCAAGTGTCTCACTTGACGTTCTCTCTTCAAGGGTGGTCCTCATTTGTTCAGGTCAATGCCGGGATTTGAAATCCTGACCACCTTGCTTAATACAAGGACATCTCAAATTCAGAGCTTCCTGAATAGCTTTATAACCTCCACTAATCCTGGTCTTTCTTTCCTCAATGCGTAACAGTGAGAAAATACTCCCTAATAAACTACACGTGTGCCAATCTCCATGTCAGTGCCTGTTTCCCAGGAAACACTATTTAAGACAGGGGTTATTTATTTTTACTTTCAGAATTCTTAGAATATTTTTAGACATTCTGTCATAACAACTTGGCTGAGGAGACTCTAAATGCCGAAACTTAAATGCACAAGTCCTTTTAAAATGACCCATTCAAAACATATTTACAAAAGTCTAAGTAATATTTTCTTTCATACTGAGTGTAACCAACATTGCCATAACTTTCAGGAACAAGGATTTGAATGTAGATTATAGTTAAAGTTAGATGCCAAACACCCTTAGTTATGCTTAAAGTTTGACTCCTTTGAGAAGGAAAATATGATGTACTTAGGGTTAAGTATATCTACCCAGAATGCCTTAAGTCTTATAAAAAAATAATAAAATATTAAAAAAGGTGGGGGATAAGATGTTGCTAATATTAGAGTAAGAAAAACAAAGAAAGGATATACTCACAGCCTGGGTTAGCACAGAGAGGGAATTATGAAACCTGAATTTTACTTCCCTGGTTTCTGTCAAAAAGCAGAATCTCAGCCTTGAAAAGTTATGATTAATGTATAATCTGAACAGAAGCTAAAGATGATTGAGGAGATAGTAAAAAAATACTCATTATATTCTTCAGTGAATTCAATCTTCAGCTATAGAAACAATTGTACCAGGCCACTGAGAAAAGCTGTAGTAAGACTGTAAGCTTATTGGTAGTAATTTTTGAGTAATCATGAACCAGCTGGAAAGTTGTGAAAGAAAAGATATGGGGAAATGACATTTCAATTTTTGAAAGGGCAAAAATGATGAAAAATATACCAGTGACCCGGGAACCAGACAAAATCTTCTAACAGATTATTTAAAGAAGAGCCTGTAAAGTATGTGGGAAAGCGAGTAGTCATAGCTAGGCATGAAACACGCTAGATTGACATCAATTCCCTTACTGATTCACACTTTAGGATGACAGATCAGATGGACGATAGACATAGAGTATTTTTTAATTTCAACAGGACAGTAACAAAGTTTCATGGTAATCTTATATACAAGATGAAATCCATGAGCTGCATGATGGTGAAGTTTGAATCTCTCTATAAAAGGAATATGGACAATATACTGAGGCCAAGTGCCAAGAAAGTCCAGAGCACAATGGCCCAAGCTCCAACCACTGCAAAGATGAAGGACATATTTTTAAATATATTTTGCACAATGACATACATGACCCACATGTAACTTTTAAAATAATAACAGATTAAAAAGAAGACAAAAATTACAAATCCAAAAGACTTCTATACATTATCAGCATAAGATTAAGCCAACAAAATGAGATTATAAATAAAAACACATGCTTAAGTGGCAACAATCCAGGATAAGAACACTGACTTGCTGCCACTATTCATGTGAAAGAGACTGAGATTTCATTCAGTTGATGACTAGATATATTCACCAAATCAGTAGGAAGAAGCATTCTGAAAGGATAATTCACAGGTCTCTTACATAATGAATTATTATACAAGTTAACAGAAAAACAAAGAGGCACCAGCATTAAACAACATCTATTCTAATCCACATACTATGTTCATTATACCAGAACAGGAGAGCCTGGGTGGCTCAGTAGGGTAAGCCTCTGTCTTTGGCTCAGGTCATGATCTCTGGATCCTGGGATTAAACCCCACGTGGGGCTCCCTGCTCAGCAGGGGAGTCTGCTTCTCCCTCTGCCCCTCCCCTCCATTTGTGCTCTTTCTCTCTCTCCCTCTCAAATGAATAAACAAAATCTTTTTTTAAAAGTACACCAGAACAGCCAATATTTATTTTTTCATTTAATTTTCATCATAATTCTTTGAGGTAAATAAAATTATTCTAGTTTTATAGCTGAACAAAGCAAAGCACAAATCATTTAACGGATTTGGCTAAGAAAACAATGCTGTAAGTGGAAGTATAGTGAAGTTTAAACAAAGTGTGTCAAACTGTAGAATTCTTCCAAGTTAGAGGTCTCTAGTACAAAACTCTTAAGTCCTTAATGAAGAAACTGAAACCCATAGAAGGTGTGGCTTCTGTAACCTATAAGAATTGATTTCTCAGCTCTTCCCTTCTTACTATCAGTGTGACTATTGTAAGACAGTCATAATTCTCTCGATCTAGATTATAAAGGTATTTTTTTCTTCTACTATGCACAATTATCTCCACTCTCTCCCGCATAGTCTCTCTGCTCCCTTTTTCTCCACCAATGTGAATAAATACTCAAATATTAGTTATAACAAATAAAACTGTAATACAAATGCTTATGTTCTCAACTGTTTCTAATTCACTGAGATTCTTATCCAGAGGTGAATGATTATTTTCATTTTATTACATGATGCCTTAAGTAGGCTTATTCTATATATTTTCTTTCATTTTTTTAAGTAAGCTCTACACCCCAAAGCTCACGTTGAACTCATGACCCTGAGACCAGGAGTCACCTGCTGTACAGACTGAGCCAGCCAGTTGCCCATCTATATATTTTCAATATCAAATTGAAACATCTTGATAGGCTTCCATAGATTCTTTCACATTATTTAATTGCAAATATTTTTACCAAGTTACATCATTAGTTTTTTTCCCCTGCATCTTTATAAGTTTATATGTACACACACAAAAGTTATTCCACAACTGTTTTGAACTTCAATTTCTTGAGTTTCATCAGGATCACTGTAATACAAAATCCAGTTGAAAGTGACAACACTATCTGCAAGACCAGATACTTAATCTCCAGGACACTGAAACCTTCAGGTTGATTAAAAAAAAAAAATTGAGAACCATTTAAGCAGCTAGCCTTATGACAGAGACAATCAGGTGGGTTTTCATTCTACTGGCTTGAAAGAAAATGTATCTGTAACAGAAGGCATTTATTTTTGACACAAGATCTCTTGACTCATAAGACTATAGGCTTTAAGAAGGCTACTGCATTTATGTTTGACCCCAGTCCATAACACTCCTGCAATCATTTAACATGGCTCCTTTGGACATTGGACTACAAAGGCCACTACTCCTTCAATTTTAGAATACTACCTAGCTCCAGGGTGCTTGACCTACAATTTCACTGTGTCATTTATTGTCTTGCCCTTGTGTTCAAGAAGATATTCCTCCCCTGAAGACCCTAAGGCATTATAACAGTGGCATCTGTTGAGAGGCTTGCTTACAGGCAATAAGTTTATTTATTTATTTTGAATTTTTCTTTAAATTCTAGTTAGTTAACATATATGGTAAAATGGGTTTCAGGTGTAGAATTTAGCATTTCATCACTTACATAGAACACCCAGTGCTCATCATAAGTGCCCTCCTTAACACCCATCACTCATCTGGCCCATCCCCCACCACCTCCTCCCATCAGCCCTGTTTGTTCTCTATCATTGAGTCTCTTAAGGTTTGCTTCCCTCTCTTTTTTTTTTTCCTTTCTCTGTATTCATCTGCTTTGTTCCTTCCGTTCCACATATGAGTGAAATCATATGGTATTTTTAGAACTTGAATATTTAAATTTTGCTACTTGGTAAGAATAATTTACAAAATACTATTTATCCTGTGTTTAGAGAAGCTTCTCTTACTTTGACATGGTAGAAAATCTGACTTACAATTAAACTGAGGCACATTAAGCTAGTACAAAAATATTCAAATATTACATGAATAAGTATGTCACAGGTTTTGAGAATATTGTTCAGTGGGTTGTATTAGCACTAAATACAAACTAAGTTCCCACAGAGGCAGTGGCTTCATAAACCAGAAAGAAACTGAACTATCAAATTCCCAATCCTGAAAAGACTCACATTTGGAATGGAAAGTGTGTGTTATTTACTTAAAAATTATTAAATGCCTAAGTATAGCAGGAAAATGGAATAATTTTCCAGATCTTAAACATGTACTATGTTTTTATTACTGTGGCATTTGATGTTTTATTTATTGATGATTTATATTTATGAAGTTGAGTAAGAGAACTCTAATCTGTTAAATATGAGTTCATTTTTTTCTCCAACTTATGAAAAGATGAAGCCAGAGAAGCATCTCATACAGTGTTACTTTAAAAGAAAAAGACACACACACACACACACATACACACACACACACTGAAAATTTATGGTGTTTCTATGTTCAAAATAGATTCTGATCATTTTTCAATTCTTAAATATTTCTTGCATTCTGGTGTAAATGGCTTTACTCAATATAAATGGTAATGCTGACTTATTACAACTTGTGTTATTCTTAACTTGTTCAGTTAACTCTCGCCTGTGTACACATTAGCATAATTAGAAGTTGCTGTCCTCGATGCCACATAGGAACCATATGTGGTATTTGCTTCTGTCGCCCTACTGCAGTATGTTAACAGCTGCTGCTGCACAGTATAGAAATCAATAGAAATGAAAATCTAGCTTGAGTTGTTTGAAAAGTGAAAATTATTACAGTGTATGAATGGTAAGTGTAAAAACCCAGCACCATATATAACATTCTTTACATATATGGCTGCCACTTAGTGTAGATTAATGATACTAATACCCAAAATTAATTGAGGTGCCAACAAGATGGCTCATCTGTGCTAAGCTCTTAGTCCTAACAGAAACTCTCTGAAGTAGCTATTTTTGTTATTTCTTTTTTACAGATTAAAAGTCTGAAATTAATTTAAGGAATTTTTCATGGTCAGCCAGCAAGTAAATAAAGGAGTAAAGTAAAAGTCAAGTTTATTGCATTTAGCATTCCTGTTCTTGGATATGTCCTCACTTTATTCTAAACAGATAATTACTTCTTTAAGAATCCTCATACTTAATCAAGGGACGCCTGGGTGGCTCAGTTGGTTGGACGACTGCCGTCGGCTCAGGTTATGCTCCTGGGGTCCCGGAATCGAGTCCCGCATCGGGCTCCCAGCTCCACGGGGAGTCTGCTTCTCCCTCTGACCTTCTCCTCGCTCATGCTCTCTCTCATTGCCTCTCTCTCAAATAAATAAATAAAATCTTAAAAAAAAAAAGAATCCTCATACGTTATCAAATATTTTTAAAGAACATAAAAGAATACATATATGTGTATGTATATGTGTATGTATTACATATACGTAAAATAGCTACAGCAAGAAAAAGCCTCAAGAAGAATGATTTAAGTAAAACAAGATGAGTTAGAGTAAGTCTAAAAATAAAATAATATAAAATCCATTCCTCTAAGTAAAACTATGTTGCAGTTGTCCCATATACATTAATTTAAAGCAAAAATATTTATTTGGCATCTAGTGAGATTCTTTGGGAACAAATGAGGATGAGTCAAATATCAGCCCTAAAACCTTACTATAATAAAATAGATAATGTGTTACACAAAGAATACAAGCAGAAGGTAATAATGAAATGCCATAAGAAAGTATGAATAAAATAAATGTGGGCGTTCTAATAGGAGAGACATCTACTTAGGGGATGAAAACCAATTGCCTTCAAAAAAAGAGGAAAAGTGACATTCCAGCCAGCTGTGAATATGGACAATTCAAATTGGAAGGAAAAGAATGACCAAAGAGAAGGAAGCTGCATAAAGGGCCTATTTCAGTCTAACAAGATATATTAAGGGGCCTAAGGGGAAGAAATTTTAAGGAAGTCTGGAGGCCGGGAAGCAAGGTTTTGAACTTCTTTCTGCTATTAGTGGGAAATCCTATGAAGATGTTTTTATAGGAAATGAACACGCTCAGAATTATACATTAGGCCATAAGTGTGTAAAAAAATGTCAGGGTTGAGAAAGTCTGAAGCCTATCTAGTAAGGTGGCTGATGCCATATCCCACACACATGCAGCCTAGACTTTGAGTGTAAGGGCAAGTACTATATCACATAGGTTACTGTCTATCTCTATGGTAGAGAACAAAAGTATTAATTTTTATGTTCTCTAGAGCAGAGATTTGTAAACTAGGGTCCATGGTCCAAATCCAGCTTGCTTTTTTTTTTTTTCCCTGTAAACAAAATACAGCATGTTTGTTCTTCTGTGTGTCATCTATGGCTGCTTTTCTTCTACAGTGGTAGAGTTAAGTCGTTGTTACAAAGCCCCCATGGTTATACCATTGACACAATCAAAAACAGGAAAATTTATCTCAATGGAACTAGAAAGCATTTTGAATGAAGCACTGGGTGTGGTGCATAAACAATGAATTTTGGAACACTGAAAAAAATAAAATTAAATTAAAAAATAATGGTTTCAAGAAAATTGTGGGAGAACACATTTCTTTGTATAAATGAAAAATATCTCCATGACTTTAATACATAATCATCTAATGGACTTCATTCAATTAATTTGCCCTGATAATAACCCAAAGTCATATAAATTGTCAATCTCTATGCCTATGATCTAACCTATAGATTGTTCTTGAACTATTTGTTTGTTTTATACCTTCTTCAGTATATTTTGTTCTCTTGATTTTTTTTTCTGCTTTTTCTATTAGGTTATATATCTATTCTTTTATGGAAAGATAAATGTAGACATAATTATAAGCATAGACATATAGATATGGATGTGATATGGATGTGATAATAACAATCAATATGGATATAGGTAGATACATACCTTTTCTGCTTGAACTCAGTGTATAAGACACTGGAGATACTTTTCAAAAAACAGAGAGGCACATATAGCTGATCTTGGCCATCACCCCTCCATTATAGATCATATCCTTCCCTTGGCGTGTAACTGTTCAGTGGAGTTTTCTTTATTTTAGAAGCTCTATTAGTTGCCTTAGACTTCTGTAATAAATTAAAACAAAATCAGTGGCTTAAAACAATAGACACGCATCCCATTTCTGTCTCTTTTAGTCTAGGTTGCTGTATTTCTGCTGGTAAAAAATTCTCAAAATCCTTGTTTGTTTTCCATTAATATCAAGGAGTTCTATGCCATTAGACGGCAGGGTTCTCCACATATTCCTTCTAGATTACTTCATCTCTATTCTGGTTTCTGCTGAGAAGGTGGTTAGATCCAGAAGTCACATGCCGAATCACATGCCTATTACCTTAGTAAATGGTTGTTCAACTACATCCTTGGCCTTGTTTCCAGGGCATGTTATCTGCATAGGCTGAGAATTTTCCAAATATCAAGTACTGGTTCCTTTTTACTTAACACTTCATTCCTCAATTGATCTATTTCGTCTTACAATTTGTATAAGCAATAAGGAGAAATCAGGCTGTACCTTCCATACCTAGCTTAGAAATATTCTCAGCTAAATATCCAAGTGAATTACTTTTAAGTTTTACCTTCTATTCAACACACACACACACACACACACACACACACACACATACACATACACACACAACCACACAATCCAATCAAGTGTTCTGCCACTTTATGGCCCGGATAGCTTATCCCTTGGTTTCTAATAGCATGTTCCTCATTTCCATCAGAGATCTCACGTGGAAAACCATTAATGTTCGTGCATTCCCCAAGATGGTAGGAGCTTTTGTGTAGCATGTTTATTTCTTTGAGTCCTCACCAGAATTACCATTAATACCCATATTTCTGTCAATAGTCCCTTCAAGATGGTTTAGGTTTCGCTTTAATGAGCTTCCAGACACTTCCAGCCTCTACCCATAACCTTAGAATATTTTTCTTTCTGCAAAGAAAATTATCTCTGTGCTGAATATAGCCACTTTCACATTTTCAGGTATTTGTTACAGCAGCATGTAATTTCCCAGTACCCAAATCTGTATTTGTTTCCTGTAACAAACGTTGAGTCTTAAAACCACAAAAATCTCTGTGTCACAGATCTGGAGGCTAGAAGTATAAAATGAGGATGTCAACAAGACCATGCTCCCTCTGAACGCTGCAGGGGAAAATTCTTCCTTTGTTTCTCCCAGCATCTGTTGATTGTCAGCAATTTTTGGTTTTCCAGTCTTTGTCTCCATCTTCGCATGGCCTTTTTCCCCATGTGTCAATCAGTGTCTCAATCCAGATTTCCCTCTTTTTATAAGGACATCAAGCATATTTAGGGCCTACCCCAATCTTAACTTGATTTGATTTGTTAAGACTCTGTTTCCAAATGAAGTCACATTAACAGGTTCCAGGTGGTTATGAATTTTGCAGGGTCGCTATTCAAGGCAGTATTCAGATTCATTCAAACTGTGTTGACAAAACCATGGGAATTCCATTTGTAATGGTCTAGCTCAAAAATCTTAAACTTTTCCTAAAAAAGGATTTAGACAATTCTTGTTAACATTTATTAATCCCTTTCCAAAAAAGACAATTCAGGCTTCATGTGAGTTATAAGTCATATTTGGGTCTCTTATAGAGGAGACCCAAACATGAGGGTTTGTGAGGCCAGGCCCAGAATCTCTTAGTATATGAAAGGTTAAAAAAAAAACAAAATGATTTTTTTTAACAAAATGATTTTTAACAAATAAATCCTCAGGAGAATTGATATCAACAACAAAAACCTAAATTCAACCCCAGCTAGGAGGTCATTTATGCCTTTAAAAGTATCAATTACCATTTATACAAAAGCTCCATCAAACCAAACAAAAGAATAAAAGAATCCCATTCTTTCTTCCTCTTTTAAGCCATTTTATTGCACAGGTTACTTGGCTTCAAGGATTGGTGCCCCTATGCCAAGGGTCTTTGTGTAAACATCAGATTCTGTTATGGGTCTAAATGATAACAGATCTTCTTCCTTTCCAGGTGATTGTGTTGGCACCCAGACGTGAACTGCCTTCATCAGTCACAAATCAAACTCCAGTACCAACTGGACTGTACAGTCTCTAAAAAGTGGCTTCCTGAAGGAAAAAAAAATTGGCACATAATGTGCCAGACAGGTTGCCAATACCCTTGTTTTATTTCTGTGTATCATTTTATGCTATCCCATTATAATGTGTGACTGGTCACCCGGAGATTATACTTTCCTTTCAGCACATTCTACCCCAAGCCAATCTAAGATTGTCACACTACAAACATGAAATATAGGTCTGCTAATGTAGCAACAAATAAATAAGAACAGGAAGAACCATTTATGGATCTTGGATGCATTTGTCCAGTTATACATCTATTTATTTTTTAGTAATTGCATGTATACCACCTGCCAGGTCTTTGTCTGCCTATAAAGTGGTTAAGCATATAATTTCATTGTTCTTAAAATTTAGTCTTAGTAAAATAACCAAATTTTTTTTGAAGGATTTTTAGTGGTTTTTTTTTTAATTTTATTTTTTTTTTAGCATAACAGGATTCCTTGTTTTTGTACCACACCCAGTGCTCCATGCAATCCGTGCCCTCTCCAATACCCACCACCTGGATCCCCCAACCTCCCACCTCCCACCGCTTCAAACCCCTCAGATTGTTTTTCAGAGTCCATAGTCTCTCATGGTTCACCTCCCCTTCCAATTTTCCCCAACTCCCTTCTCCTCTCTAACTCCCCTTGTCCTTGAACATTAGACACTAACAGAGTGGAGCTCCTGGGTGGCTCAGTCAGTTAAGCATCTGCCTTCAGCTCAGATCATGTTCCCAGAGCCTGGGATGGAGCCCCATGTTGCCATGTCATTGGTCTCTCTCCTCAGTGGGGGGCCTGCTTCTCCCTCACTCTCCTCCACTCTCCCCCTCCCCCTCTTCTGTCCCTCCCTCCTGCCCTCCTGTTCATGCTTACTCTCTCTCAAGTAAATAAATAAAATCTTTAAAAAAAAAAACACTAAAATAGTACTTCATTAATCTATCTTGAATAAATTATTTGTGCAGACACATTCTTCATGCAGGGAGGCTGGGAATTTCTAGAATGCTAGCACAAACCTCTCACAGTATAGATTTTCAGTGAGTCAAATATGCAGGAAAAACCCTTCATAGAATAAAAAATAATTCACCTTTGTCATAGTAATGGTTAATTCAGTTTCAAATTTCAGAAGAGTCTACTGTACTGATCATTTTAATGGAAATTTCCACCAAAAGTAGGTAAATCATTATCATCTCAAAAAATAAAGAATTTTCTTCCAAGTAACTTCAACTATGTGCATTTTTTTTCTTTTGCTTGCTGTGCCATTATGATGATTGTGCCATATATCTGTTATTTTGTTAATTTCTTACTGTCCTTAAAAAAGTCAAAATAAATTGGTGAACAGATACACAATTAGCTAATTTGCATCACAACAATTATAATATGGCAAGTAAAATCAAAGAGAAGTAATATATATCTTAATTTATTATCATTGTGAAGAGAGCATAACTGGAATTAATCCCCTGCAAGAAAATCCTCTATAGAGATGTCTGGTCCATAAGCAGATCCTCATTTCTGCTTCATTAACACACAGTAAGATCTGTGCTTGAACAATACTGCTGTCTTTCACTTGCAAAGCTTTAAAAAAAATCCATGCAAAGAAAATAGGAAAAGGAGGAATCAGAATTTAGAGGGTATCGATTCAAAATTTTGCCATATTTAATTCCACTAATTAATTTTCTATATAATGTAATTATAACTAAAAATACACTTTTTTTCCTTTTTTTTTTTTTTTTTGTAGTGGCTTGAACTGTCACCTTCAAAGTGAGGTCAATCTGTGACACATCTCTGCACAAATCCTTAGAGCTAAATCATTTTGTCCGCACACTTTCAAACAAATAACAGCATAAATCTCTTCCATTTCAGTTCACAAAACACTGCTGCCTTTTTGCTTTCTTCTCTATGACAACATAGAATAGGTTAGATAGCAAGGACAAAAAGAAAGGTAGAGAATACAAAATATGGAAACTAATTCAGAACAAGTGATTGACTTCTTCAGTTGTATGGAGTAGGAAAATAAAAGTCCAGATTTTCTTTTCTCTATTTCTTATAGTTGCCATACAAAAGAAGGAACTTGGACAGCAATTGAATACCAAGAGGGAAATGACCTGCATTATTTTAATTTAGCCTATAAGCTCCTGAGTTCCCATGATGTCCTCAAATTATGTATTGTAGCACAAGATTTGACCCTTCATAAATTTGTGACTAGCAGAGTTTTTTAAATATCTTATTCTATTATATTTTAAATAAACATTTGTTCAAAACACTTGTTTTTCACTGAAAGGTCTCAAATTTATCTCTTCAACTAATGAGGTTTTTAGGAACTATTTACATGAAAAATATACTTTACTAAGCAATACTGTTTAATATTAATATTATGAAATAATAGATAAATGAAAACAGACAGGGGAATGTTCCATATTATATGATTTAATTTCCAGAAAATTCTTATTTTCTTGTTGCTCTATTTTTGTATGCAATAGCTTCCATATATGAAGACAATATTCTATAATTTTTACCAGAGTTATAGTTTATGCTATTGCATGCATGTATTTTTTTTAATATTTTATTTATTTATTCGACAGAGAGAGAGATCACAAGTAGACAGGCAGGCAGAGAGAGAGGAGGAAGCAGGCTCCCCAGTGAGCAGAGAGCCCGATGCGGGGCTCGATCCCAGGAACCTGGGATCATGACCTGAGCTGAAGGCAGAGGCTTAACCCACTGAGCCACCCAGGCGCCCCAGCATGCATGTATTTTTTTAATTAATTCCTATTTATTTATGGTATCTGCTCTATTTGTTGTAAGCATTTTATTTTTCATCATATTTGCTAGTTATTTCTGGTGTCAAAATGTAATTATACTTATCTAACACTCAACAAAATGAGCTTTGAACTATATTTGTTAGTATGTGTATATGGACAATCATATAATACAGCAACATTAATTTTTTCTTACTTTGCTATCTTTATTTTTTTAGTTATTTTTCTGAGTTCCCTAAGTCTTCCAGGAAAATACTGAATAAATACCATGATAATGGCTATCTTTGTCTATTTCCTAGTTTTATAGTAATGATTCTTATACTTCCCCATTGATTATAATATTTGCTGTAAATCTCTGAATTGACATTATTTATAAGATTGTGAAAGTTCTCTTCTCATCTAATTTGCTTTTGCTTATAAGTAAATGTTGTATTTTACCATGGGTTTTTCCCCCGCATCTATTCTATTAATCATTTTTTCCACCTTTATACTATTAATGTAGTACATTACAATGTAGTATAATTGAACAATCCCAGTTTGATTAGGATGTATCAGTTTAAAACACTAATGCAGTCTAGTTACTATTATTTCATTAAGGACTTTGCATGTATGTTTATGAATTTGTGTGATCTCAACTTCCTCATCTGGTATGGTAGGCAGCCTTTAAAATGATCTATGAGTCCTGGCCTCCTGGTATGCAAACGCATGTGTAACACTTTCATTTGTAGACTAGACATAGTTACTCACTCTTAATGAATAAAATACTACAAAACGGATGGGATACCATTTTCAATATTACCCTCTTGCTTACTCTTAAGCATACTTCCCTCTCAGGTACCTCTCTTCTAAGGAGCAGACCTATGGAGAGAACTATGCAGTGAGAAAGAATGTCTCCTCTGCCTCCAACAATCAGCACAGGCCTGCCAACAGTCACATGAGTGAATTTGGAAGTGGACAGTCTTCCAGGTGAGTCCAAGGTGACTGCAGCCTAAAAGGAGATCCTGAGCCAAAACTCTTAGGTTAGCAAACTCAGATTGCTGACCCACAAAACAGAGAATAAATGTTTATTATTCCAATCACTAAGATTTGGGACAACTTCTCCATCTGTTTTGAGAATTAAATTTATGCTAGAATTAAGGAATTTGAATTCCCTCTTTCTCTACTCCCTGGTGATGAGATTAGAACTATGTCGATTGTCCGATAGATAGAGTGTACATTCAAAACTATCTGACTTGTGTTTTATTTGTGGGAAAATTTTAAATTACTGATGTAATTGTCTGATTATTAGAGCTATTTGGAATTATTTCTCATGAGTCTGTCTTGACAATTTACATTTTTCTAGGCAAGTGTCTGATTTGTCTGAGTTTATTTTTAGTACATTTTAATGGCTACTGTTATTAAAATTGTATCCTTTTATATTCTAATATTTTTATTTGCACCATATCCTTTCTTGATTCAACTACAGGTTTTATCAATTTTGTTAGTCGTTTCAAAAAACCACATTTTGTGAGTTTAAAATCTTATTATACCTTAATTTTCTATTTCATTAATTTAAACTTTCTTATGCTTTTTCCCTATTTTCTCTGTATGGTATATTGTTGTTTGTTTTCTAAATGCTTAAGACATATTCTTAGTTTAGTTGTTTAGTCTTTCTTCTTTTTGAATATATGCACCTTAGGTGGCAAGTTTCCCTCCAACTACTGCTATATGAGCATCTCACAAGTTTGATAAGCAGTTTTTTCATTATAGTAGCTTAGTTTCCATTTTGATTCCATCTGGACTCAGATTTTATTTAGAAAAATATATGATATATAGATTTATGAAGGTTTATTTTTTATTCTTATTGTGGTTTTTGATTTATAACAATATCATTTTGGTAAAAATACTTGAATCTGTATAAAGTCTGTTCTTTCGGGTTTGTTGGCTCATATTTTAATGCTTGATTTATGTTCAATTTCATAACTGATCTGTAAGTCTAAAAAAAAAATAGTATAAAATCCATTCCTCTAAGTAAAACTGTCACAGTGGGGAGGGTATGTGCTATGGTGAGTGCTGTGAAGTGTGTAAACCTGGCAATTCACAGACCTGTACCCCTGGGGCTAATAATACATTATATGTTTATAAAAAATTTTTTTAAATATTAAAAGAAAAAGAATCTTGACTTTATATGTGTTGGGGAGGGTCTTCTAGTGAGACTATCATCCTGAAAGTGAAGATAGTTTTTTACAACCACACCCCCAAAAAACAACAACAACAACAACAAACAACTTAGTCTTTGGAAGCATTATGTTACTTGGTTTTAGAGATATGCTCCAAAACCACTGGGAGTTCATCACTGTTCTATCTATTTGAAGTGATGTCTGTGATTAGTTCTTATCTTCTAAGTGATCTTCCTTATTTTTTGTAGTCTTTACCATTCATTAGTTAAAAATATGTGTATATGTTCTAATATTTTCATATGTTTTATGGCTAAACACTCAGTGTCTGAAAATTATATGTACAAGATATATATAATATATATCAAGAATTTTCTTTCCTTGTTTTCTCTCTCATAAAATTCTACTTAAAATTCATAGTCCAGCTATGTCTTTTTAAACCCACCCACCTCTCTCAATTGTGGTTACTCGTATACTCCCCTTTCTTATCAAGACATTGTGCCAATTCCCAAATTGTAACCACAAGTAATCAAGTATGGAAAATAGTCTATCATCAGAGATAAGCTAAATAAGAAAGAAGGATTTCTAATCACTAAAAATGTCTCATGATAAACCAGTTCAGACAACTCATTTATCCATCTACTAAAAAGACAATGAAAAGGAAAAAAGACATAATTGGGATAGTCACTGATGAAGAGAAAACACTAGACTTTTCTGTAGTTTATTATGAGTCAACTTGATCAAAAACAAGTTTATGAATTTAACATAATTATTTTGGTTCAAATTTTAGATATAGTTCATTTTTTTTTGAGGGACAATATTTTAACACTTGAATAGTGTTCAAATTTCAAAAAGAATTAAGCAAGTTAACAGTACTGGATAGCAGATACTCCATCTTAACCCCAAAAGAAAAAGGAACTTTTTGCCTAATATCATACTCAAAATTTTGCAAAGAATATTTTATAAATTAAAATTAAATGTTCTTGTTTAAATGTAAGGCAATTGAAGAATATTAATTACCAAATCCAAATTACAAAAATCTTCCTTTTGGCCCATATATAATGTCACAAACATGAAAATCTAAGAGGAAACATTGATTAAATACTGAAACAAGTATCTAATCTCAATCCAAAAGAAAAAACAAAAGGTCAGTTGAATATATATATCAGCATAATAGCAAATCTGAAGATATGTGCATATTGCAAATATAAAGCTACAATACTGAAAAGATCCTTTTGTAAATAAAGAAATTGAAAAGTACAACATAAGGAAGGTAATTGTGGTCACTATATAGCTTGTTAAATGTTTATATTAAAAACACATTATATATGTACTGTTCTTTTTTAGCTACATAATCTTTCCTCCCAGCAGATCATTCTGTATTCCCGTAACAACTTATGTCTATCTTTATATTCAAAGTCAACCCATAATATTAATATTTTCTATTTGCTTGCTTATTTTCTTTGCCAATTGTATGTTGGGTAAAGGCATGAACTTCACTTATCTATTTTATTGTTATGAACTTGTGCCTAGCACAAATCCTAACAGATAAAAATGTTCATACCAAAGGTATTAAAGTAAATTCACTTTATGTAGGCTAAGCGAGTAAGAAAAGAAAAAAAGAAAAACAACAACAACAAATGAGTACAGGCAAAGGATATTTATTCGGAAATTTCTTTAGCAAGGAATCAGTCTCTGTCACTTGAATTTTGACAGAAACTCAAAGACAGCCTCTTGGGTAGGAAAGCTTTATGGGGAAAAAATGGAAGGCTTCAGGTGTGTCCTGATTGGCAGGTGTTGACATGGGTATCGGCAGGTTTATTACAAGGCAGATGTCATATGTATTTGGGTAAGGGTGCACATTTAGCTTTTGCTGGTTGATACGAAATTGGAAGAAGACAATTATTAAGAAAGCTATCAATTATTAATCAAGTCCTGGCTATTTGGGTCCAAATGCAACAGGAGCTATTGTTTGGCTTTGTGGAGTATTATCTAAAGATGGTGATCGGACTTTCTACAAATTTGACTTATAAATAATAGGATGGCTTCATGTACTGGTTACTATAATAATGAATCGGTTTCCTGAGCAGGTTACTTACAGATTGTGGGTCAGAGGTCTATTTTAAATATATGATCTTGCCATTGTTTGTGTATCCAGTCTCTCACAGTTTCTCTCTCATCTAATTAAGAACATTAGAAAAGTTATAAATATTAGAGAGTTTATAGGACATCGTCCTGATATATAATATTTCACACAAAAATAGCATTCTTCTAATATGTCTATAGAAAAATAGAGATATACATAAAAATAAAGCATGAAGTCCCTAAGTGTCATCTGATCTACATTAAACTTCAATATATAAGCAATTTTAAAATTCTATTTTGGACATTTATTAGATCATGAGTCTTCAAAAACTTCTAAAAGTGGACCAAAATAGATAGAATGTTTTAGACTTAAAAGTGGAAATAGTAACTATAATTGAAGGGGGACAAGAGGCTGGATTGGTATGCATCTGGGTTAAATCTCATATTGAAACATACAGACAAACCCTGATGCGGAATTCTTTTGTTTTTTATGAATCACTGCTAAGTAGCTCAAATGACTTGATCAGATTCTAGTAAACATTCTAGTAAACCAGTAAGCATTGGTTTGGTTTAGCACAGGTTGTCATAATGACCAAGTTGTAGGGAATGGTTTGGAAAATACTAGTGCTATTACTCCATTGGTCTTTGGAGACCAGCAAGCAAAAAAAAAAAAAAAAAGAAAGAAAGAAAGAAAACAAAAAAACAAAAAACTTTTTCACAGAGGTCTGTATTTGGTTGTGTCACAAGTAATCATAATAATTATTATGTAAGTTGTATTTAAATACTAAGTTTCCCAGGTAAGAAGAGGCATATTTCATAACAATGACTACAGAATTAACATAAGGATAGAAAACCTTCTTAGATAACTCATAGATGTTGTAGTATAAATACTTCATGGCAAAAGATCAAAACTGAGTTAATTTTTATGGTATAGAAAAACAATTAGAAAATTTTTAAAATTCATTTGATTTCACCCAATTTTCAGAGGAAAATATTAGAAAAAAAAAACAAAAATAAAAAGATTTTGCCTTGATTATAGTTTATATTCTACATTCATGTAAGGTAGATGGAATTCAAGACACAAGGTGTAGTAATAACTTCTCCATCCTCTAACGAAAACCCCAAACCCATTTGTCTAATCAGATATAAAATAGAAAAATTTAATTTTCAGTGTGTTCTATTTGCCTTGGTTTATTTCCTTTTCCTTTGCAATGGTGTCTCTTCAACTCACTGATAGCCCTAAATCATACACGCTCTTCTGATGAATCTTCCAACAAAATATACAGATTGTCTTACTTATTCTTTCAGAGTACAGGTATTTTGTTACTATTATTCAAATTCAATAAGGAGGCATTTTTAGGGACAAACTAATCCAAGATGCTGACGTCGTAATATGAACAAACGAGAGTCCTGCTATCCTGGAAACTATAGCTATCCTGCTATTCCTGTTAAAGGACTGTTAAAGCCACTTGAGCAACTTACTAATGAACCATAATAAACCAATGTATTCCATGTCAGAGTTTATCTGTTTGTTCTTAAAGTATACTTGTAATTAGCCCAATATTTATTAACTTCATACAATGTGCTAGCCATTTTAATAGGTGTCTTGAAAAGTTATCTCATCCATTGTTTATATCTAGAGGAATAGTAATCTCCATTTTGCAGATTATAAAACTGAGTGTCTAAAGGTTAATTGCTTTGGTAAAGGTCGCACAGGCAGTAAGCAGTAAAATTGTTCCTCAGTCCAGTTCTTTTCTGGTCTTCTAATTTCAAAACCACCATTCTTTACACCATCCCTACTGGCTTGAGCTATAGATACAGGAAAGTGAGGTAATGATAAAGCTCAAACATGGCCTGGAAGGAAAATGTATTAAGAAGAAAACAGGATTTCCTACCATCCTTCCATAAACGTCACTGCCTTCCAGATATGGGTTAAACTTCAAACATCATATATGTCAGTATCTTCTTTCACGGTTTTGTAAACTAAACCTACTAAGTGTATGAGTCTTTCCCAAGTTCCAAGAGCTGCTATACACACAGACTCAAAAGTAGGACTCTCCTCTCCTGACCGTTTGTTCTGAATGCCAGGAAACCATTCTGAAATCAAATCTGTGGTGGAATGATTATCATCTTAGGATGGAGTGCACCTGTGTTATTGTAAATGCTCATTTGTTAATATAATGCCCTCTAAATTAATACAAGTGTGATGGGCTGTTAGACCCAGGGTCCTTGAAATATATTTTCTTAAGTGCTTGTTTATATGTTTAATAATGATCATGTAGGTGTCTAAATAAATTCAACTTAGAGAGTTCCTGGAGAAGAAGCAGGAGGCCTGAAAACTTCAGTGCAATGACTGAAAACTAAATATTTTTCTTTACCCACTCCTAAATAACTGCTCCAATGTAACTACTTTTACATAATGAAAAAGGAGAGTGTTCTTATGACTAGAAAAAGATGAGGCAGCAAGCTTTAAACTCAGAATTAATGAAAAAGGTTCCTTAATATTGAATCAAACCTGTCCCTTTTTTGTTATATTTAGTATTTTAATAAGGAATTAATGATCAAAATGAAATTATTTTAAGGTTGGTTAAGCAGAAGCACTTAATAAGAGTAAATTTTGTTCTTGGTAAAAGGCTAATAAATGCAAAGCTATATCTCTTGTCATCGTGTGGTTTCAAAAGGTGATTGAATTTTTCATAACTACAGATCCCTATGTCCTCTCCATAGAGAATCATTGAAAAGTGTATCATTATTATTTTCTATAGTACCATTCAGATCCCCTATATCTACATTATACTAAAACAATTTTGAAATGTGAAAGGTTTAGTTGACTTTTTTGTTCATATATTCAAAAAAACAGTATGAATTGTATTTTATTTTGTTATTTGACTGTATAGACCAGTGACACCATTCCTGGCCACTTGAAGCACAAATAACTCAAGATGATAGATTCAACCACAGTATGTTATTCCCTGAATTTGTCGAAAATCTGTTCACTGATGTTTTATTTAGGATTTTTGCATTACTACTAATAACAAAGTGATATATGGTTTACCTGAAGGGGGCTCCATCCTTCAGGTTTATGTATCAGTTTCCTATATCTAGAACAATTTATGTAGCAATTCAGTTTTCTGGTCTTTTACGTGTTGCTAAGTATACCCAATGAAATCATCTGAATATCCCCAGTGAATCATTTGCACTTGGTAAATTTTTGTGGGTTATATTTTTTATAATTATTTTATCTCCTTTGTCAATTTTTTTTAAATTTTCCCTCTACTATTATTAAATTTGAATCATGTATTTTCCTCAAAAATTTTCCATTTCATCTAGATTTTCAAAATTGTGTGGATCGGTAGTACAGAATATCTAATTATTCTTAATTTCCTGCTATTATATTTAGTTTCCCTTTGTAATATTTTTAAAGATTTTATTTATTTATTTGACACAGAGAGAGAGATTACAAGTAGGCAGAGAGGCAGACAGAGAGGGAGGGGGAAGCGGGCTCCCTGCTGAGCAGAGAGCCCAAGGCGGGACTCAATCCCAGGACCCTGAGATCATGACCTGAGCTGAAGGCAGAGGCTTAATCCACTGAGCCACCCAGGGGCCCCTACTTTGCAATTTTTTGAATATTTGTTTTTTTCCAATTCCCTTTGCTTATGTTTGCTTACTAATTTTTAAAGAATTTATTTATTTATTTATTTATTTATTTGGCAGAGAGAGATCACAAGTAGGCAGAGAGGCAGGCAGAGAGAGAGAGAGAGGAGGAAGCAGGCTCCCCTCTGAGCGGAGAGCCCAATGTGGGACTCAATCCCAGGACCCTGAGATCATGACCTGAGCCCAAGGCAGAGGCTTAACCCACTGAGCCACCCAGATGTCCCACTTATTAATTTTTAAGTATCTTGATTTGTTAACTATATTATTTTTATTTGTTTTGCCTCATTATTTTTTAAGTAGGTGCCAAGTGGGACTTGAACTCATGACCCTGAGATCAAGACCTGAGCTGAGATCAAGAGTCTGATACTTCACTGATTAGCTATGCAAGGATCCCTTATCCTTCCTTTGATTTACTTTGTACCTTTTCTACTTTATTGAGTTGGTAAGTAGCTTAAACATACATGATTTAATTTTCATTGATAATTTAAAACATTATTTTTTTTCTCTTATCCATTGCTTTAAATGTATCCTGTTGGTATTTAATATTTATATTATTATAGTTCACAAGTTCTACAGTTTTGGTTTGCATTTTCTCTTTCATCCAGAAGTTCTTTATTCTCTCTCTCTCTCTCTCTCTCTTTTTTTTTTGGTAGAATTTTTAGCTTTATTGAGGTATCATTGACAAATAAAAAAAATTTATGACACTTAAAGTCTATAATATGATGATTTGGAATTTGTATATATGTGAAAGGATTCCCCCGTCAAGTAAATTAACACATCTAGCACCTCACATTTAATTTAGATGTTTTGCTAGTGTTTTTTGAGGAATAAAAAAATTAGTGAGCTTATTGTTTCAAAGGAAACAGATGACAGTATTTGTGGCCAGTGACAAAATTAAAGCTTCCAAGTGAAAATTAGAATTTTGAAAAAAAAAAAAAAGAAAGAAAATTAGAATTTTGGAAAATTTATATCTACCACTGTGAGCTTGACAGCTTGCCAATATTTAAAGACTCAATAAAATCACTGGCAATCTTAACAACTGTACTATTAAATATTAAATAGTGAACTATGTCAACATTTGGAAGCTCTGCATAACTTTAGCAAGCCAAGATTTTCCAGATTATCAATGCATGATACATTACAGAATATATACAGATAGAGATACAATACAGAATCATGTGTAGTGAAAAGATTCTTTCAAAGTCCAAGACCAACCATAGGATTTCAATGTAAAAGAGGACAGAAGCTGTTTGAAATGGTTTCAGATCCACTTTACAACTAACATTTAAGAAACTACCAACTCGCCATTTTTTTTAATGAAGTATGATTGACATATAATGTTCCATTAGTTTCAAGTGTAAGACATAGTTATTCTACAACTCTATATGTTACATTATGATCCCCACAAGTGTTGCTACCAAGTCATGATAAAACACAATTACAGTACCATTTACTATATTCTCCATGCTGTACTTTTAATCCCCATGATTAATTCATTCCATGGCAGGAAAACTCTACCTCCCACTCCCCTTTACCCAATGTGCTCATCATCCTTCCTTCCCTTTGGCAACCAGTTTGTTTTTTGGATTTATGTGTTTGTTAATTTTGTGTGTGTATGTGTCTTGTTTTATTTTTAAAGATTCTATAACTTAAATCATATGGTATTTGTTTTTTTCTCTGACTTATTTCACTTAGCATAATACTCCCTAGATCCATCCATGTTGCCCCAAATGGCAAGATCTCATCCTTTCTATGGCTGACTAATATTCCACTTTATATATCCCATATCTTTTTCTACCTATTAATGGACACTTGGGATGTTTCTGTATCTTGGCTATAGCAAATAATGCTACAATAAACATAGGGGTGCATGTATGTTTTTTTATATTTTTTGAATTAGCGTTTCAATGTCCTTGTTTAAATATTTAGTAGTAGAATTACTGTATCACATGTTATTTCCCTTTTTAATTTTCTGAGGAACCTCCATGCTGTTGTCCACAGTGGCTGCACCAATTTCCACTGACTACACAAGATTACCTATTTCTCCATATCCTCACCAATACTTATTATTTCTTTACCTTTGTTATTCCTTTTTCTTCTCTATTCCTTTATCTTTCTCTCATTTTTATTAGGATTGTTTTCCTGTTTGTTTGTTTTTTGTGTGTGTGTGTTAAGGTGTATAAGTTCTTTATATATTTTGGATATTAACCCCTAATCATATATATAGCATCTATGGATATCTTCTCCCATTCAGTAGGTTGTGTTTTCATTTTATTGATGGTTTTCATCCCAGCGCAAAAGCTTTTTATTTTTATATAATACCAACAGTTTAATTTTGCTTTATTTCCCTTGCTGCAGTAGACATAACTAGAAAAACTTTGCTAAGGCCTATGTCAAAGAGATTATTGCCTATGTTTTCTTCTAGGAGTTTTATGGTTTCAGGACTCTCATTTAGGTCTTTCATCCATTTTAAGTTTATTTTTATATATGGTGTAAGAAAGTGATCCAATTTAATTCTTTGGAATGTAGCTCTCTCCAGTTTTCCCATCACCATTTATTGAAGAGACTGTATTTCCCCGTTATATATTTTGCCCTCTTTATTGTAGATTAATTGACTATATAGGTGTGGGATTATTTCTGGGCTCTCTATTCTGTTCCATTGATCCATGTGTCTGTTTTTGTGCCAGTACCATACTGTTCTGATTATTCCAGCTTTGTAGTTTATCTTGAAATCTGTGATCCTGATACTTCCAGGTTTGTTCTTCTTTCTCAAGATTGTTGTGGCTATTTGGAATATTTTGTAGTGCTATACAGAAGTTTTGCAAAAAAAAAAAAAATGCTATTGATATTTTGATATGGATTGCACCAAATCTGTAGATTGCTTTGGGTAGTATAGATATTTTAATAATATTGATTATTCTAATCCAGGAGCATAGAATATCTTTCCATTTGTTTGTGTCATCTTCAATTTCTTTCATCAAAATCTTAGAGTTCTCAGAGTACAGGTCTTCCACCTGCTTGGCTAAGTTTATTCCTACGTATTTTATTCTTTTTGGTGCATTTGTAAATGAATCTGTTTTCTTAATTTCTCTTTCTGCTACTTTATTATTAGCATATAGAAACTAAACTGATCTGTGTGTTCATTTTGTATCCTGCAACATTGCTGAATTCTTTTATTACTCCTAATTGTTTCTTGGTGGAATCTTCAGGGTTTTCTATGTGTAGTATCATGTCATCTGCAAGTAACAGACAGTTTTACTTCTTCCTTACCAATGTGGATGTCTACTTTTTTGTTGTTGTTGTTGTTGTTTGTTTTCTGTATAACTGCTGTAACTGGGACTTCCAGTACTATGTTGAATAAAAGTGGGGAGACCAGGCATCCATGTCTTCTTCCTGATCTTAGAGGAAAAACACTCAGTGTTTCACCATTGAATATGTTAGCTGTGGGTTGTTCATATATGGCTGGTATTATTTTGAGGTATGTTTCCACTAAACCCACTTTGTTGAGAGTTTTTATCATGAATGGATATTGGATTTTGTCAAATTTTTTTTTCATCTATTGAGATGGTCACAAGATTTTTATCCTTTATTTTATTAATCTAATGTATCATGTTTGATTTGAACTATTTTTGCATTCTCAGAGTAAATTCTACTTTATTGTGGTGCATGATCCTTTTAATGTATTGTTGAATGCAGTTTGCTATATTTTGTTGAGAATTTTCACATCTACTGTTCATCAGGGATATTGGTCAATAGTTTTCTTTTTTTGGAGCATCTTTGTCTAATTTAGGTGTCAGGGTAATGCTGGCCTTGTAGAATGTATATGAAATCTTTCCTTCTTTTTCCTCCCCCTCCTCTCCCTCCCTTCCCTCTTCTTCCTCTCTCCCTCCTCCTCCTCCTCCTCCTCTTCCTTCTTCCTCCTCTTTTTTGGAAAGGTTTTGGAATAATGGATATTATGTTTTCTTTTAATGTCTAGTAGAATTCACCTGTGATGCCATCTGGCCCTAGACTTCTATTTGTTGGGATTTTTTTTTTTATTACTGATTCAATTTTGTTATTAGTAATCTGTCTGTTCAGATTTTCTATTTCTTCCTGATTTAGTTTTGAAAAACTGTATATTTCTAGAAATTTATCCATTTCTTCCAGGTTGCCCAATTTGTTGGCATAGAATTTTTCATAATAGTCTTTTATAATCCTTTGCATTTCTTTGGTGTCAGTTGTTATTTCTTTTTCATATCTGATTTTACTCATTTCTGTCCTCTTTTTTCTTTGTTGAGACTGGCTGAAGGCTTATCAATTTTGTTCATCTTTTCAAAGAAATGGCTCTTGTTTCATTGATCTTTTCTATATTTTCTTTGAGTTCGTATTTCATTCATTTCTGCTCTGATCTTTTATTTAATTCTTTCTACTAACTTCGGGTTTTGTTTGTTATTCTACTGCTAGTTTATTGAGGCATAAGGTTAGGTTGTTTGAAACTTTTCTTTTTTCTTGAAGTAGATCTGTATCACTATAAACCTCTCTTCTAGAACTAATTGGGCTATGTCCCAAATAGTTTGGAGCATTGTTTTTTTATTTGATTTACCTCCAAGTTTTTTTTGTTTGTTTTTTGTTACTTGTTTTTTAAGATCTTATTTATTTATTTGGCAGACAGAGATCACAAGTAGGCAGGCAGAGAGAGAGTAGGAAACAGGCTCCCTGCTGAGCAGAGAGCCTGATGCGGGGCTCTATCCCAAGATCCTGCAGGGCTCGAGCCCAGGATCCTGGGATCATGACCTCAGCCGAAGGCAGGGGCTTTAACACACTGAGCCACCCAGGTGCCCCTAACTCCAAGTTTTGTTGTTGTTGGTTTTTGTTTTTTTTTTCTTAATTTCCTTTTTGATTTCTTCATTAACACATTGGATGTTTAGTAGAATTTTTTTAGCCGTCAGATGTTTGTGTTTTCTTAGGTTTTTTTTTTTTTCTTCTTGTAATTATAGTTCAATGCCGCTGTAGTTGTAAAAAGATGCTTGCTACGATTTCAGTCTCCTTAAATTTATTGAGACTTGTTTTGTAACCTAACAGGTGATCCATCATGGAGAATGTTCTACGTGCACTTGAGAAAAAAATGTATTTTACTGGTTTTGAATGGAATATTCTGTGTATATGTCTTGAATCCACCTGTCTAACATGTTGTTCAAAGCCACTGTTTCCTGGTTGACTTCCTGTCTGGATAATCTACTTATTTATGTATGTCAGGTGTTAGTCTCTTACTATTATTGTATTACTGTCAATTTCTCCATCTATATGTATTAAGATATGTTTTATGTATTTTGATATTCCAATGCTGAATGAAAAGGAATTTACAATTGTTATAACCTCTCATTGGATTGATCCCTTTATCATTATGTAATATTGTCTTTTTTTACAGTCTTGGTTTTAAAGTGTATTTTGTCTTCTATTACAAATGCTGACCTTTTTTTTTCCTTTGATTTGCATGAAATATATTTTTCCAGCCTTTACTTTTAGTATATATATGTCCTTAGGTCTGAAGTGATTCTCTCGTAGGCAGCATATAATTTTTTAATCCATTCTGTCCTCTTCTATATTTTGATTAGAGCATTTGAACCATTTACGTTTATTTATTTGTTTTTTATTCATTTATTTACTTTTGGTTAGTAGAAACTTTTATATTTGGTGGGGGGAGGCACTAAAACTCAAAAAAGTTTTCCAGCCACACACATGAGTGTTATGGGCAGGGGGAGATATCTGTCTATCCAGCCCCAGCCCCCGGACTATGTGGTTTGGGCAGCAATAACAGGTATGGGATAATGACCCCCAAAATGAAAAAGACTTGTGTATATGTATGTGGAGAAGAAGGGTGTAAAAGCAGTGGGGAGTGGTGAGGGAAAATGACAGACCAGGTCAGTACTGGGAATACCACAGGTGGGAGGTCATTTCATAATATTTATTGTTGATCATACCACTGTGGATACTGTTGGAGGCCACGGCACGGTTGGAGTCGAGGATCAAACCAGGCCCTGACTTGTGTCTCCTTCAAAGTCCGGACACCTTGACAAGGTTAAGGACGGGAAAGTTGAGTACACCTACAAAAGGTTCTGTGCTATGTGTCGTGCGCTCGCCTATGTGACTTCCCACACACTCCCCCTACAGAAGGGAACAATGTGGTCAGGGTCATGAATTCTTAGTTGGTCCTTGTTCTGTATCTCCCATAACCCACTCCCTAGTTGATTGTCTTGCTAATGGCTTTAGCTGAAACTACCTGGCATCATGAGGTTTGCTTATAGTTAAAGTAAACTTGTTATAGAAACTTGCAGTCATCTGACTAGGTACTGATGTATTACTCCTCCTATTCAGGTCTGCCTTATAAATGATTGTAAGATGTGGAATAAAATTGGCAATGTTGGACATCCTCCTCAGTGTCCCTCCTGCCCCCATCTCTTTTTCTCTTAATTTCTTTTCACCATCCTCTTACCCTCACGTTCCCTGGTTGATTTGTCGCGCTGGCCACAGCAGGATACCCTCTTTGCCCATCAGGAGTCATGGTGACTTAGAAATCATGGTAACAGAGATGTTGAAATTGGGAGCTCTACCAGGGATGGCTGCCCCCAAGAAGGAGGGTGAATCCTTATAGCCTATGATAGCCAAATGCTGAGAGGTCTCATCAGCCATGAAGTTGTTGATATAGGAGTTCCACCTGGACACAGCACTGCTAATAGAGGTGCTTTCAGCACTGCTGCTGAGCCATGGGTGGGCTCTGGGGATTCAGGCTAAGCATTTACATGTAAAACAATTATTGATAGGTATATAGTTATTGCCATCTATTGATTGTTTTCTGGTTGTTTTATAGTTGTTTTCTGTTCCTTTCTTCTCTTTCTCTCTTTCCTTGTGATTGATGACTTTCTTTAGTGTTATTCTTGGCTTTCTTTCTCTTTATTTTTTGTGTGTCTGTTATAGCCTTTTGGTTTGTGGTACCATGAAGTTCATACATGACATCCTAAGTATATAACAGTCTAAATTAAGTAGATGGTTACTTAGGTACAAACACATTCTAAAAGAACTTCATTTTTACTTCTACCTCCAAAGTTTGTGCCTATGTTGTCATATTTTACATTTTTTTATATTGTGTGTTCCCTTAACTAAGTTTAGATAATTTGATTTTACTATTTTTGTCTTTTAACCTTTATAACCTTTTAACCTTTATACTCATTTAGAGGTGATTCTTCTACTTCTTTACTCATGATATTTTTATTTCTCATAAATTTGATGAAATGATCTTGTATATTGTCATCTCCTGTGTAGACTATGTGCACCTGGTGACTTTGGCTGGCTGGCTAGAGCTGTGGTTGTTGTGGGCTGGTGTTCCTGGGTACTCTGTGTTAGGGCTGCTCTGGTGGGATGGCTGGAGCTAAAGTGCGCATGGACTAGAACAGTCCTACAACTTTGCAGAAGACACCATCACCAGACACCTGAAGCTAAAGTGATTGCAAGCCAAGGTGTCTTGGGGTTCTTTGTGCACAGGGCAACGTAGCCAGATAGCTGAAGCTGAAGTAGATGAAAGGCAAGGTTTCTTGGAGTGCTTCATGTATGGGACCCACTGATGGTGTGGCCGGGGCTCAAGTGGGCATCAGCCAGGGGATCATAGGGTGCATTGCACAGGGATTGCCTTGGTGGGGTGGCTGGAGCCAAGTTGAGTGTGGGCTGGAGGGTGGGTCTCAGGGAACTCTCTGCAGCAGGCACCCTGAAGGGCAGCTGGAGCCAGAATAGTATGGGCCTCTATGTTACAGGGTCTTTGTGTCTATATCAACTTAGCAAGACAACTGGTGCTATACTGAGCACTGACCGGAGTGTCCTTGTGTATGCTACTTGGGGCTGCCTTGGCTGGGGTTTCTGTAAGTCAGGAGCCCAGGGCTCACTAAGGCAGTAGTCCAGCTAGGGTGCCCAGACCTTGCTCGTGTCCATGCTATCAAGATGCAGGTAAACATAAACCATTGTACTCACTAGTCCCTCAGACCTGGTGAGATTTTCTAGCAGCTCCCAGCTGTTTGGCAGGGTTCTAGGGCTGATTCCTTTATATTCTACTTGTCCTTTTAAACCTTAGATCCTTTTGTGTGCCCCAGACCAGAAAAAACTGCTTCTAGTCCCACTGCAGTTCACAGAATCAGAGGTGTAGGCTCCCTTTGTTTTGTGCCTCCGTGTCTCCATCTCTCCATGTCTCCATCTCCATTCTCTCTCATTCTTTGTTTGGTCCCTCTATCTTTTTTTGTGCAAAAGCCATGCAAGTTAGCCCTCAGTTCTTCTTCAGAAAGAATGGCTCTATAAGTAGATGTAAATTGGATATGTCCACAGAGGAGGTAAGTTAAGGGTCTTCCTATATCTCCATCTTAGACCAGAACTCCCCATCCAAAAATATTTTATTTTTATTTCGGTTTTTGTTATTGTTAGAGAGAGAGAAGGAGAGGCGTGGGGGGAGCAGAGGGAGAGGGAGAGGGAGAGAGAGAATCTTAAGTAGGCTTCATGCATAGCACAAAGCCCTATGAGGGGCTCCAACTCACAATAGTATTTTAATAGGTAGCTTTAAAATGTCTGTGTGAAAGACTTTTCTGAATGTTTACTTTATTAATTTCTCATTTTACATTTTTATCAGGAAGTATTTGTAACTTTTCTATAGCATAGAATTTAATATTGCTTCAAAATGTAATACATAGGTAAATTTTTTGTCAGTGTTCTATGTGTACTTGAGCTCTTATACATATTCTCTCTCACAGGATATAATATTTATTTTTGTTTTTGCCTCAAATCCTTTTTATTAATTTTTTTCAGTGTACTAAAATTCATTGTTTATGCACCATACCCAGTGCTCAATGCAATACCTGCCTTCCTTAATACCCACCACCAGGCTCACCCAAACCCCCACCCCTCTACCCTCCAGAATGCTCAGTTTGTTTTTCAGCGTCCACAGTCCCTCATGGTTTGTCTCTCCCTCTGATTTCCCCCAACTCACTTCTCTCCATCTGCCAATGTCCTCCGTGTTATTCCTTATGCTCCACAAATAAGTGAAACTATATGATAATTGACTCTCTCTGTTTGACTTATTTCACTCAACATAATCTCCACCAGTCCCGTCCATATTGATACAAAAGTTGGGTACATCCTTTCTGATGGAGGCATAATACTCCATTGTATACATGGAACATATCTTCTTTATCCATTTGTCTGTTGAAGGGCATCTTGGCTCTTTCCACAGTTTGGCGACTGTGACCATTGCTTCTATGAACATTGGGGTACAGATGACCCTTCTTTCCACTACATCTGTATCTTTGAGGTAAATACCCAGTAGTGCAATTGCAGGGTCATAGGGTAGCTCTATTTTTAATTTCTTAAGGATTCTCCACACTGTTTTCCAAAATGGCTGTACCAAATTGCATTTCCACCAACAGTGTAAGAGTGTTCCCCTTTCTCTACATTATCTCCATCACTTGTTGTTTACTGTTTTTTTGATTTTGGCCATTCTGACTGGTGTAAGGTGGTATCTCAATGTGGTTTTGATTTGAATCTCCCTGTTGGCTAATGACAATGAACACTGTTTCATGTGTCTGTTAGCCATTTGTATGTCTTCGTTGGAGAAGTGTTTTTAATGTCTTTCGCCCATTTTTTGATGCGAATATCTGTTTTGTGTGTATTGAGTTTGAGAAGTTCTTTATAGACCCTGGATATCAGCCCTTTGTCTGTAGTGTCATTTGTGAATATCTTCTCCCATTTGGTGAGTTGCCTCTTTGTTTTGTTGACTATTTCCTTTGCTGTGCAGAAGCTTTTGATCTTGATGAAGTCCCAAGAGTTCATTTTCACTTGTGTTTTGCCTTTGGAGACATGTCTTTTTTTTTTTTTTTTTAAGATTTTATTTGTTTATTTGACAGGCAGAGATCACAAGTAGGCAGAGAGGCAGGCAGAGAGAGGAAGGGAAGCAGGCTCTCTGCTCAGTAGAGCCAATGCAGGGCTCGATCCCAGGACCCTGGGATCATGACCTAAGCCAAAGGCAGAGGCTTTAACCCACTGAGCCACCCAAGTGCCCTGGAGACATGTCTTGAAAGAAGTTGCTGTGGCTGATGTTGAAGAGGTTATTGCTTGTGGCAAAGAGATTACTGTCTATGTTCTCCTCTCAGATTTTGATAGATTCCTGCCTCACATGGAGGTCTTTATCCATTTCAAGTTTATCTTTATGGTGTAAGAGAATGGTCAAGTTTCAATCTTCAATACATAGCTGTACAATTTCCCCAGCACCATTTATTGAAGTGACTTTTTCCCACGAGATATTTTTTCCTGCTTTGTCAAAGATTATTTGACCATAGAGTTGAGGGTCCATATCTGGGCTCTCTACTCAGTTCCACTGGTCTATGTGTCTTTTTTTGTGTCAGTACCATGCTGTCTTGGTGATCACAGCTTTGTAGTAAAGCTTGAAATCAGGCAATGTGAGGCCCCCAGTTTTGTTTTTCCTTTTCAACATTTCCTTAGCAATTCAGGGTCTCTTTTGGTTGCATACAAATTTTAGGATTGTTTGTTCCAGCTCTTTGAAAAATGCCAGTGGAATTTTGATTGGGATGGTACTGAAAGTACAGATTGCTCTAGGTAGTATAGACATTTTAACAATGTTTATTCTTCTGATCAATGAGCATGGAATGGTCTTCCATCTTTTTGTGTTTCTTCAATTCCTTTCATGAGTGTTCTGTAGTTCCTTGAGTACAGATCCTTTACCTCTTTGGTTAGGTTTATCCCCAGTTATCTTATGGTTCTTGGTGCTATAGTAAATGGAATCAAATCTCTAATTTCCCTTTCTATATTTTCATTGTTAGTGTGTAAGAAAACAACTGATATCTGTACATTGATTTTTTATCCTGACACATTACTGAATTGCTATATGAGTTCTGGTAGTTTGGGGGTGGAGTCTTTTGGGTTTTCCATACAAAGTATCATGTCATCTGTGAAGAAGGAGAGTTTGACTTCTTCTTTGCCAATTGGAATACCTTTTATTTCTTTTTGTTGTCTGATTGCTGTTGCTAGGACTTCTAATACTATGTTGAACAACAGTGGTGAGAGTGGACATCCTTGTCATGGTCCTGATCTCAAAGGGAAGGCTGTCAGCTTTTCCCCATTGAGGATGATATTCACTGCGGGTTTTATGAAGTTGAGGAATGTTCCCTCAATCCCTATATTTTGAAGGGTTTGAATCAGGATCGGATACTGTACCTTGTCAAATGCTTTTTCTGCATCAATTGAGAAGACCATGTGGTTCTTTTCTCTTCTCTTAGGATTCATTCTGTCCCATTCATTGATTTGTGAATGTTGAACCACCCTTACGTCTCATGGATAAATCCCACATGGTCATGGTTATAATCTTTTTAATATACTGTTGGATCTTATTAACTAGGATCTTGTTGAGAATCTTAGTATCCATATTCATCAGGGATATTGGTCTGAAATTCTCCTTTTTAATGGGGTCTTTGCCTGGTTTGGGGATCAGGATAATGCTGGCTTCATAGAAAGAGTCTGGAAGTTTTCCTTCTGTTTCTATTTTTTTGAAACAGTTTCAGGAGAACAGGTATTATTTCTTCTTTGAATGTTTGGTAGAATTCTCCAGGGAATCCATCAGGTCCTGGGCTCTTGCTTTTTGGGAGGTTTTTGATTACTGCTTGAATCTCGTTACTAGATATTGGTCTATTCAGGTTGTCAATTTCTTCCTAATTCAGTTTTGGAAGTTTATAGGTTTCCAGGAATGCATCCATTTCATCTAGGTTGCTTAACTTATTTGCATAAAACTGTTGATAATAATTTCTGATGAGTTTTTCTATTTCATTGGTGTTAGTTGTGATCTCTCCCTTTTCATGCATAATTTTATTAATTTGGGTCCTCTCTTCTTTTGGATTAGTTTAGAAAGTGGTTTATTGATCTTATTCTTTCAAAAAATTGCTTCTAATTTCGTTGATTTGTTGTACTGTATCTCTAGTTTCTATCTCATTGATCCCTGCTCTAATCTTGATTATTTCCCTTCTTGTATATGGGGTTGGCTTAATTTGTTGTTGATTTTCCAGTTTTTTTGTTTTTTTTTTAAGATTTTATTTATTTATTTGATAGACAAAGATCACAAGTAGGCAGAAAGGCAGGCAGAGAGAGAGAAAGGGAAGCAGGCTATCTGCCGAGCAGAGAGCCCGATGTGGGGCTCGACCCCAGGACCCTGAGATCATGACCTGAGCCGAAGGCAGAGGCTTTAACCCACTGAGCCACCCAGGCACCCCGATTTTCCAGTTCTTTAAGGTGTAAAGAGAGCTGATATATTCTGGATTTATCAATTTTTTGAGGGAGGCTTGGATGGCTATATATTTCCCCCTTAAAACCACTTTTGCCGTAACCCATAGGTTATGGACCAATGAGTCTTCATTCTCACTGGTTTCCATGAATTGTTTAAGTTCTTCTTTGATTTCCTGGTTGACCCAAACATGCTTAAGCATGGTGGTCTTTGCCTTCCAATTTTTGAATTCCTTCCAAACTTTGTCTTGTGATTGAGTTCCAGTTTCAAAGCATTGTGGTCTGAGAATATGCAGGGAATAATCTCAATCTTTTGGTATTGGTTGAGCCCTGATTTGGACCCAGTATGTGGTCTATTCTGGAGAAAGTTCCTTGTGCACTCAAGAAGAATGAGTATTTTGTTGTTTTAAAGTGGAATGTTCTGTATATATCTATGAGTCCATCTGGTCCAATGTCTCATTCAAAGCTCTTGTTTCTTTATTGATTTTTCTGCTTGAATGATCTATTACTGAGAGTGGCATGTTAAAGGCCCCTTCTATTAATGTATTCATATCAGTATGACTCTTTATCTTGATTAACCATTGTTTTATGTAGTTGGCTGCTCCCATATTGGGGGTATAAATATTTACAATTGTTAGATCTTCTTGGTGGATAGACCCATTAAGAATGATGTAGTGTCCTTCTTTATCTCTGACTACAGCCTTTAGTTTAAAATCTAATTTATCTGATATGAGAATCTTTACCCAGGCTTTCTTTTGAGGCCCGTTGGTATGAAAGATGCTTTTCCATTCCTTCACTTTCAGTCTGAATGTATCTTTAGGGTCCAAATGGGTCTCTTGTAGACAACATATGGACAGATCCTGTGGTTTTATCCAATCTGCAACCCTGTGCTGTTTTATGGGAGTGTTTAGGCTGTTCACATTGAGAGTGATTATTGAAGGAGACGTTTTTATTGACATCATGTTGCCTGTGAAGTCCTTGTTTCTATAAATTGTCTCTGTAAATTTCTGTTCTATGTCATTCTTGGGTTCTTTTTTTTTTTTTTTAAGTCTTTGTGGCTTCTTAAAATTTATTTATTTTTTTGTTTTAGACAAGGATGTTATACATCCTGCTTTTCTTTTAAGATATTATATATTTACATATTTATTTGTCAGAGAGAAGAGAGAGAGAGCACACAAGCAGGCAGAGTGGCAGGCAGAGGCAGGAGAGAAGCAGGCTCCCTGCCAAGGAAGGAGCCTGATGTGGGACTCGATCCCAGGACCCTGGGATCATGACCTGATTTGAAGGCAGTGGCTTAACCGACTGAGCCACCCAGGCATCCCAAATTCTTTCTTCTTTTTTTTTTTTAAGATTTTATTTATTTATTTGACAGAGAGAGATCACAAGTAGACAGAGAGGCAGGCAGAGAGAGAGAGAGAGAGAGAGGGAAGCAGGCTCCCTGCCGAGCAGAGAACCCAATGCGGGACTCAATCCCAGGACCCTGAGATCATGACCTGAGCCGAAGGCAGCGGCTTAACCCACTGAGCCACCCAGGTGCCCTCAAATTCTTTCTTCTTTTATAGGAACCCCCCTCTTAGTATTTCTTGTAGTTTCAGCTTGGTGGTCACATACTCTTAAACCTTGCCAGTCTTGCAAGCTCTCTATCTCTTCATCCATTTTGAATGTCAGCCTTGCTGGATAAAGTATTCTTGGCTGCATGTTTTTCTCATTTAGTGCCCTGAGTATGTCTTTCCAGCCCTTGTCCAAAACCTATGGGTTACAGCAAAGTTGGTCCTAGGGGGAAATATATAGTCGTCCAAGCCTCCCTCAAAAAAATTGAAAAATCCAGTCCTGTGGACAGGTCTGACATTATTCTGATGGACCTTCCTCTGTATATGAGGAATATATTCCCCCCTAGATGCCCTCAGAAGCTCTTGTCTAAAATTATGATTGTAAATCTCACAATCAAGTTCCTCAGGTTCTTTCTAAATTCGTTGATCTTTGGGGGGTGTTATTTCTGCCTCTAGGAGATGAACACTGGTTCCAATCCCCAGACTGGGAAATTTTCATTTAGAATTTGTTCAACTATATCTTCCAGTCTTCTCTCTTTCTCCACCCTCTTTGGGATCCCAATAATTCTGACGTCAGAATGTTTCATGGGGTCATTTATTTCCCTAATTCTGTTTCATGTCTTCTAAGTTGTTTCTTCCATGCCTCCTCCTGATCCTTTTTCTCTATCAGTTTGTCCTCTAGATCACTAATTCTATCTTCTGCCTTGGTTACCCTAGCTGTTAGAGTATTTAGATTAGATTGGATCTCATTGATAGCATTTTTAACTTCTTCCTGGGCAGCTTTCACTTCTGCCCTTAGCGACTCTGTATTGTCACTAATGGTTTTCTCCAACCTAGCCATTGCCTGCATAACTGTTACCCTGAATTCCCTTTTGGACATACTATTTATGTCCATATCCAAAGTTCTGATGGAGAAGGTACAATCTCTGAATTTTCCTGTTTGGTGATCCTCCTCTTTGTCATTTTGGTGAGAGGTGGATGTATAGCTGAATATATCAACCATGATCCAGGCAAGGTACACCCTGAAATGCTTTGGAGCAATCAGAAGTTACCACCAAAAAGAAAGAAAAAAGAAAAAGAGAGAAAGAGAATGAGAAAGAGAGAAAAAAAAGGGGGGGGAGAAAACCCAGCCAGAATGAGCCCCAAAAGATTTATAAGGTATATAAACAAAAATGGACAAAAATACTGACAAAAGTAAATAACAGGAATAAAAATGAACCCAGCCAAAATGAACCTCAAGTATAAGATTTATATAATACCAGAACAAAAACAAATACACAGAAACACTGGCAGAGAAAAAGATGGGAGGGTGGTTATAAATCCTCAATGTGGATGAGGAAGGTTATTTTGATTCTTCCTGGGTGCATCTTGATATCTTTGTTAAAGGACTCAATTTTCCAGAGATAAAGGGAGATTAAAACTGGTTTATATATAAGGGTAGTATTGATTAGGGAAAGAGGATTACCTTGAAGCTTATATCCATATATATTTTTTAAAAAATAGAAAAGAAAAAGAAATACACAGGTATATGTAGGAAAAAAAAGTTCAAGTTAAGAGGTTATTATGGAATATGTTGTATTAAACAACTAGTTGTAATGGTAAGTAGGTTAAAGATATTAAAAGAACTAGAATTGTGAGAACGAATTAAAAATAAAAGTTGTATCTATGAAATATACATGTTTTAGGGCAATACTTGGGAGCTTAATATATTGTTTTCCCCTGATGTTGGAGTTTTACAGTTTTATGGGGACCCTGTGGTGGTTGTCTTCTCGTTCTTTTGTCTTGCTTTCTGGGGGAGGGGCCTGCCACATTTTTTTCAGTCAGTCTTGCTTGGATTGAGTCCTTCTGCCCCCTATCAAGGGGCTGGGCTCTGTGGAAACCAGTTTTTCAGGCTTTTGTTCTCTGGAGTGTTTTGTTCTTGGGTGGCTTTTGGTGGCTTTTCCGAAGTTTAGTAGAAAGCAAACTGCACCCAGACCTCCACCTCAGAGAGAAGCCTCAGTCTGCTCCCCTCTGGGTGGTCCAGAACACATAGAACCCCCTCTGCAAATTCTGCTGAGCCATGCAACCTCCCACAAGCAGTGCACATCCTCAGCCACTGTTTCAGGGGTCATCCAAAGTGCCCACTTGTCTCTGCACCCCTGCCCCACTAAAACCGCAAGTGATATTGGTTCAGGGAACTCACTTCTGGTGGCAGCTTTTGCAGGGCCTGCTGTCTAGGGTCCAGACCTCACAGTTGCACAGGTTGCCAAGAGATCCCAACCAGAGATCATGCTGAGTTCCTTCAGATCCAGGCTGGGAGTGTTCAGACCCTCAGCCAGTCCTAGAGACTACCAGCTAGTGCCCACACGGAGCTTTCTCAGGTGCAGGCAGGAAGTGGGTCAGACCCCAGTCACACAGTGCTCACAGAGTGCAAAAGGCTGTATTTCTATAGAATACAGGCTGGCACCCACACCAGACTCCCTCATGCAGGGACAGGAGTGTGCCCAGCCGAGCAGTGGTACAAGCTGTGCAACCCCAGTGACTCAGGGACCAGGAACTGGAGATTCCACCATACTCTCTCTGGCTTGGGTGGTTACCAGCGGTGGCCATCCTGGGTCTGTGGGCTTAGGCCCGTCCCATGATCGCATGATTCCACCAGTTGCCCCTTAAGATTTTTTGCTCTCTTTGAGTGCTTTTAACCAGACTCCAAGTTAATACTGGTCACCAATCACAGGACACTTTCGTATTGGGGTATTATTTTCCAATGGGTTGCTTCTGGTGGCTCTTTCCCCCTTCTGTTTATCCTCTGATATCTTCAGTCCAAGCGTTCTCATTCTGCCTTACCTCTCCACTGGAGTCTTCTGCCCCTGGAGAGATCCAGACATGTATAATCCTACATCTCAGGCTGAATTCATGGGTGTTCAGAGTGTCATAGTAGATAATTAGCTTGCTTTAGGGGACCGGTTGAAACACCGTCTCCTACTTCTCCACCATCTTGCCCCTCCTCCCTCCTATAGGGTATAATATTTGAGACACTACCTTAAAATCTACTTTAAGGATATGTTGTTGATGAATTTATGTCCATATTGTTTGGTACATGTGACCTGCATTTAACTGTGAGTGAGTTAAGTTCCTATTAGTGTGTTTCTGTTCATTTCTTCTTGAATTTCTTGTTTCTGATTATTATTACTATCTTATTTTGTGAACTGGGGCTTTCAGAATCTCAAGCTATCTTATTTGACATATTTTTTTTTATCCTAAATTTCTGAGTTTGATATCTAGAACACAACCTCTAATTTCTTGATGTTTAAATCTTTTTTCCAGAATACATTTGCCCTTTTAATTTTTAGCCTTCATGAGTCCTTTAATCACAGGTAGGTTTCTTATATACAACACAGAGCTGAATTGTGTGTGCCAACTTGCAAATCTTTTTAGTAAGTGAGTGAAATTCATTTATACTTATTTATATGATTTATACATTTTGTTCCAACACTGCCATTTTATTACATTACATTTATGTATGCAGATGTAAGTATTATCCAGTTTAATTCCTTAGCTTTCTTCTTAATTCCTTTTGATGTGTAGATTGTCATTATATAATATTTATTTTACATTCTTTTGCTTTCTTTCGTTTTTCTTCCAAGTATTCTAATATATGTATTATAGACTTTCTTAGCCCTATACTATGCAAAAATGTCTTTTTCCCTGACCTTTATATTATTCTCTATTTCATACTCATATTCCTGTGGATTTTCAAGAACATCCTCAATTTCCCTCATTAAATTTAAGTGAGCATATCATCTCTTTGGTGGTTGTAATTTAGCCATCATTTTTAAAATAATATGGTATGTTTGTTCAACATTTTTCCTGAATTTGATTAATTCTTGTTTTATATTTTTCTGGCTTTTTATACATTTATGTTCTGTTTTGTTTTTTTTTTTTTAATTTTATTTATTTACTTTTAAAGTATTCTCTGCACCCATGTGGAGCTCAAACTCATAACCCTGAGATCAAGAGTTGGCTGTTCTTCTGACAGAGCCAGCTAGGCATCCCCTATGTTCTGTTTTTTAATTCCTAATTTAAGACATTTATATTTGAAAATTCTTATTGAAGTATATTTTATTCAGTTTAGAATGCTGTGATGTAGTTTTTTTCAGTCCTCTATTTGTGACTGGGGGGAAATTTTCATAATTTGAAATATTTTTATTCTAGTCTTCTAGTTTCCCTCTTTCTGAAGCATTGTATGAATCATGTTTTCCACTTTCTGTTCATTTCCTAATTTTATTTACCTTTGGACGAACTATAACTGTTGTATGCATTCACAGGTGCAAGTATGGGAGACTAACAAAGCTTTTTAGATCAAGACTGCCCTCTTCCATTGGTGTAGTAACTTGCAGTTTATTTATAGTGCTCTTTTACTTAGGGGTGGGGGAGGATAGGTTCAAAAACAGCACCCAAATATATCCATGTCATAATCCCCAGAACCTATATTACCTTATATGGAAAAGGGTTTTGTGATTAAGGCCCTTTGAGAAGGGAAGATTATCTTGGGTTATAAGAGTTGATCCAATGTAATCACAATGGTTCTTGTAAGAGGAACACAGGACGAATCAGATATTTAAAAAAAAAAATGTAATGATGGAAGGAGAATTTTTTAGTGATGCACTTTGAAGATGAGGAGAATGTTTGCAAGCTAAGGTCATTGGAACCACTAGAAGCTTAAAATGCCAAGAGACAGATTCTCCCCTAAAGCCTCCAGAAAACAAACAAACAAACAAACAAACAAACAGTCCTATAATACTTTTGGCTAATCCCTTGACTTTAGCCTAGTGAGAATGATTTCAGACTTCTAGTCTCAAGAACTGTAAGAAAAAAGATTTGGTTGTTTTAAGCCACCAAGTTATGATAATGTTATAGTACCAATACAGTGGGAAACAAATAAAAGGTGTGACTTACAAATATGTAGTCTTCTGCATTTCAGCAGGATAATTTCTTTTCCTGTTTTCTTCTTTATCTTTACAACCAAATCTCCAAAAGATGCTTCCTCCTTCCAAGTTATCCCCTATTCCACAGAAGTGATGTCTTATAATACTGTTCCTTGGGCCGCACAACATTTAACCTTCTTCTTTATAAGTTCCTCAGGACAGAATCATTCTATGTGACATCAGATTTGTTTTCAATATTTACCATTGAGGATACAATCTGTTTTTCTGAGTGAATGTACCTGTGATTCACTATGCTTAGGTGTGGGATTGAGTGTTTATTTTCCATATGGACAGGTAGTTTGAAGTTCACAGTGTTCTCCATCTCGTAGTCATGATAAAAGTTCTGAGCTATGATTTTTTTTTTAGTGTGGGGGATTTTAATTTAGGTTATTACCATTATTCTGTGATAAACCAGAAATCTAGGTATAATCTACATATTGCTTCATATGAATGATGACAGTTTTGCTATATTAAATGAGAATTTATATATACATATATGTATAATTATTCTATTGGTTGTAATTGAAAATGATACACTTGGATCTCCATCAATATATGAAAAGTTATTTCTGCTTAATACTTGATCAGATAACAATAGTAGTAAGCAATACTACTTTTTTCTCCCTTTTTACCACCCACATTCTGTCAGCTACACATCTACTTTCATTTTTACATTGCCATGGTGACAATCATTTACCTTCTGTTCTCTAATAACTTACTTTTTCCTGAGGTTGCTATAAAATTTCGTTCCTAGAAATTTATGTCTTTAGAAGTTAATGAAACTTATTCAATATCAATTCAGGTTTTGAGTTAAAATGATATTTCTTTATCCACTGGAAAACCAAAAGTCTGGCCCTCTGAAGTGACATTGTACCTAGAATCAAGATCAAATGAAAATGTGTTATTCTTTTTAAGTGATGCCACATTTTAGAAAATTACTCCTTCTTGTACATAGTTCTTCTAAACCCTTCGTTTTTCTTATCATATCCTCATCTTTCCTTTAGCTCCTGCTATTGGTTTTCCCTGTGTCATGCATTGTTCATACTGCTTTTTTTACAAGAATACATTTAATTATTTTACAATAACCCTATTATCCCAATTGCACATATGGAGAAATGAAAGTACAGAGGTTTTGAATGTAACCTAGATACAGAATTGATGGTCTTAATGAACACTTCTATTCTGACTCTAAATCACATAATCTATAAGTCTCCCTTTGCCTTTCACACTGAACCCCTCCCCAGAAAGCCTCCTCTTAGATCTCTCACTCTTGCCATTCTGATCTGTAATGCTTACAATATAAGCCAGATGACATTGCTGTCCTTTAACTCCTTTGCCTTCATTATATTGCACTTCTTAATTAGATCCAGAACTAATTATTGACCAGTGCTACTGTACACCTGCTGGCATCCTGATGGTCTGTGCCTGTACTCTACAAATACATTTGATTTATTTCTTAATTTTCCTGGGCTATATCTCCCAAAATAGTTTCCTAAGAAGGAGTATATGTCAGGTGAAAGTATTAAGTCCATAATGTTTTAAGAATATCTTTATGATACCCTGGCAATTAATTTATTATTGAGGTGAGAGTTATAGGTAAAAATTTCTGTTTCCTTATGATTTTTTAAAAAATATTGCTATAGGACCAGTCAAAAAAATCAATTTTATGTCCTATTTAGAGTTAAATCTGCTAAAGCCAACATTTGTTTTTCTTAAATATCCCAATAGAATAAAAACTAGACATGAGACTGATATTTTTCTGATAGAAAAGTGTAAACTTTTTTATAGACCCAAGTAAGTTTAACACAGTTCATTAACTTATTTTCTTACAATAATCTATAGATTAAGTGAACAATAACAGGTAGATGCTGGCTGTAGCCATTCCCCAACTCACCATCATTTGCTCCCTGGCCACAGAACAAAAATCCATATATTAAAAATATAAACAGCTTCAACTTTTTAAAACATATCTCTTATTTCCAAATATGTCCTCAAAATCCTGGATCATCCTCTGAAAAATACATCAGATACTTCTCTATCATTAACAATATTGCCCCTTTATCTTCTAATTCCCTATCCACCCCCACCAAAAAAATAAAACAATCTTACTCTACCCAGGAGGAAAATACCCACATGACAAAGTCTGAACTTGAAATTTTATACTTTTAGATAGATACGCAGAAGTACATTGATTACACTAGAATTTTGCAAAGGAGGAGTTATCAGTCTTGAGGATATTACAATAAATAGAAGTGCTTATGGTTTCAACTTGTTTCAGAAGGTAATTCCAGTTAGAAAGCACATCCAAAATAACTTCTTTACTGTAACAGATACATAATAGCCTATTCCTTTGCCTTCTGAGGACCTGAAAATGATAAACCACTCAATTCTTAAAAGTGAAGTGTTGCTCCATTTGTACTGACTACAAGATTTTAATGATGCTGCTGTTTAAGCACTTGTCTCCAATGGAAATATTGTGAAGGAAAATTACTCTAGGTAAATTTTCTGAGAACATTCATTAGTTTTCTTGTGATTTATACTTTATTCATACGTGTACCATGCTTGAATACTGTTGACAAATCTGTGGAAAGACTGTGTTTTTGTTTTCAGTATGATAAAATAAAATTCTTTCTTGGTTATAGAAATATGTACACCAGCAATTGTAATGTTTAAACTATTAGAACACTGCAAAATGCATACATTAAAATGAAATGTTAGCCGTAGTACTTTTTGGGGGACATCTGTACTTTTTCTAAATAGTACATTATTTTAAAACTGTCTGTTTCAAGGTAAAAAAAAATGTTTAGATTATCACTGGTAGTCTCTTTCAGAACCACATTACATAAAGACATACACTAACATATTTTAAACAAAAACTAAACACAGAACACATTCACATTTTTTAGAAGTAGTATGTATTCACCAAACTATCCATCTTCAAAGGTCATATCCCAGCATTTTTTTCCCACAGAGATGGTTCTTTGAATAGTGTATCTTAATAAATTGATCACTTAATTTGCCAAATCATCATGAATCTAGATAAATCCTCAAATATAACATTTCTAAACAAAAAATACTGGCTCCAACTTTGAAAACTTTGTCCCCCAATTCTGCATGTGGCTACTCCTTTTGAGCAATTTTTTTCCATATTATGAGATAAAACACCTTAATCTTGAAAATTATTCTAGTGCTTTGTGCACTGATATAAAAGATACATGTTCTAGATTGAATCACAATTTAACCAAAGATTTTTAATTACGCTTTAAATAGTATTTCTTAAGTAGTAAAGCTTTGTGTTTTGCCATGTGGAGAAATCATTTTCCTTAGCAATGATTTTTTTAAGATAAAATTGACCTATAACATTAGTTTCAGGTATATGACATAATTTAATGTTTGTATATACTGTGAAATGATCAGCACAAAAAACAAGTTAATATTCATCACCACACAGTTACTATTTTTTCTTATGGTAAGAAATTTTAAGACCTATGCTCTTAGAAATTTTTAAATGTATAATTCAAGATTGTTAAATGTCGTCATATGCCATAAATTATATCATCATGGGTAATTTATTTTATAATTTTGTACTTTTTGACACTTTTTACTCATTACCTATTCCCTACTTCTGGCAACCAACAATCTCTGTGCTATACCTTTAAGTGTGAGCATTTCACTTTGTTTTGTTTTTGATTTTTAGATTCTACATATAAATGAGATCATACAGCATTTGTCTTTCTCTGACTTCTTTCACTTAGCATAGTGACATAAGTTTCATCCATATTTTAACAAATGGCAAGATTTACTTCTTTTTCATGCCAAAGTAGTACTCCATTGTACATATATAGCATATATCCTTTGTCCATTTATCTATCAATGGACACTTAGGGTTTTTTCCATCTCTTGGCTATTGCTGAAATGAAAATGGGGGAATATATAACTTTTGGGATTAGTAGTTTGATTTCATTTCCTTTGGATAAATACCACTGAAGTGGAATTGCTAGATCATATGGTAGTTCTCTTCTCTCTCTTTTTTTTTTTTTTAGTGGAACTTTTCGTATTGTTTTCCATGCTGGCTGCACCAATACACATTCCCACCAACAGTACACAAGAGTTCCCTTTTCTCTACATCTTCTTCAAAACCTGTCATCTGTTGTTCTGTTGTCTTTTCTGTAGTAGCCATTCTAACAGGTGTGAGGTGATATTTCCCTATAGTTTTGATTCACATTTCCCTAATGATCAATGATGTTGAGCACCCTTTCATGAGCCAGTTGGCCATCTGTATGTCTCCTATGGAAAATGTCTATTTAGATCCTCTGCTGAACTTTATTTATATTGTTTGTTTTTGCTTTTGAGTTGTAGGAGTTCCTTACATATTTTGCATATAAACACCTTATCGCATATATAATTTTCAAATCTACTTAGTTGGTTACATTTCCATTTTGTTGATATTTTCCTTTGCTATGAAGACGTTTTTTAGTTTGATATGATCCCACTTGTCTATTTTTGCTTTTGCCTTTGCTTTTGGTGTCAAATTAAAAAAATTAATAATAATCACCAAGACAGATGTCAAGGAGTTTAATGCCTATGTTTTCTTCTAGGGGTTTTATAGTTTCAGGTCTTATGTTTAACATTTGAGTTAATTGTTATGTATGATGTAAGAAAGTGTCCCAGTTTCATTATTTAAATGTGGCTGTCCAGTTTTCCCAACATTATTTATTGAAGAGATTGTCCTTTTCCCATTATATATTTCTGGCTCCTTTGTCATAAAATAACAATGTATGCATGGGTTTATTTTAGGAGTCTCTATTCTGTTCCAGTACCATACTGTTTTGATTATTACAGCTTTATAATACACCTTAAGGTCAAGAAGATCCTTCAGCTTTGTTCTTCTTTCTCAAAATGTCTTTTGCTATTAAGATCTCCTGGGGTTCCATACACATTTCAGGATAGTTTTTGTTTTTGTTTTTGTTTTGTGAAAAATTTCATTCAAATTTTGATAGGGAATGCACTGAATCTGTATATTGCTCTGAATTATAGGGAAATTTTAAGAGTAGTAATTATTACAACCCGTGAGTATGGAATATCTTTTAATTTATTTGTGTTGTCTTCACTTTCTTTCATCAATGTCACATAAGTTCAGTGTATAGGTATTTCACCTCCTTGGTTAAATTTATTCCTAAGTATTTTATTCTTTTTGATGCAATGGGAATGTTTTCTTTATCTCTCTGTTTATCTTTATCTCTCTTATTAGTGTATAGACACACAGATGAGTTATGTGAATATATTGTTCATCCTGCAACTTTACTGAAGTTATTTATAAGTTCTAATAGACTTTTAGTGGAGTCTTTAGGGATTTTTATGCATTATAGCATGTCACCTGCAAATAGTTGAAGTTTTAATTCTTTCTGACTTAGATGCCTTTTATTTCCTTCTTTTCCTTAATTCCTTTATGACTTCTAAAAGTACTTGAATAAAAGTAGCAAGAGTGGACATCTTTGTCTTGTTCTTCATCATAGAAGAAAAGCTTTCGCTCTTCACCATTGAGTATTGTTACCTATGTCATATAGGCCATTATTATTGTGAGATAGTTTCCCTCTATAGCCAGAAAGCTCTCAAAAGTTGAGAGTTTTATCATAAATCTATGTTGAATTTTGTCATATGCTTTTTCTGCATCTATTGAAATAATCATATAATTTTATCCTTCATTTTGTTAATATGATGTATCACATTGATTTGTTGGATTTGAACCATCCTCTCATCCCTGGAATAAATTCTATTTAATCATGGTGAACAATCCTTTTAATATTTTATTGCATTCGGTTTCCAAATATTTTGTTTGGAATTTTTCATCTAAATTCATTTGGGATATTGGCTTGTAATTTTATTTTATTATGGTTGTCTGGTTTTGGTATCAGAGTAATGCTGTCCTCATAATATGTGTTTGAAAGTATCTCCTCCTCTTCTATTTTCAAAAGAGTTTAAGAAGGATCAATATTAATTCTTATTTAAATGTTTAGTAGAATTCACCAGTGAAGCCATCTAGTCCTAGATTTTGTTTCTTGGGGGTTTTTTGATTACTGATACAATCTCCTAATAATCATTCTGTTTAGATTTTCAATGTATTCTTTATTCAGTCTTGGTAAGTTGTATGTTTCTGGGAATTCTGTAAAGTTGTCTAATTTTTTGGTGTATAATTGTCCATACTGTTCTCCTATGATCCTTTGCATTTCTGTAGTATCAATTATAACATCTTTTATTTGATTTTATTTGAGTCCTCTCTTTTTTTCCTTGGGAAGTCTAACTAAAGGTTTGTTAATTTTATTTATCTTTTCAAAGAATCATTCTTTATTGGTCTTTTCTATTGCCTCTTTAGTTTCTATTTCATCTTGTTCCTGGTATTTGCTATTTCCTTTCTCCTACTAACTTTGGGACTTAGTGTTCTCTTTCTATTTTCTTGAGGTGTAAAGTTGTTTATTTGAGATTTTTCTTGTTTCTTGAAGTAAATATTTACTGCTATGAACTTCCCTCTTAGAATTGCTTTTGCTGAATCTCATAAGTTTCAGTATTTCTAGATTCATTTATCTCAAAGTATCTTTTGATACTTTTTTGATTTATTCTTTGATCTAATAGTTTAGTAGCATGATGTTTAAAATCTATATATTTGTGACTTTTCCAATTTTCCTGTAATTGATTTCTTTTAAATATTTATTTTATTTTAGAGAGAGGATTTCCTTTAAAGATTTATTTCATTTCAGAGAGAGAGAGGGAGCATGGGGGAAAAGGGGTTGCAGGAGAGAGAGTCTTAACCAGACTCTACATTGAGTATGGAACCCTACACTGGGCTCCATCTCACCATTAAGATCATTACCTAAGCTGAAACTAAGAGTTTGATGTTTAACTGACTGTACCCCCTAGGTGTCCCCTCTTGTAATTGATTTCTAGTTTCATACTATTGTGGTCAGAAAAGGTGCTTAATATGATTTCTATCTCCTGCTATTTATTAAGTCTTGTTTTGTGGTCTAACATTTGGTCTATCCTAGAGAATGTTCCATGTTCACTTAAAGAATGTGTATTTCTGTTGCTTTGGGATGCCGTGTTCTATATTTGTCTTTTAAGTCTACCTGTTCTAACATATCATTTAAAGCCAATTTTTTTTGACAATTTTCCGTTTGGATGATCTATCCATTGATGAAAGTGGGTTAATTCCTCTCTCATATCATCTATCATTATTTTATTGCTGTTTATTTCTCCTTTTAGGTCTGTTAATGTTTGCCTTATATATTTAGAATCTCCTATTTTGGGTGCAGAAATATTTATAAATGTCATATCTTCTTGCTCGATTGTCTCTTTACCATCAAGAAAGGACCTTCTTTGTGTCTTAATTACAGTTTTTGTCTTAAAATCTACTTTTGCTATAGCTACCCTTGCTTTGTTTTGGTTTCAATTGCATGAAATATGTTTTTCTTTCCCTTTCCCTTTCAGTCTGTGTGTGTCCCTAGATATGAAGTGAATTCCCTGTAGGCAGCATACATGGGTCTTGTTCTTTTATCCATTCAGCCACTCCATCTTTTGATTGAAGAATTTAATTAATTTATACTTAAATTAACTACTGATATGTATGTATATTGTTATTTTGTTAAGTGTTTCCTGGATCTTTTATAATTCTTCAGTATCTTGGTTTTTTCTCTTGCTCACTTTCTTTGTGACTTGATTTTCTTTACTTGTATGCTGAGATTCCTTGTTTTCCTTTTGTACTTTTATTATAGATTTTTGCTCTATGATTACCATAAGGCTTATATAAACCTAATTATAATAGTCTATTTTAAGTCAATAAGTTTGAACAGATTCTAAAGCTCTACATTTTTATACCCTCCCCACACATAAATATTTTTGATGTCACAATTTACATATTTTTATCATGGGTATCCATTAACAAATTATTGTAATTCAATGCTGCCCTAGATCTTGATTGTCTGTCAAACCTTTGTGGTTGTCCAAGCAGTCTACTTCACTTTTGGTGTCTCCCAGTAGCTGAGAGTGTGCTAAAACCTGTGTCCCAAAGGGGAGTATCTGAGCCTTTACCTTCATTCAGGCTGATTGGAAACCAGACTCTCAGACAGCAGCTTTTAAAGTATGCAAATATAGCTCTTTCAGAAGAAGACTAGAAGATGACCATTTTTGTCTGCTTCCTCAACACTGAGCTCTGGGTTGTTAACTAATCAAGGACTGTGTCTTTTTTTGCTACCATCCCATTTAACTAGCCCCACTGACCACCAGGGTCAGATAATCAAGGGGTGTCCACTGGGCAGCAGACACAAAAACTGAGGTATAAGCCATAACAATTGGGACATCAAACACATGCACATATTCCTCTTTGGGAGATACTGGCTCTCTGAAGCACAATAGAGGGATAGAACAAATAGCAGCCACCCTGTATCCCAGTGGAGAAGCTTATACTCAGCCTTTAGATGTGTGCTTAATTAGAAGCCTGACTCTCAGTTCGCAACTGTAAAAATAAGCTAATAAGGCTCTTTCACAGAAAGTCTAGGTTCTTCATTCTGTTGTACCTCTACTGTGCCCTGGGGTGGTAACCATTTAAAAACTCTCCATTTGTTAAAGTTCTGTGGGGCCCATGAACATAAGCCCCACTAACAACCAGAGCCAGTGATGCAGAGATGTCCCCTGAATGACAGCCACAAAAATTGGAGGTCCAAACAAGACTGAAAACTTCTTTCCAGGAGATACAAGCAAGCTGTAATGAGGAAAATACACAGATGGCACCCACTTTCTTCCATCTTTGAAATCTATTTTGTTAGGTCCTAATATGCCTGCCCACAGGCCTTTATGCGAAAAGGCTTATTTATTGATTTTAAAGTCTGGGAGCCTCCCAATCAGCTGCCATTGTGCTGGTCCCTGGGATAGGTGAGGTTATGTGTGTCAGTCCTTTAAGAATCATTTTTCAATTTACTATAGTCTCATGCGTCTTAAAGATATACGTCCCATTGGCTTTCAAAGCTGGAGGTATTGGGGACTCATCTGTCAGGTTCAGATCTTAAATGATTGGGTGTCACTGTGGGGTTCACTCCTCAAGGAGAAGTTCAAGTTTGTGAGTTCTCTCCAGATTTGGTTCACCATACTGGGGCAAGCTTGTGGCTTAGCCTCCCCTACCTGCTTCAATGTAGGTTTTTTTCTCATTCACATAATGAGTAAGAGTTGCTCAGCTGGTTTGGAGTTTTTGCTCAGAGGAAATTATTCCATGTAGTAGCTGAAGATTGGTGCATTCATGGGAGGAGGTGAGTTCAGCATCCTCCTATGTCATTAATTTGGACTGGAACCGCCCTGCCCACAATGTTTTATTCAAAATAAGCAATCATGTATTAAATATATTCAAGATAAGAATTTCTTCTTTTTCAGTGTTTAATTTTATCATAAAAATAAATTTATATAATGTATAAGAGTCAAGTGTGTTTATTAGGCCATATCTTTTTGCCTCATTAAAGGCATTTTTTTTAAAGATTTTATTTATTTATTTGACAGACAGAGATTACAAGTAGGCAGAGAGGCAGGCAGAGAGAGAGAGAGAGGAAGCAGGCTCCCTGCTGAGCAGAGAGCCCGACGTGGGGCTCGATCCCAGGACTCTGAGATCATGACCTGAGCCGAAGGCAGAGGCTTTAACCCACTGAGCCACCCAGGTACCCCACATTAAAGGCATTTTTAAAATCATGTGGATGTCCAAATATTTGTCTTCTCTACCTAAATAGGTAAAAATTTAACAGAAAGAGATTACTGTATATTCTTATCTACAACCTCAAGTTTCTATCATGGTGTTTCCAATAAATAATTTACAAAGATATTTTTTAAACCAGCCATATTATCTAGTTAGATGGATTATATTATTTTAATATGCTGATAATACAACCTAATTGTGTTCTCTAGAAAAATGATTATTAATTTGTAGTAGTGAAGGAGTAAGAATATCATTCATTGCCCTTAAAATATAATAAAGCTTTTTAGGGAAATGCAACTATGCACATGTGTACAAAATTTGCACACATCTTCTGGGATTCATACATACTGAACTCTAAGAGTGTGTTTGAAAAATGTTATCAGGGATTGCAGTTTGGTAGACCTGAGGGTGAGGAGAAGAAGAAACATCATAATATCTGTAGATTTTCCTGATGCTGCAAATAATAAACATTTTGGAAATGAATACTATAAGGCCATAGGTCTTGTCATCATCAGATGATTTAATGACATACTGCAGGTTTTCTAGAAGTACAAAATAGGAATAATGTTCCCTGAATTTCCTAGTATAGCCTCCCTTGAAAAGATGAAATTTATATTTTGCTCTTTAATAGTTGATTAAGTGATCTCAATTTGAAACAATTTTATATAAGTTGATGAAAGAAAACTTTAGTGTGTTTCCATTCATCAAAACTGAATAAAGTAGTCAGTCTCATTGTAACTGACTTTTGACAAGTGAAAAGATGCATGAAAATTGATTATAATGAAGAGACAAAAGTGAACTGTGAAAAGGAACACAGAAAAGTCATTAAGATGTCTGCAGATTGAACAAAATATCAGCCAATGTTAATAATCTAAAGTTCTGTCCTTATAGCTAAGATTTCAACCTTAGGAAAATAAGTCATACTCTATTAAAATTTTATGAATAGACAGATGGTGGTCTTGATATCAAATCTGATAGAGGGGGAGGAGTCAAGATGGCGGAGAAGTAGCAGGCTGAGACTACTTCAGGTAG